>NC_092717.1:5339339-5676839 GCF_047496885.1 Scyliorhinus torazame
CCGTTGGGAGTCTTAAACTCCTGGCAGGATCACCCAAGGTCAGACGAAAGGAACAAGACAAAGCACAATCTAAAACAAGTGCTCAACGGCAGATCAGGCTGTAATATTCGTGCGATATCAACGGCTGCTATGACGGATGAGGGCTTCAACAGTAGGTGAGATGCCCATTGTTGAGGATCCCTTGCCACTCGAACTGGACCTACTTTCATCTCCAGAAGAAACCATCAGCTACAAGACCAGGAAACACCAAGCCTGGTTCAAAGAGTACGACCACACCATCCGACAACTCATTGACACGAGGAGGAGAGCTCTCTGCACCGGGCAAAACAACAAGGCAGAGGGGAGCCTTCATCAATTAGCCAAGGCAGAGGCACAAAGAAGAACTAGGAGAAACAAGAACCAACGGTGGACTTAGAAAGCGAAGGAACTGCAACTCTTTGCTGTCACGCACGGCACCTGGGGCTTTCTCAGTGCCCCCAAGGCAATAAGTGGATCCAGCAACCTGGACCTCAAACTGGTGCAGAGTAAGGACGGAACCCTCTTGAGAGTCAGAGAAAACATCGGCCTTCAATGCAGAGTACACTTCAAAGAGCTCCTAAACCGCAATACAATCTTGGACGAGGACGTGTTCAAAGAAATCCCCCACTAACCCCTGTGCCACTCTTTACGGTCACTATCACCAAAATGTTCCCCCACTGACACCTCTACCACCTGCCCGGTTTCATTTCCTAAAATTAGGTCCAGTATTGAGACACGGTGGCACAGTGGTTAGCACTACTGCCTCACAGCGGCAGGGTCCCGGGTTGAATTCCAGCCTTTTGTCACTGTCTGTGCGGAGTCTGCACGTCCTCCCCGTGTGTGCGTGGGTTTCCTCCGGGTTCTCCGGTTTCCTCCCACAAGTCGAAAGATGTGCAGGTTGGGTGGATTGGTCATGTTAAATTGGCCTTAGTGTCCGAAGGTTATGTGGGGTTATGGGGATGGGGTGGAGGAATGGGTCCCGGTAGGATGGCCTTTCAAAGGGTTGGTGCAGACTCAGTGGGTCGAATGGCCTCCGGCTGCACGGTGGGGATTCTATAATGATTCTCTCCTGTAGAACGTTCTGGGTGCTGGATCTCCTGGATTCACTTTAAGAATCCTGCCCCCTCTAAGCCTTTCACACTCAGCCTATCACAATTATTAGTGCAGAAGTTAAAATTCCCTATTATTATTACCCTATTGATTGCACACTTCTCTGAGATTTGTCTACATAGCCGTACTTCTATCTCTCCCTGACTGTTTGAGGGTCTATGTATGATTTTACCCGTTTTCTTTTTCAGGTTCCACCCATATGGCCACAATTGAGGAGCCTGATAAAATATCATTTCTCCTCACTCCAGTAATTGACTCCTTGATCAATATTGCAACACCATCTCCTCTATTACATAACCCCCGGCCTGTCATGCCTGAAGATTCTATACCTCGGAATATTGAGCTGTCTGTCCTGCCCTCCCTCAACCATGTCTCTGTGATTGCAATAATATCCTCCTTCTGTGTGTTAGTTAAAGCCCTCAATTCATCTGCCTTTCCCATTAGACTCCTTGCATTGAACTAAATGCCATCCAGCCTTGCATTATTCCCTTGTGTCTTAACATGTCTATTTTTGCTCTACTTTCCACACTGACTCGGTTTGTCTTCTATATTTAGCTGAGAATGATCCCCCCCCCCAACACACACACACACACACACACACACTGCACCTCCGCTCTGCGACCCAAACCCCCACCAAATTAGTTGAATCACATTCTCCTCAAGGTGCTGCTGACTGGCTGTCCCACTACCCTCCTCTCACACTCTCCTCTAGGTGCTGACTGTCTGTCCCAGTGTCCTCCTCTCACACTCTCCTCTAGGTGCTGACTGTCTGTCCCAGTGTCCTCCTCTCACACTCTCCTCTAGGTGCTGACTGTCTGTCCCAGTGTCCTCCTCTCACACTCACCTCTAGGTGCTGCTGACTGTCCCAGTGACCTCCTCTCACACTCTCCTCGAGGTGCTGACTGTCTATCCCAGTGTCCTCCTCTCACACTCCTCTAGGTGCTGACAGGCTGTCCCACTACCCTCCTCTCACACTCTCCTCTAGATGCTGCTGACTGTCTGTCCTGGTGTCCTCCTCTCGCACTCTCCTCTGGGTGCTGACTGTCTGTCCCATTGTCCTCCTCTCGCGCTCTCCTCTAGGTGCTGACTGTCTGTCCCGGTGACCTCCTCTCACACTCTCCTCGAGGTGCTGACTGTCTATCCCAGTGTCCTCCTCTCACACTCCTCTAGGTGCTGACTGGCTGTCCCACTACCCTCCTCTCACACTCTCCTCTAGATGCTGCTGACTGTCTGTCCTGGTGTCCTCCTCTCGCACTCTCCTCTGGGTGCTGAATGTCTGTCCCATTGTCCTCCTCTCGCGCTCTCCTCTAGGTGCTGACTGTCTGTCCCGGTGACCTCCTCTCACACTCTCCTCGAGGTGCTGACTGTCTATCCCAGTGTCCTCCTCTCACACTCCTCTAGGTGCTGACTGGCTGTCCCACTACCCTCCTCTCACACTCTCCTCTAGATGCTGCTGACTGTCTGTCCTGGTGTCCTCCTCTCGCACTCTCCTCTGGGTGCTGACTGTCTGTCCCATTGTCCTCCTCTCGCGCTCTCCTCTAGGTGCTGACTGTCTGTCCCGGTGCCCTCCTCTCACACTCTCCTCAAGGTGCTGACTGTCTGTCCCAGTGTCCTCCTCTCACACTCTCCTCTAGGTGCTGCTGACTGTCCCAGTGTCCTCCTCTCACACTCTCCTCTAGGTGCTGACTGGCTGTCCCACTACCCTCCTCTCACACTCTCCTCTAGGTGCTGACTGTCTGTCTCAGTGGCCTCCTTTCACACTCTCCTCTAGGTGCTGCTGACTGTCCTGGTGTCATCCTCTCACACTCTCCTCTAGGTGCTGACTGTCTGTCCCAGTTTCCTCCACTCACACGCTCCTCTAGGTGCTGACTGGCTGTCTCACTACCCTCCTCTCACACTCTCCTCTAGATGCTGCTGACTGTCTGTCCCGGTGTCCTCCTCTCGCGCTCTCCTCTAGGTGCTGACTGTCCCACTACCCTCCTCTCACACTCTCCTCTAGGTGCTGACTGTCTGTCCCATTGTCCTCCTCTCGCGCTCTCCTCTAGGTGCTGACTGTCTGTCCCGGTGTCCTCCTCTCACACTCTCCTCTAAGTGCTGGCTGGCTGTCCCACTACCCTCCTCTCACACTCTCCTCTAGGTGCTGACTCTCTGTCCCAGTGCCCTCGTCTCACACTCTCCTCTAGGTGCTGACTGTCTGGCCCGGTGTTCACCTCTCACACTCTCCTCTAGGTGCTGACTGCCTGTCCTGCTGTCCTCCTCTCACTCTCCTCTAGGTGCTGACTGTTTGTCCCAACGTCCTCCTCTCACACTCTCCTCTAGGTGCTGCTGACTGTCTCTCCCAGTGTCCTCCTCTCACACTCTCCTCTAGGTGCTGCTGACTGTCTGTCCCAGTGTCCTCCTCTCACATTCTCCTCTAGGTTCTGACTAATTGTCCCGGTGTCCTCCTCTCACACTCTCTTCTAGGTGCTGACCTTCTGTCCTGGTGTCCTCCTCTCACACTCTCTTCTAGGTGCTGACTGTCTGTCCCATTGTCCTCCTCTCACACTCCTCTAGGTGCTGACTGTCTGTCCCGGTGTCCTCCTCTCACACTCTCTTCTAGGTGCTGACCTTCTGTCCTGGTGTCCTCCTCTCACACTCTCTTCTAGGTGCTGACTGTCTGTCCCATTGTCCTCCTCTCACACTCCTCTAGGTGCTGCTGACTGTCTCACCCAGTGTCCTCCTCTCACACTCTCCTCCAGGTACTGCTGACTGTCTGTTCCAGCGCCCTCCTCTCACATTCTCCTGTAGGTGCTGACTGTCTGTCCCAGTGTCCTCCTCTCACACTCTCCTCTAGGTGCTGACTGTCTGTCCCAGTGTCCTCCTCTCACACTCTCCTCCAGGTGTTGACTGTCTGTCCCAGCGTCCTCCTCTAACACTCTCTTCTAGGTGCTGACCTTCTGTCCTGGTGTCCTCCTCTCACACTCTCTTCTAGGTGCTGACTGTCTGTCCCAGTGTCCTCCTCTCACACTCTCCTCTAGGTGCTGACTGTCTGTCTCGGTGTCGTCCTATCACACTCTCATCTAGGTGCTGAGGATCTGTCCCAGCGTCCTCCTCTCACACTCTCCTCTAGGTGCTGACTGTCTGACCCAGCATCCTTCTCTCACACTCTCCTCTAGGTGAGTCACAAGACCTCCTTATGTTGCTGTCAGCTGTTCCTATCCTCTGCAGGGATTTCAAAGATGTTTTGGAAATGCACTAACCGTTTCTCTGTGAAGTATTCAAAACTATGATTTGATTTGTCAGTAAGAACGCCAAGTCTCCGTTCGATGTGGAATCTCAGTATCTGAGAGGAAAAGATGGGTTAACATTTGCCAGTGGCTGTTGGTGAAACTGGATCCTTTTACCATTTCTACAGTCATAGGAACACAGGGCTGTTGGCTGATTGTGTAAAGTTTTTGTGTAAAGTCCAATGCTGAAAGTCTTATCAGAGAAGAAACCTTGGAGATACTGTACAAGCCCCTCCGGAATCTCAAAAAATGTTTTGGGAAATGTTAGAATGTTTACTCAGGAATATTTCCATCCTCGGAATATGGGTGCTGCTGTCATGGCCACTCTGTATTGTCCATCCGCAGGTGACCCCAACAGAGGGGCCTGTTTTAGAGGACAGTCAGGAGTCAGCCATTCTGGACTGGGACTGGAGTCACATATAGGCATATAACACTAGGACTGGGACTGGAGTCACTTATAGGCATATAACCCCAGGCACCTCCTAGACCTTCAAAGGTACCTCAGATTTACTGTTGGGAAAAGTAATACCACCATGCTCCCCTCGCACTCCTCCCTCCCCCCGCCTCCCCCCACCCTCATTTATCCTTCCCTACAACCTCTAACGTTCTCATTGAGACTCAGAGCAGTGACTAGACGGTCTCTCACACCCCACACGTGGTGAGCTTTAGAGGGGTGTGTGGGATGTGCGGAGAGGCTGGGGACATACGGGGTGGGGGCAAGGAGGTTATGGTGATTGGGGCAGATGATTTTTGGGGGTGCTGGCAGGGGTTTGGGAGGGGTTGGCAGGGGGATAGTCCTGGAGACTCCACTTCTGGGTTTGCCACCTCTGCTCCCAGTACCATTGTACTGGACAGAAGTTAGAGATTGTCTCTCACTTTCAGTAAGCATGTGGGTAGTGTAATGCGATGAGGACATATCCTTGTCACAGCTGCAATTCTCTTCACTGTGAATCAGACTGCTTGACTCTTCATCACATTGATAAAGACACAGCCAGGCAGCTCGACAATAGAAAACATTTCAAACATTTGTATTTTCCGTACATACCACATGTGTATTCCCAACCTCATCTTTTGGTACCTGCTGTATAAAATAATTCAAGTAGCAGCTTCCATGAGGACTAGGGCTGAGTTAGTTTGCTCCCCACTCACTGTTGCATATGTCTCTGAGGAACGCTTCCCATTCCCTGTCCTTCCTCATCATATCCCTATCGCTGTAACCTCCTCCTCCAGCCTCACAACCCTCCCTATCTCTGTAACCTCCTCCTCCAGCCTCACAACCCTCCCTATCACTGTAACCTCCTCCTCCAGCCTCACAACCCTCCCTATCACTGTAACCTCCTCCTCCAGCCTCACAACCCTCCCTATCGCTGTAACCTCCTCCTCCAGCCTCACAATCCTCCCTATGTCTGTAACCTCCTCCTCCAGCCTCACAACCCTCCCTATCTCTGTAACCTCCTCCAGCCTCACAATCCTCCCTATCTCTGTAATCCCCCCCTCCAGCCTCACAACCCTCCCTATCACTGTAACCTCCTCCTCCAGCCTCACAACCCTCCCTATCTCTGTAACCTCCTCCAGCCTCACAACCCTCCCTATCTCTGTAACCTCCTCCTCCAGCCTCACAATCCTCCCTATGTCTGTAATCTCCTCCTCCAGCCTCACAACCCTCCCTATCTCTATAACCTCCTCCTCCAGCCTCACAATCCTCCCTATCTCTGTAATCCCCCCCTCCAGCCTCACAATCCTCCCTATGTCTGTAACCTCCTCCTCCAGCCTCACAACCCTCCCTATCACTGTAACCTCCTCCTCCAGCCTCACAACCCTCCCTATCTCTGTAACCTCCTCCTCCAGCCTCACAACCCTCCCTATCTCTGTAACCTCCTCCTCCAGCCTCACAACCCTCCCTATCGCTGTAACCTCCTCCTCCAGCCTCACAACCCTCCCTATCACTGTAACCTCCTCCTCCAGCCTCACAATCCTCCCTATCTCTGTAACCTCCTCCTCCAGCCTCAAAACCCTCCCTATCTCTGTAACCTCCTCCTCCAGCCTCACAATCCTCCCCATCTCTGTAACCTCCTCCTCCAGCCTCACAATCCTCCCTATCTCTGTAATCCCCCCCTCCAGCCTCACAACCCTCCCTATCTCTGTAACCTCCTCCTCCAGCCTGACAACCCTCCCTATCTCTGTAACCTCCTCCTCCAGCCTCACAACCCTCCCTATCTCTGTAACCTCCTCCTCCAGCCTCACAACCCTCCCTATCTCTGTAACCTCCTCCAGCCTCACAACCCTCCCTATCTCTGTAACCTCCTCCTCCAGCCTCACAACCCTCCCTATCTCTGTAACCTCCTCCTCCAGCCTCACAACCCTCCCTATCTCTGTAACCTCCTCCTCCAGCCTCACAACCCTCCCTATCACTGTAACCTCCTCCTCCAGCCTCACAACCCTCCCTATCACTGTAACCTCCTCCTCCAGCCTCACAATCCTCCCTATCTCTGTAACCTCCTCCTCCAGCCTCAAAACCCTCCCTATCTCTGTAACCTCCTCCTCCAGCCTCACAATCCTCCCTATCTCTGTAACCTCCTCCTCCAGCCTCACAATCCTCCCTATGTCTGTAACCTCCTCCTCCAGCCTCACAATCCTCCCTATCACTGTAACCTCCTCCTCCAGCCTCACAACCCTCCCTATCACTGTAACCTCCTCCTCCAGCCTCACAACCCTCCCTATCTCTGTAACCTCCTCCAGCCTCACAACCCTCCCTATCTCTGTAACCTCCTCCTCCAGCCTCACAATCCTCCCTATGTCTGTAATCTCCTCCTCCAGCCTCACAACCCTCCCTATCTCTGTAACCTCCTCCAGCCTCACAATCCTCCCTATCTCTGTAATCCCCCCCTCCAGCCTCACAATCCTCCCTATGTCTGTAACCTCCTCCTCCAGCCTCACAACCCTCCCTATCTCTGTAACCTCCTCCAGCCTCACAACCCTCCCTATCTCTATAACCTCCTCCTCCAGCCTCACAATCCTCCCTATCTCTGTAACCTCCTCCTCCAGCCTCACAACCCTCCCTATCACTGTAACCTCCTCCTCCAGCCTCACAACCCTCCCTATCACTGTAACCTCCTCCTCCAGCCTCACAACCCTCCCTATCTCTGTAACCTCCTCCTCCAGCCTCACAACCCTCCCTATCGCTGTAACCTCCTCCTCCAGCCTCACAACCCTCCCTATCACTGTAACCTCCTCCTCCAGCCTCACAATCCTCCCTATCTCTGTAACCTCCTCCTCCAGCCTCAAAACCCTCCCTATCTCTGTAACCTCCTCCTCCAGCCTCACAATCCTCCCCATCTCTGTAACCTCCTCCTCCAGCCTCACAATCCTCCCTATCTCTGTAATCCCCCCCTCCAGCCTCACAATCCTCCCTATGTCTGTAACCTCCTCCTCCAGCCTCACAACCCTCCCTATCTCTGTAACCTCCTCCAGCCTCACAACCCTCCCTATCTCTGTAACCTCCTCCAACCCCACAACTCTCTGAGGGTCCTGCACCCCCTGACCCAGTTTCAATTGTGCCATTATTAGTGGCTGTGCTGTTAGCTCCGGATCCGGGGCCTATGCTCTGGATCCCTCCCTATACCTCTCTGCCTCTATACAGCTCCTTCCTTCGTTAAGATGCTGCTTAGAACGATCCCCTGTCCCAGTGTGTCCTGGTGTGAATCTGCGAAATTCCGGTGTGAAACATTGTGACCCTGTTAAAAGTGCTAAAGTGTTAAAGTTGTTGTACGGCAGTCTTTTCAGACATTTCCAAAACTATTCATTAATGTGAAAGCAAACAGCTCAAAGCCACACAGAGTATTCTTGACAGATGACTGTTTCCAAGGTAACAAGGTCTGTAATAATTTTTGTTGCTACCCAGTGTAGCCTAATAGCACCTATTAATAACTTACCACATTTACATAATGTTATTTCTCGATAATGAATGATTTGAAATTATTTGACCTCTTTGGAATTTTATTGTTTTAATCAATTTTTTAAATCGCAGTTTAAATGAGGAATAACGAGCTTGCCATTTAATACTGATTCTCGTGCTTAGAAGGGATGAAGTTGTGTTGATAAACCACCTTTTTACATCTTTAGGATGTCCGAAAGTACTTCCCAGGCAATGAGGAATTTTCAGAAATGCACTCAACTGTTGAAATGAAGGAAAAGAGAGTTTGCTCAAACCAAATCGTCACTTACATAACCAAGTAGTTTTCTGTTTTAATCCCTTTGACTGAGGGATGGGCATCAATCCGGGAGACCTCCTCTGTTCATCTTCTCAAACATAACAAGGCTCATCTCAATTTGAAATACAGAACCACAGTGATCACCGCGATCACGTTCCCTACTTCTATTGTCAGGTTTCAACCCAGACCTAAAATCCCTGTTTCCTAATTTACACTAAATCCATCCACCACCCTCATACACTTCTGCTTACCAAGGAGACACTCAGCCCATCAAGTCCCACCCTATCCCCATAATACCACCAAACCTTTGGACTGTGGGAGGAAACCGGAGCACCCGGAGGAAACCCACGCAGACACGGGGAGAAACTGCAAACTCCACACAGACAGTTACCCAAGCCGGGAATCGAATTGGGACCCTGGCAATGTGAAGTAACAGTGCTAACCACTGTGCCACCGTGCCGCCCCTCAACTTCTCCATCAGTGGACTGGATCTTGTGTATCTTTGAAATTGAGATGAAGTCACAGGTACATTATCCACGAGTGAGAAATACAGGATGTCGACAAAATGTTCTTCAAGTCCTTGCTTGACTTGTAACAGCAATCGAGAAAAATCATCCGCATTTGCTGTTGCTCTGAATCACGATATTGGATATTGTACGTGTGCGGCAACAATATCATAGGCCACCTTTGTAACTTACTGGCTTCTAAAGAAGGTTTACCTTTATACGGCCCAAGGGTCGATGATCCGTCAAAAGAGTTAAATGACCACAAAGGTAGTGGTGGAACCTTCCTACCCCGAAAATGATGCACAAATCTTTTTCTAGCTGAGCGTAATTCGTTTCTGCGTGAGTAAGAGTTTGAGAAGCAAATGCTCTTGGTCGTTCTCTCCTGAAGGCATTATGA
This sequence comes from Scyliorhinus torazame, assembly GCF_047496885.1. Taxonomy (NCBI): domain Eukaryota; kingdom Metazoa; phylum Chordata; class Chondrichthyes; order Carcharhiniformes; family Scyliorhinidae; genus Scyliorhinus; species Scyliorhinus torazame. Next base: position 5,348,848 of record NC_092717.1, read on the forward strand.
GACAACTGCACCAACGCCATAGGGAGGGGCATCGCAAGAAAGTTGCAACTTCAGCTTGGGATTGTAATAAACCACCAGCTCTTGACTTCTGTTATACATCTTTTACCTCATTGTCTGCAGTTTCACATTCTTCTGACCATTGCCATGCCTGTTTGGCACATATCAACGTGTGTAAAGGCTTCAGTCCTGTTGCTAAGTTCGGCATGTGAAGGCTTCAATCCTAAAAACAACCTTAATTGTGTCACATTTTGAGGACGCGGTGTTTTTAAGGTTGCTGCCATCTTCTTCGGCACCTTATGTAAGCCATCTTTATCGATGATATGACCCAGGTAATTAATGGGTGACTGGAAAAAATCACACTTTTCCTTTTTTAACTCTCAGATTGGGGCTCTGTAAATGCTTCAGAGATGCTTCCAAGATCTTCAAGTGTTCTTGGTCACTTGAACCGATGATGAGTATGTCATCTAAATACCATTGCAGTCCATTCAACCCACTTACAATTTAATTCATGCCTCTTTGAAAAAGAGCTGGTGCAGATGTTATTCCAAAAGGAGGATGGTGAGTAATGGCTGTGATTCAGCAGCCATATTCACCTGCAGGTATGCCTGTGAAAGATCAGATTTACTGAACTTTTGCCCTCCAGAAAGTCCAGCAAACAACTTTTCAATCAGCAGCAATGGATAATGATCTATGCACAATACCAGGTTAATAGTTGTTTTAAAATCTCCACATATTCCCACTGAGCCATCACGTTTCAATACAGGAACTATTGGTGTTGCCCAATCACTTCCAGCAACTGGTTCAATACTGCTGCTTGAACTAGTCTTTCTACTTCTTCTTCAAGAAGAGATTGAAATGAATGCAAATGAGGGTTAATGATATGCTCGTCATTTGTGGGCACGATCCAGGACTCTCCATCCGGAGCGGGCGGGGTAAATCACAAAATGGTTCACGCTTGGTACAAATCTCGATTTTCTTCCCCTCTCCCGCTATTCACGCAGCATGCTCAGATCCACAACGGGTGCAATGCGGTCGCTGAATTGTGCCCCTAATTTCAGCTGCTGAAGTTGCTCAGCTACATGTCTTCAGAGTGGTCTTGAACTTTGTCTCTTTACTTATAGACATGACTAGTCTGCTTCGATGTGTGTTGGTTTTTGCACATCCTTTCTGGAGGTGACGTTTTCTGAGTCCAAATTGGTCCTTTTTGCATTTGCACTTGCATTTATGTTCTCTATTGCAGGATTCCGCCACTGAGTGTCCACCTGTGGACATTGGTGACATGTTTGTCCCCTTGCAACCTTGTTTCTTGTGATATCCATTTTGTGGAACCTCACTCCATCCCTTTCTGTGAAGCTTCTTCTGCTGCTAGCTCCATAGAGGTGGCAACTTCCACAGCAGCTTAAGAGAGTTAAATCACTTACAGTAAGCAGCTTCCTCTGAATAGCTTCACTACAGAGAACACAAACTAGCCGATCACAAAGAGTGTCATCAAGTTTTGCACCAAACCTACTGACCTTCTTAAAGTTGCTATGAATTGTAAAATGCTTTCAGCTTCTTCCTGATTACGCTGTTGTAACTGAAACCTTTCTGCCTTTAACACCAGTCTAGGTGTGGAAAGCCATTCTTAACTCTTCATTAGTTTGATATAGGACTCATCTCCCGGCTTTGCTAAATAAACTAAATGTTGTCGTAGCACAAAGATTTTCTGCCCTACCAACTGAGGAATGTTGTGACCGTTATGTCCTCCGGTGTTTGATTGGCTAATGGGTTATAACTGCAATCTTCCCTCATTTTTCCCGCCATTCCGGATCCCGGCTCCTAGGGTCTATACTTCAACCAGCATCCTTCCTTCCAAATCATTTGGATGTTTGGCAGCAGTGATTCCCTTATCCACCAAGCAACTCTGAATTGACTTTTTCCAGAATAGTGACCTGAACAGGATTGGGAGATTTCTGAATTCCCACTCCCCGAGCCTGTTCAGCCTCATCACGTGCACGGTCCCTGCAGCACAAACTCTACCCATTTCCACAGCAGCAAGTTTTCCAAACTGTCATTCTTCTTCTTTACTCACAGTTGTAGTCAAGTTATTTATTTTAACTTTCAGCATCAGTGTCTGAGCTTCTCCCGACATGTGAGCGAGAGAGTGTGAGAGAGAGTATGAATGTGTGTGAGAGAAAGACAGTGTGAGAGAGAGTGAGACAGTGTGAGAAAGAGTGTGAATGTGTAGGAGAGAGAGTGTGTGAGAATGTGAATGTGTGTAAGAGTGTGAGACAGTGTGTGCGATAGAGAGTGTGTGAGAGAGAGTGAGTGAATGTGTTTGTGAGAGAGAGACAGTATGAGAAAGAGTGGGAGACAGTGTGTGTGAGATAGAGAGTGTGTGAGAGAGAGTGAATGTGTGTGTGAGAGGGAGAGTGTGAATGTGTGTGAGAGTGACAGTGTGAGACAGTGTGTGTGAGATAGAGAGAGTGTGAGAGAGAGTGAATGTATGTGTGAGAGAGAGTGTCAATGTGTGTGAGAGAGAGTGACAGTGTGAGACAGTGTGTGTGAGATAGAGAGAGTGTGAGAGAGAGTGAATGTGCGTGTGTGTGAGAGAGAGACAGTATGAGAGAGAGTGTAAGACAGTGTGTGTGAGATAGAGAGTGTGAGAGAGAGAGTGTGAGAGAGTGTGTGTGTGTGTGTCTGTTAGTCACAAACATGAAAGGTTATGGAGGTGTCCACACTCTGGATTTTTTCAAACACCATGAGAGCTTTTATTAGGAGATGTTGATCATACAATCTGTAAGATGGAAATCTGCAAGCCAGTGCAAACCATTGTGCTGATGTCACTAACATCACTTGGTGCTTCACCAGCAGGGATGTATTCTCTGCTACGTATCAATAATCCATCCTACATTAATGATCTGGAAGAAGAAACTGAAGGCACTGTTGCTAAGTTTGCAGTTGAAACAAAAATCTGGAAGAGGGCCAGGTAGTATTGAGGAAGCAGGGGGGCTGTAGAAGGACTTGGACAGGCTAGGAGAGCGGGCAATGAAGTGGCAGATGGAATACAATGTGGAAAAGTGTGAGGTTATGCACTTTGGAAGGAGGAATTTAGGCACAGACTTCTCTAAATGGGGAAACGTTTAGGAAATCACAAGGGGACTTGGGAGTCCTTGTTCAGGATTCTCTTAAGGTTAACGTGCAGGTTCAGTCGGCAGTTAGGAAGGCAAATACAATGTTAGCATTCATGTCGAGAGGGCTAGAATACAAGACCAGGGATGCACTTCTGAGGCTGTATAAGGCTCTGGTCAGACCCCATTTGGAGTATTGTGAGCAGTTTTGGGCCCCATATCAAAGGAAGGATGCGCTGGCCTTGGAAAGGGTCCACAGGAGGTTCTCAAGAATGATCCCTGGAATGAAGAACTTGTCGTATGAGGAACGGTTGAGGACTCTGTGTCTGTACTCGGAGTTTAGAAGGATGAGGGAGGATCTTATTGAAACTTACAGGATACTGCGAGGCCTGGATAGAGTGGACGTGGAGAGGATGTTTCCAGTAGTAGGAGAGACTAGAAGCAGAGGACACAATCTCAGACTAAAGGGACGATCCTTTCAAACAGAGATGAGGAGGAATTTCTTCAGCCAGAGGGTGGCGAATCTGTGGAACTCTTTGCCGCAGAAGGCTGTGGAGGCCAAATTACTGAGTGTCTTTAAGACAGAGATAGATCGGTTCTTGATTAATAAGGGGATCAGGGGTTATGGGGAGGAGGCAGGAGAATGGGGATGAGAAAAATATCAGCCATGATTGAATGGCGGAGCAGACTCGATGGGCCGAGTGGCCTAATTCTGCTCCTATGTCTTATTGTCTTCTCCTGGCCTTTGGGCCTCCAATCTTAGATTTAGAGTTTCAGTTGACCCCCAACATCAGCAGCTTTTTGAGGGGAGCAATTTCCAGATTTCCACTCCCCTCCCTGACATCACCCGGAACAGCCTGGCTCCAATTTTAAGGTTACATAGACATAGAATTTCCAGTGCAGAAAGAGACCTTTCAGCCGGTGGAGTCTGCACAGGCGCTTGGAAAGAGCACCCTACCCTAGCCCACACCTCCACCCTATGCCAGTAACCCCACCTAACCTGTTTGGACATTAAGGGCAATTTAGCATGGCCAATCCACCTAACCTGCACATGTTTGGACTGTGGGAGGAAACCGGAGCACCCGAAGGAAACCCACGCACACACGGGGAGGATGTGCAGACTCCGCACAGACAGTGACCCAAGCCGGAATCGAACCTGGGACCCTGGAGCTGTGAAGCAACAGTGCTAACCACTGTGTTACTGTGCTGTCCTCCCTGCCTGGCCCTTTGTTTTGGACTCGCTCCCAACAGAGGAAATAACTTCTCTCTTTAACCAGTTCATAAAACCCTTTAATCATCTGAAACAATTTGACTCGATGGCCCCTTTAATCGTCTATTTTTAGGGGAATGTCCAGTCCCAGCGAATCTGTCCCCACACCACTTTATCACTTAGCCTTTCTTCCAATCCTGGAATAGTTGATTACGTTCCCAGGCAGCTCATCTTACTTTACCATAACTAATTACCATCACTAATGGCTGAAAGGACATAAAACCGATTCTGTGACCTGCCAAACATTTTACTCGAGGATGCAGTTTTAAGTCTCCAGGACGTGTACAAAGTATCCTCTCCCTACCCCATTCAGCTCTGCGCACTTCACCTTAACAATGGCATGGACGCCACTGATCACAAAGCATTGTGACAAGCCAAATATTCCATTTTGACAGCCATTTCTATTCAGTAAATAGTGCACATTCTGTGGGGAATTAATTAGTGCCACAGCAAATGTTCCTTTTAAATAAATTTTGCACTAAGCAGAGCAAGGCGTCTGTCGTACAATTTCAGGCAAGAGTGAAGCGAGATCTTCAACATCTGTGGCATTTTCATTCAGCGCCCCTTTTAAAATCCCCTCTCCAATTTGTAATTTGATGTTTGAAGTCCATTGCATGTGGCACTGCCAATCCAAATATCAGATACCCAACCTTGTTACTGCTGTCACTCCGAATGACCTTTTGTAATGCATTGCTAAGACAGCTACTATTTCACTGGTAATTTCACGTCTGCTGCATCCTAAACTGGTTAAGGCGCCTGAGCAAAATACTAATGAGTCATAGCCTCAGGATGTGTATTGGGGTGGAGGGGGTGTCAACCAACCCTCACTCTGTCAACCTCATAAATTTCCATCACCAGTTCTCCCCCAACAGCCCACATCTCTCTGCCATAATATACACCAGTATATCATGGTGCAGACACACACACTGATGGACACACAGCAAGACCAATCAACACACACAACACCGCAGCCAATCACCAGTTAGAGCACACGCACTATAAAGACAGAGGGCATCAGTTTTCCCGCTCATTCGGGATGCAGCCTCTCAGAAGGACAGAGCTTACAGCTTACAGCACAGATCTTCACCATGTGCTGAGTGCATAGACTGGTTAGGATAGGCATAGGTCTTTAGTTTAATCTAACATCGTGTTAACCCACAGTGAAAGTATGTTCAACAGTTTCTAACTTAATAAAATAGTGTTGCACTATTACAAGTGTTGGTAGCCTGTCTATGTTACTGCTAAGGTAAACTCAGTCTCCACAGATCCAGAGTACCCAACACATCATGGTACCAGGAGTTGAGGGATGTTAGAACTTCTTAGACCTACCTGCAAGAGATCTGCCTTCCACCAGCATTCCGTCATCCTGCAAAATGGACAGCGTCCGCCCGCCGCCGCCGCTCCGCATCACCGGTAACCTAGGGGCCAACTGGAAGACATTCAAACAACGATTCCAGCTCTACCTTGAAGCCACAGACCGGGAAGATGCCTCAGACACCAGGAAGATCGCTCTCTTCCTATCCACGGCCGGGGACCATGCCATCCACATTTTCAATTCTCTCACCTTTGCTGATGGTGAAGATAAATCAAAGTTCAAGACGGTCCTCCTCAAGTTTGACACTCACTGCAGCATAGAGGTGAATGAAAGTTTCGAGCGCTGTGTATTCCAACAACGTTTGCAGGGTAAGGATGAACCTTTCCAGTCCTTTCTCACCCACCTCCGCATCCTTGCGCAGTCCTGTAATTACGGGCCCACCTCCGACTCCATGATACGCGACCAGATCGTTTTCGGTGTTCAGTCGGTCCCCCTACGCCAGCAGCTCCTCAAAGTAAAGCAGCTCACCCTAGCGACTGCCATCGAGACCTGCGTGCTACACGATCACGCCACTAGTCGGTATTCCCACATCCAAGCGGCTGAAACGGCGCGGCAAGGTCCCCACGAGGCAGAACGGGTCCAAGCAATCGAGCAACTCCAGGGCCTCACGCCATTTTCACGGACTCCCGCGCTTGTGTGCACCGAACGAGGGGACATCGACGTCGACGAACGTACTACGCAGGCGCGCACCACGTACGGCCGCGCCGCGCATGCGCGGTGGCGCAGCGAACGTACTGACGCTACAACGTGCGGCAACTGTGGCTCCGCCCACTTAAAGCGGCAATGTCTTGCCAGATCCCGACGATGCCTGCAATGTGGCAAACTTGCCACTATGCTGCTTTATGCAGATCAGCTCAGCCTGCCAACTCTTGTCGCTCCAGCCAGCCTCGCAGGAATGTCCGGGCCATTCAACCAGTCATCGAGCCCGATCCGGACCTGCTACCCGATATTGACACCGAGGACCCGAAGGCGCCTTTTCGAGTCGGTCTCATTACAAAAAACAGGATGTGTCCCCGAAGCAAGGAATCCAGCCTCTATAGGTATACAGCATCGATCCGGACGATGAGTGGTGTGCCACCCTTACGGTCAACCGGTCCCAAATACAATTCCGCCTGGACACCGGTGCCTCCGCCAATCTCATTGCGCGGTCTGACCTCCAAAGCCTTTGTGTCAAACCAGCCATCCTGTCATCAGCCTGCCAGCTATTAGATTATAATGGCAATGCCATTGCTGCCAGCGGCTCATGCCAACTTGAAGTGACGCACAGGTCACGCAAAGCCATTCTTCCCTTTGAAATCGTGGGCTCCTCGAAAGCCTCCCTGCTTGGCACGCAGGCATGCAAGCTGTTGAACCTAGTTCAGAGAGTTCACTCTCTCCTGCTGACGCATCTGCCTTTCAGGACACTGACTTCAGGGCGCAGTTCAACGCCATTATCAACCAGCACCACGACGGCTTCGAGGGCATGGGCACGCTCCTGTACACCTACATGATTTTATTAAAACCGAATGCCACGCCTGTGGTGCACGCACCTCGCAGGGTCCCAGCACCCTTAAGGACCGCCTCAAGCAGCAGTTGCAGAACCTCCAGGACCAAGGAATGATTTCCAAAGTCACGGAACCGACCGACTGGGTCAGTTCCACGGTATGTGTAAAAAAACCTTCCGGCGAATTGAGAATTTGCATTGATCCCAAGGATCTAAATCGCAATATTATGAGAGAGCACTATCCAATTCCCAAGCGCCAAGAGCTCACATGTGAGATGGCTCGCGCCAAGCTCTTTACCAAACTCAACGCCTCAAAAGGATTCTGGCAAATCCAGCTCGATAAATCCAGCAGGAAACTCTGCACATTGAACACCCCCTTTGGAAGATATTGTTACAACAGGATGCCGTTTGGGATCATATCTGCTTCAGGAATGTTCCATTGGATTATGGAACAAATGATAGAAGGTATTGAAGGACATAATCATTTGGTCCACCACCCTGCAGGAGCATGTTAGTCGCCTCCAGCGCGTATTCAGACGTATACATGAGCATGGCCTCCACCTCAACAGGGCCAAATGCTCTTTTGGTCAGACAGAACTTAAGTTCCTCGGGGACCACATCTCCCAGTTGGGTGTGCAGCCGGATGCGGACAATGTAGCTGCCATCACAGCTATGAAAACACCAGAGGACAAGAAGGCGGTCCTCCGATTTCTGGTCATGGTCAATTCTTTAGGGAAATTCATCCCTAACCTCGCCTCTCATACCACGGCTCTCAGGAACCTGGCCAGGAAGACGACAGACTTCCAATGGCTCCCTGTCCATGAGCGTGAATGGAGGGAACTCAAAACCAAACTGACCACAGCCCCGGTCTTAGCCTTCTTTGATCCAGCAAACATTTTGACCGATGCCAGTCAATCCGGCATTGTGGCAGTGCTCCTTCAACGTGATGAGGCCTCATCATGGGCCCCCGTTGCATATGCATCACGTGCGATGACCCCCACGGAGCAGCGCTACGCGCAGATAGAAAAGGAGCGCCTGGGCCTTCTGACCGGTGTTGTTAAATTTCACGATTATGTGTACAGACTTCCTCAATTCACTGTCGAGACCGACCATCGGCCGCTGGTCAATTTAATACAGAAAGACTTGAACGACATGACGCCTCGCCTCCAGCGTATTCTTCTCAAGCTCCGGCAATACGCCTTCCAGCTGCTATACACCCCAGGCAAGGACCTCATCATTGCGGACGCTCTCTCCAGGGCAGTCAACACTCAATGTGACCTAGTGGGATTTGTCTGCTAGGTTGACGCCCATATGGCATTCGCGGCCTCCAATCTACCTGCCTCGGATGAACGCCTCGTCCAAATTCGCCGCGAGACGGCGGCTGACCCCTTGCTACAGCGTGTCATGCGCCACCTAACGGACGGGTGGCTCAAGGGCCAATGCCCGCAGTTCTATAATGTCAGAGATGATCTGGCGGTAGTAGACGGTGTTCTTCTAAAACTGGACCGCATTGTCATCCCGCATAGCATGCGCCAGCTCGTCCTGGAACAACTACACGAGGGCCACCTTGGCGTAGAAAAGTGCCGCCGACAGGCCCGATTGGCAGTGTACTGGCCCGGCATTAATGAGGACATAGCCAACACAGTGCTCAACTGTCCCACTTGTCAGCGCTTCCAGCCGGCCCAACCACGTGAGACCCTGCAGCCCCATGAGTTGGTCACGTCACCATGGACCAAGGTGGGCATCGACCTGTTCCACGCGCTGGGTAGAGACTATGTCCTGATCGTGGACTACATTTTGAATTACCCGGAAGTAATACGGTTGCACAACCTCACCTCGTCTGCAGTCATTCGTGCATGTAAAGAAACCTTTGCTCGACACGGCATCCCTCTCACGGTTATGTCGGACAATGGCCAACTTTGCCAGGCGGTACAATTTTGCCCATGTGACGTCCAGTTCCCTGTACCCCCAATCCAACAGCAAAGCGGAGAAGGGAGTACATATCGTCAAACGGCTCCTCTGCAAGGCTGCCGATGCTGGGTCTGATTTCTACCTCGCCTTGCTGGCCTATCGCTCCGCCCCACTGTCCACTGGCCTGTCGCCAGCCCAATTACTCCTGAGTCGCACCCTGAGGATGATGGTGCCGTCTATCCATGTCCCAGACCTCGACCACGTTCCGGTCCTTCAATGGATGCAGCTGTCTCGTGCACAGCACAAGGCGGCTCATGACGCCCGTGCAGCTGATCTCCCTGCTCTGGCTCCAGATGACAATGTCCGCGTCCATCTTCCGGATGGTGGCTGGTCTGCAACCGCTGTTGTCCTTCGGCAGGTGGCCCCCCGCTCGTTCCTGGTTCATCTACCGGATGGCTCCATTCTGCGCCGCAATCGGCGCGCCCTTCGTCTCGTTCCACGCTCGCCACGTGATCCTCCAGTGTCGCCTCGCCCTCCTGCTGACCCTGCCATGGACTATGCAGAGCTCCCTGTCACTCTGCCTCCCCCTGACTTTGATGCAGTCCAGCCCGCTCCTGAACCGGCGGCTCTCGACCCACCCTTGAGGCGGTCAACCAGAATTTGTCGCCCACCTAGAGACTAAATTTATGAACTTTTCGAATTTATGGACTCTCTGAATTGTTTCGTTGCTTTGTTTGAGCGTTTCCCTGGTTTGTATATAGTGTTGATTTTGTTACTCTTGTTGCATACTGCTTCTCTGCACCAGGCACCTTCCCATGTAAATAGCTTAGTTCTCAAGTACATAGTCCTGCAAATATGTCTTCGCACCCCACACGTAGTTAGGAACATTCTCACCATACATTATTTATTGCCACATACATACATTTTTTTAATAAAAGGGGGGATGTCATAATATACACCAGTATGGTACAGACACACACACTGATGGACACACAGCAAGACCAATCAACACACACAACACCGCAGCCAATCACCAGTTAGAGCACACTCACTATAAAGACAGAGGACATCAGTTTTCCCGCTCATTCGGGATGCAGCCTCTCAGAAGGACAGAGCTTACAGCTTACAGTACAGATCCTCACCATGTGCTGAGTGCATAGACTGGTTAGGACAGGCATAGGTCTTTAGTTTAATCTAACATTGTGTTAACCCACAGTGAAAGTATGTTCAACAGTTTCTAGCTTAATAAAATAGTGTTGTACTATTACAAGTGTTGGTAGCCTGTCTATGTTACTGCTAAGGTAAACGCAGTCTCCACAGATCCAGAGTACCCAACACATCACTCTCCACCCATGAAAACCCCCTATGCCAAAAGCAAAATGAGCCTCCATTAATATCGCAGTGACATTTTGCTGCTTATATTCTTTTCAGAAGCGGCTTAAAGTGTGATTGCGTGTCCCTAAAATTATTGTACGCGTGGGATACACAACAGCTGATTTCCTCCAAAAATGCCAACAATTTTCCGCGAGAACATAAACCAAATTGTGATTGAACAGAGTGTGGATTTCCTGACACCTTGTGGTGAATATTCACTCTTCAACCCATTCAGTTACTGTACCAGGTAGAGGAGTGGCTTTGAAGAGCAGCATCTTCAGGGATCTGGACAAGCTGAATGCTGGTCAATATACCTCACAGGGCCGGGCGTCAATTAGATTCTGAGGTGGTTTCTGAGAGGGTACGTGTTCTATTTCTTTGTTGCCGCAAAGAGCTCACACTCTGGATTCTTGTAAAACACGTTGAGAGGTTTATTAAGGGTGTTGCTCAATATAATCAAGATGATGATCTGCTCAAAACCCGCGCAAACCCTCTGCTGATGTCATTGCACATCACGTAACACAGAAACAGCAAGAATGTATTCACAGATACACTGCACCCACTGCACCCCTCCCTCTTTACTTCATTAGTGCAATGACAACAATTAACATTTACACAACTGATCCCCTGATGTTAGGCGCAATTTGGTTTTGGGACGAGGCCTTTGAATCTCTCGAGAGGACTCTCAAGATTCGTGATGCTCGAAACATCTCGCCATATTTAACGGAGTCTGGTGAGACATTGTGATCTGCATCTCGCCCTCACTGGCTGAGATCCAGATTAGCATATTTAAATGAGGCATTAGGCTCATTTAAATATGCGTTTGTGAGATTTGCCTGGGACCAAACGGCTGCGCCTGGCGTCCTCACCAGGGCAACGCTTAATACTGGTTTATACCAATGCGGACCAGTCATAATGGCACCTGGGGGTCTCTCAGGCCATTTGAGACCCCTGGGTGGTCAGGGACAGGGCATCCTGGCACTCCCTCTGGCACCTGGGCACCTTGGCACTGCCAAAGCCAGGGTGCCAGATTGGCACAACCAGGGATTGGGCTGGGAAGCTTTGCCAGGTGGAGGAGGGTGAAGGGGTGTTCCCAGGGCCCTCCCCAAGATTGAGAGGAGGGTCAAAAACAGAGTGGGGGCGGGGGGAAGGAAATTGGGACAATCAAACAACATCTGCAGTTGTAGATGATAATGAACCAACAGCTCTGAGTTCAGCGAAGCTCCTTTCACTTCGTTATTTACATTCTTCTGACCAGTTCCATGCCTGCTTGACACATCGCAAAATGTGCAAAAGCTTCAATCGTGTTGCTAAATTCAGCACAAATTGACCATAATAATTTATCAACCCATAAAACAACCTTAATTGTGGTACATTTTGAGGTCCTGGTGCTTCTAGCATTGTTGACATTTTCTTTGGTTCCTTGCGTAAACCGTCTTTGTCGATGATGTGTCCAAGGTAATTTATAGATGACTTAAAATTGTTACACTTTTCCTTCTTAACTCTCAGATTTTGGCTCTGTAACAGCTTCAGCGTATCTTCCAAATTCTTCAAGTGTTTCTATTCACTCGAACCGGTGATGGGTATGTGATCTAAATAACATTGCGCTCCATTCAAACCACTTAGAATTCGACCCATGGATCTTTGAAAAAGAGCCGGTGCAGATGTTACTCCAAAAGGAAGTATTCTAGAATGAAACAGACCATTGTGCGTTACGATGGTGAGTAGCGGCTGTGAGTCGGCAGCTACATTCATCTGCAGATATGCCTGTGAAAGATCAATTTTACTAAATTTCTGAACTCCAGAAAGTCCAGCAAACAAGTCTCCAATTAATGGCAGTGGATAATGATCTGCGCACAAAACTGGATTAACAGTAGTTTTAAAATCTCCACAAATTCTCACTGAGCCATCCTGTTTTAACACCGGAACAATTGGTGTCGCCCAATCATTTGTAGCAACAGGTTTGATGACTTCTGTCCTTACTGATCTAGCTAGTTCTTCTTCATATTTAGGCCTGTTCTAGCTTTGAGACATTTGGGTGTGCTGTCTGACTGGATTTTTAGGTGTAGCTCAACTCGTCATAGAGGGTAGTGAATGTCCAAACAGCTTCTTGTACTTCTTCAGAGGTTGTTGCAAGTTGCTCTTTGAATTCACTAATTGATTGGCTGTTTCCCAGTTAAGTCTAATTTTAGCCAACCAGCTCTGCCAAATAGAGCTGGGAAGTTTCCACGGACAACATGAAGAGGCAACTTCACCGTCTGTCCATTTGCTTCTACTTTCATCGTAACTCATCCTTTTAATGGTACAATGCCTTCAGTGAGAAATTATTAAGAGTGTTGCTCAATACAATCAAGGTGGTGATCTGCTCAAAGCCCCGCAAACCCTTTGCTGACGTCACTACACAACCAGCAAAAATGTATTCAGAGATACACAACAGTACGGAATGCAAGTCTCTGACAACAATTACAACAGACATTTGGATTGTGGTTTCCGATGCAACATCTTTTCCAGCTGCTTTGAGCCAGGACGGGATATGATTCACTCTCTGAATTTTCTTATTTGCATTGTTGAACAGTGAACACACAGAGAAACTTGAATAGAACAGTGGATTTTAACCAAAGATGTGTCAGTTTGGTGGATTGGCCATGCTGAATTGTCCCTTCGTGTTGCAAGATCTGCAGATTGGAAAGGGGTTACGGGAATAGGGAAGGGGAGTGGGCCTGGATAGAATGCTCTTTCGGTGGGTCGGTGCAGACCTGATGGACCGGATGGCCTACTTCTGCACTGTAGTAATTCGTATATAAATAATGTCGCACTGCCTAAAACATCTCTCCTCAATTCACCTCTGGCTCTTGCCGATTATCTTAAATCCACATCCTCTGGTTAATGACCCTCCTGATTTCTCTCTATAAAAGGTCTTGTTAAACCTCCCCTTAACTTTCTCTGCTCTGAGGAAAATAACTCCAGCTTCTCCAGTCCCTCAGCCCCATACCATCCCAGTAAAACCTCCCCTCTACTGATTCCCAGGCCTTGACAACCCTTCCGAAAGTGTGGAGGCCAGAACTGGGCAGGGTATCCCAGCTGAGGCTTAACCAGTGATTTATTAAAACTACAACAAAATGTTATTGCATCTTATATGCTGAGCTTCTATTTATAACGGCATCTCAAAGGGCTTTGCTTATAATGAGTTGCTTTGAAGGACAGTGGCTGTAATGAAGGCCACTGTTCACCGGAAGCAACATCTCACCAACTGCAATGGGAATAATGGTCACTTTGTCTCTTTCCGACTGAAGGACAAATGTTGGCTTTGACTAGTATCGTGGGATCATTCAATTCCATCTCACCAGGCAGTCATGGGCCGGAACACTCCGGCGTTTATGCCAGCAGGATCGGCTGGTCCCGCCGACAGTGCACCGTCTCCATTTCCCATCTCATCACATTGACAGTCAGTCTGACAATGCGTCACTCCCTCTGCACTTTAATGGACCATCAGCCTAGGCGGTGTCATTAAGTTAGAGCGTAGGGGTGGCGATGAGGCGGGGGGGGGGGGGGGGGCAGACAAATAATTAATGACCTGAGAACAATTGAGATCCCAGGCCAGGTATTTTAAAAATAAGAGATTGAAAAAATACATATATCTCACGCAAAAAGAAAGATAATTCATGATTTTCCATCAACTTTTATTTTACTCTGTCACGAATTGTTTCTGAATTTTATTTACTGTTTAATTTCATCAACATTTAAGGACAGGTGAGGTGGATGGATTAAAAGAAGGGGAAATGAAGTGGTCTGGGAACAGGGCAGGTAGATGGGGTTAGGATTTGCACTGGAGTGCGTGAATAAACAGATTGGATTGTTTTGGTAATCTGTATATAATTCACTCTGGTTTTAGTAAAATCACCTCCGATAATCACTTCCAAGTTGTTTCTCGGAGCTGCTTCATAGAGTCCTTACAGTGCAGAAGGAGGCCATTCAGCCCATTGAGTCTGACCCGCTAAAAGAGTACCCTACCTAGGCCCACACCCCCACCCTATCCCCATAACTCTGTATTTTCACCTCACCTTTTTGGACACTAAGGGGCAATTTAGAGGGGTCAGTCCACCTAACCTGCACATCTTTGGACTGTGGGAGGAAACCGGAGCACCCGGAGGAAACCCACGCACACACGGGGAGAACGTGCAGACTCCGCACAGGCAGTGACGCGAGGACGGAATCGAACCCGGGTCCCTGGCACTGTGAGGCAGCAGTGCTAACCACTGTGTCACCCTGGAAAAGTTTTAATGCTGATGGGAAATACGTCCGCATCAGACTTCTGTATCTCCTGCCCAATGGAAGAAGTTGGAAGAGTGAGTAAGCCGGGTGGGAGGGGTCTTTGATTATGCTGCCCACTTTCCCCAGGCAGCGGGTGTCATAATATCCACTCATGTATATAATGAGATGCAGACAGGCAGTGATTGACACACAGGATGACCAGTAAGCACACAACACAGTGCAGCCAATCACCAGACAGGACACTACCACTATAAAGCCTGAGGGCACTAGGTTTCCCGCTCTCTCGGGAACCAGCCACTGAGACAATCAGAGTCCACAAGCTAGCAAGTGCAAACACCATGCGGTAGCTAGTAAGTCTGGTCAGGCTAGTACAAGGTCACTAGTCAGATCAGTATAGTGTCGACCCACAGCTGAATATGTATATCAGTTCTATCGTTGAATAAAACAGTGTTGGATCTTCTCCAGTGTTAGACGTCTGTTTCTAGCTTCCCTGCATCGAGTGCAGTCCACATCGAACCTACCTGCTGAACACATCAGCGGGAGGTGTAGACGGAGTCAATGGATGGGAGGCAGGTTCGTGTGATGGACTGGGCGGTGTTCACGACTCTCTGGAGTTTCTTGCGGTCCTGGGCCGAGCAGTTGCCATACCAGGCTGTGATGCTGCCGGATAGGATGCTTTCTATGGTGCATCTGTAAAAGTTGGTAAGGGTTAATGTGGACATGCCGAATTTCCTTAGTTTCCTGAGGAAGTATAGGCGCTGTTGTGCTTTCTTGGTGGTAGCGTCGATGTGGGTGGACCAGGACAGATTTTTGGAGATGTGCACCCCGAGGAATTTGAAACTGCTAACTATCTCCACCTCGGCCCCGTTGATGCTGATCGCTGTCTGTGAGTTCAGACTGCCTCTGCCGTGCCAAATTCAGAGAATTTGGAAAGGTTTTCCTGCTATTGGCAAGTAAAGCTGGGAAAATCTTCACCGAGATAATAGTTAGCTGGGAATTTCCTTGGATAGGATTCTGTTCCCATGTTTAGCTTCAGCACGAGTCCTGGGGAAGCCCCGTGTATACACTAACGTGCTGGTTTGTCTGCTTATCCTTCTTACTGACAAAAAGATCCCAACACCAATGGGCTGCTTGTTAATCAATCAACAGGTGGAGAAATAATATTGTGCTGGTGTGATGAATGCTGCACTAAACGGGCTTTTAACTATTGATCTGCAAGTAACTCACTACCTAATCTCGGACCAATGACATGTGATATATCTACAGGGAATCAAATGTTCATGGTACACGAGGCAGGCACCTTTGGAAAGAATGTATGTATTTATCCAGCACCTTCTCAAACACTAATTAGGTACCTTTTAAAAAAAAGTATGTTTATTCAAATTTTTCTAACAAAGTTTTTATAATAAACAACCCCCCCCCCGAAAGAGACACCCACCCCCTCCCGTCTCCCGTCCCCCCGCCCCCCCCTCTGGGTTGCTGCTGCTGACCTCCTCCGAGCGCTCCGCGAGATAGTCTAGGAACGGTTGCCACCGCCTGAAGAACCCCTGCACAGACCCTCTCAAGGCAAATGTTATCCTCCAGCTTGATGAACCCCGCCATGTCATTTATCCAGGCCTCCACACTGGGGGGCTTCGCGTCCTTCCATAATAGCAAGATTCTCCGCCGGGCTACCAGGGACGCAAAGGCCAGGATACCGGCCTCTTTCGCTCCTGCACTCCCGGCTCATCCGTTACCCCAAATAGTGCCAGCCCCCAACTCGGCTTGACCTGGACTTCCACCACCTTGGACATAGTCCTCGCGAAACCCCTCCAAAACCCATCCAGTGCCGGGCACGACCAGAACATGTGGACGTGATTCGCTGGGCTTCCCGAGCACCTCCCACATCTGTCCTCCACCCCAAAGAACCTATTCAACCTCGCCCCTGTCATATGCGCTCTGTGAGTAACCTTGAATTGTATTAGGCTGAGCCTGGCGCAAGAGGAAGAGGAGTTAACCCTACTCAGGGCATCAGCCCACAGACCTTCATCTATCTCCTCCCCAAGCTCCTCCTCCCATGTGCCCTTTAACTCCTCCACCGAGGCCTCCTCCTCTTCCTTCAGCTCCTGGTAAATTGCCAAAACTTTGCCTTCTCCAACCCATACACCCGAAATCACCCTGTCCTGAATCCTCTGTGCCGGGAGCAGCGGGAATTCCCTCACCTGCTGCCTCACAAAAGCCCTCACTTGCATGTACCTGAACGCATTTCCAGGGGGTAACCCAAATTTCTCCTCCAGCGCCCCTAGGCTCGCAAACGTCCCGTCTATAAACAGGACCCCCATCCTTCTGATCCCTGCCCGATGCCAGCTCCGAAACCCCCCATCCATCCTTCCTGGGACGAACCGATGGTTCTCCCGAATCGGGGACCAAACCGAGGCTCCCACCTCGCCCCTATGCCGTCTCCACTGCCCCCAGATCTTCAACGTCGCCGCCACCACCGGACTCGTGGTGTACCTTGTCGGCGAGAGCGGCAGCGGTGCCGTGACCAGCGCCCTCAGGCTCGTGACCCTGCAGGACGCCATCGCCAGCCTCTTCCACGCCGCCCCCTCTCCCTATATTACCCACTTACGGATCATCATCACGTTGGCTGCCCAATAGTAGCCGCACAAATTCGGCAGAGCCAGCCCTCCCCTGTCCCTACTACGCTCCAGAAACACCCTCTTTACCCTCGGGGTCTTATTTGCCCACACAAAACCCATGATGCTCCTACCTACCCGTTTAAAAAAGGCCTTGGTAATCAAAATGGGAAGGCACTGGAACACAAAGAGAAACCTCGGGAGGACCGTCATTTTGACCGACTGCACCCGACCCGCTAGTGAGAGTGGCAACACATCCCATCTTTTGAAATCATCCTCCATCTGCTCCACCAACCACGTAAAATTGAGCTTGTGCAGGGCCCCACAGCTCCCAGCCACCTGGATCCCTAAGTACCGAAAGTTCCTTTCCACCCTCTTCAATGGTAGGTCATCTAGCCCCCTTCCCTGGTCCCCTGGATGCACCACAAAGAGCTCACTTTTCCCTACGTTGAGCTTAGCCCGAGAAGTTCCCAAACTCCCTGAGGATCTGCATGACCTCCACCATCCCCTCCACTGGATCTGCCACATACAGCAACAGGTCGTCCGCATACAGCGACACCCGATGCTCCTCTCCCCCTCGGACCAACCCCCTCCATTTCCTGGACTCCCTTAGTGCCATGGCCAAAGGCTCGATTGCCAATGCAAACAACAAGGGGGACAGGGGGCACCCCTGCCTCGTCCCTCGGTACAGCTGAAAGTACTCCGACCTCCGCCGATTCGTAGCCACACTCACCACCGGGGCTCTATATAGGAGCCTGACTCAACTGATAAACCCCTCCCCGAACCCAAACATCCACAACACTTCCCAAAGATACTCCCACTCCACCCGGTCGAAGGCCTTCTCCGCGTCCATAGATGCCACTACCTCTGCCTCTCCCTCCACCGAGGGCATCGTAATCACATTGAGTAGCCTCCGCACATTTGTATTTAGCTGCCTGCCCTTTACAAATCCCGTCTGGTCCTCATGTATCACCCCCGGGACACAGTCCTCAATTCTCATAGCCAGCACTTTTGCCAGCTCCTCATAGAAGTCCTTAAATACCTCAATTACTCTCGCCGCACTCCGCACCGTATTCCCCCTGCTATCCTTAACTCCACCTATCTCCCTCGCTGCCATCCTCTTACGGAGCTGGTGTGCCAGCATCTGGCTCGCCTTCTCCCCATACTCGTACATCGCCCCCTGTGCTTTCCTCCACTGTGCCTCTGCTTTCTCTGTGGTCAACAGGTCAAACTCCGTCTGGAGGTTCCACCGCTCCCTGAATAGCCCCTCCTCGGGGGCCTCTGCATATTTCCTGTCCACACTTAAGATCACCCCCTCCAACCTCTCCTTCTCCCTGCCCTCTCTCTTCGCCCTGTGGGCCCTAATGGAGATTAACTCTCCCCTGACCACCGCCTTCAACGCCTCCCAGACTACGCCCACCAGCACCTCTCCGTTATCATTGGCCTCCAAGTATCTCTCAATGCACTCCCGCCCCTTCCCGCACACCTCCTCATCCGCCAGTAATCCCACATCCAGACGCCACAGCGAGCGCTGGTCCCTCTCCTCTCCTAACTCCAGCTCCACCCAGTGCGGGGCGTGGTCTGAGATAGCTATGGCCGAATACTCCGTTCCTTCCACTTTCGGGATTAGCGCCCGACTCAAAACAAAAAAAATCTATCTGGGAGTAAGCTCCATGTACATGGGAAAAGAATGAGAATTCCCTGGCCAGGGGCCTAGCAAACCTCCATGGATCCACTCCCCCCATCTGGTCCATAAACCCCCTAAGCACCTTGGCCGCAGCCGGCCTCTTCCCCGTCTTGGATCTGGAGCGATCTAATGCTGGATCCAGCACCGTGTTGAAATTCCCCCCCATTATCAAGCTTCCTGCCTCCAGGTCCGGAATCCGACCCAGCATGCGCTTCATAAATCCAGCATCATCCCAGTTCGGGGCGTATACGTTTACCAATACCACCCACGCCCCTGCAACCTACCGCTCACCATCACGTATCGACCTCCATTATCCACTAAATATTCTTGGCCTCAAACGACACCCGCTTCCCCACCAGTATTGCCACCCCTCTGTTCTTTGCATCCAGCTCCGAATGGAATACCTGTCCTACCCATCCCTTTCTCAACCTGACCTGGTCTGCCACCTTCAAATGTGTCTCCTGAAGCATGACCACGTCTGCCTTCAGTCCCTTTAAGTGCGCGAACACTCGGGCCCTCTTAACCGGCCCATTCAGGCCCCTCACATTCCAAGTTATCAGCCGGATTGGGGGGCTTCTCACCACACCCCCCACTGCCGACTAGCCATCTCCTTTTCTAGGCCAGTCACGTGCCCGCGCCTCCCTCACCCTCCAGTCCCCCAGACGGCGGACCCCCGCCCCGAACACCTCTCCTATTTCCAGTTCCCCATTGGCCAATGCAGCAGCAACCCTATTTCCCTCCTCCCCCCCCTAGATCCGTATCTAGCTCTTTTGCTCCCCCCATAACACTCCCGTAAGTCAGCTGACTCCTGCTGACTCCGGCCTCTCCCGCCATTCCATCGACCCCACCAATGTGGGAATCCCCCCTCCCCTTCAATCAGTGTGCGCTCCTCCAACCCCCACCGCCTTCCTTCCCTAGCGCGGGAAAAAGCCCGCGCTTACCTGAGCCGGCCCCGCCCCCTCTGGCGCAGCTCCTTTTGCGGCCTTATCTCAATTCCCCCATCCCCCGGCCCCCCCTCCCTCCACCACCGGCACCCACACTCTCCCACAGCCTCCCCATCAAATCCCTTCACCTATCCCCATTCAGCACCCAACCAAGCGAGCATTCCCTACACGTAGTTAAAACCATATATACAGCAGACATCCCCCCCACAACCACAGACCCTCAATTTGAGTCCAACTTTTCAGTCAGTTCAAAGCCTTCTCAGGCGTTTCGAAATAGTTGTGCCGATCTTGGAATGTGACCCACAATCGCGCTGGCTGCAGCATACCGAACTCCACCCCCTTCTGATGGAGCACCGCCTTGGCCCGATTAAAACCAGCTCTCTTCTTGGCCACCTCTGCACTCCAGTCCTGATAGATTCGAATCTCCGTGTTCTCCCACCTGCTGCTCCGCTCTTTCTTGGCCCATCTCAAG
The DNA here is from genome assembly GCF_047496885.1 of Scyliorhinus torazame. Lineage (NCBI taxonomy): Eukaryota > Metazoa > Chordata > Chondrichthyes > Carcharhiniformes > Scyliorhinidae > Scyliorhinus > Scyliorhinus torazame. The sequence continues at coordinate 5,369,361 of NC_092717.1, forward strand.
ACACACTATCCATAAAGCGGTGAAACCTCACCACTACCGCCCTTGGTGGCTCGTTGGCCTTGGGTCTCCTTGCCAGGACCCGATGAGCCCCATCTAGCTCCAGGGGCCTCAGGAAAGCTCCCGTGCCCATCAGCAAATTGAGCATCGTGCTCATATATACCCCGGCATCGGGCCCCTCCACTCCTTCAGGGAGACCCAGAATCCGAAGATTCTTCCTCCTCAACCTATTCTCCAGGTCCTCAAATCTTTCCGCCCACCTCTTGAGCAGCGCCTCGTGTGCCTCCACCTTCACCGCCAGGCCCAAGATCTCGTCCTTGTTCTCTGAGGCTTTTTGCCGCACCTCCCGGATCGCCGCCCCCTGGGCCCTCTGGGTCTCCACCAGCTTCTCAATCGCCGCCTTCATTGGCGCCAGCATTTCTGTCCTCAGCTCCTCAAAGCAGCGTTTAAGAAACCCCTGCTGCTCCTGCGACCACTGCGCCCACGCTGCTTGGTCTCCACCCGCCGCCATCTTGCTTTTTCTCCCTCTCACTTTTCGCTGCTCCAAGATCCCTTTTTTCACCGCTCCACTCCTGGTCCAATCCATACACTGTCGGCGGGATCTTGCTGTTACCTTCCCACACTGGAAGCCATTGAACAAGTGCCATTGGGGCCCCTCTAGAGAGCCCTAAAGTCCGTTCCCGTGCAACCTATTCAGGCATGGCTGCAACCGGAAGTCCTAATTAGGTACTTTTCAAGTGTATCCACTGTTGTAATTAAGTGCAGCCATTTTGTGCCCAGTAAGCTCCCACAAAACATTAATGGGCACTTACCAGATTGCATTGGCTGCATGATACACGTTGATGTGTTGGGTACTCTGCTACACAGGCGAACCAACACTGTTGCAAATGGTACAACTCAGTTTTATTACTAACATTTATTTACATTGGTAAACTGGTTACTGAGGTTCGATCATAACCCTAGAATCTGTGGACCTATTCCTAATACTATCTTGTAGTGGCACTCAGCACATGGTGGATGTCTGAGTGGCTTGCTGTGAGCTCTGTGCCCTGAGCTGTCTCCTGCTGGAATGTCCAGGAAGTGTCGTGTTCCCTGTTTTGTACTGTGTATGCTCTTGCCTGTGATTGGCTGTGATGTTGTGTGTGTGTTGATTGGTCCGTTGATCTGTCCATCAGTATGTATGTATGTTTGTGCTATGATGTTTACCTGAATATCATGACATCCCATGTGCCTATGTGGTTATAAATAGCGGTGTGTACTGAGTGTAGCTAAATGTGTGTGTGTGCAATATCTACAGCATGTACATGGGGCTAAACTATATACAAGGGCCGATGTCGGGGGCGACATAACAACGAGGTTGTACCATAAACAAAGAACGGGGAAATGTTGAACGACAAAACAAACTCCTGTAACGACAAGGAGGAACAGAAACATATTAACACAGTGGTATTATGAGTTCAATGTACAAACAGGCTCATAAGTCCAGTCTAGTAGGTGGGCGACGAATTTGGGTTGACCGTTAGGGTGGCACACCATTCATCACCCGGATTGACAGTGTTCACTTGCAACGGCTGGGGGGTCCTGGCTGGAGACATCCGGTTCCCATCAAGACCGCAACATGGAAGACGTCCCGGTCGTCTGTGTCACTGGTCTGGATATCGTCTGGACACGACTCGTAGTAAGGAGGCTGAATGGTCCGCACGTCCCTGCGAGGTTGTCGGAGTTGGGGAACATTGGCAGGTTGAGCTGCTCGACAGCAGGCAGCGTAGTGGCCCATCTTGCCACAGCGGAGGCATTGTCGGTTTCTTGCGGGACATTGCCGCTTTAAATGTGCGGCTCCGCAGTTGCCGCACGTCGTGACGTCATGGCGTGTGTTGCGCCACCGCGCATGCGCAGTTCAGTCTTGCGTCGAGCGCGCCTGCGCATCACGTCCCTCAGTGTCAACGTCGTCTTTGGCGCGTTCAAACGTGAGAGGCCTTGAAAAGCGCGCAAAATGGCCGCCCTCGTCCGGGCCACGGGCCGGGAGGAACTCGATCGCCTGGACCCGTTCGGCCTCATAGGACACTTGCCTCACCTATCCGGCCGCGTAGGACCCCTGCCGCGCCGATTCGGCCGCCTGATATTGGGAGTAGCGGCTGGTCACGTTTTCATGCAGGACACGGGCTTCGATTGCGGAGGCTAGGGTGAGGCCTTTAATTTTTAAGAGCTGCTGGCGTAGGGTGCCCGAGGTGACCCCAAAAACGATCTGGTCCCGAATCATGGAATCGGAGGTGGTGTCGTAACCGCAGGACTGCGATGAGGATATGGAGATGCATAAGGAAGGATTGAAAGGGCTCATCCTTACCCTGCAGGCGCTGCTGGAAGAGATACCTCTCGAAACTCTCGTTCTGTCCTCACCTTCCGCGAACACCAGGGAGTTGTAGACATGGATGTGCTGCCCTGCGGTGGAGAGGAGGAGGGCGATCTTTCTGGTGTCCGAAGCGCTCTCCTTTTCGTTGGCTTCCAGGAAGAGCTGGAATCACTGTTTGAACAGCTTCCAATTAACGCCGAGGTTTCCAGCGACTTGTAGCGGCTGCGGTGTGCTGACGGTGTCCATGGCGCAGGGTGGCAGATTCCGGAGGATTCGTAGGTAGGTCCCACAGTTACTCCTGGTACTATAATGTGTTGGGTACTCTGCTACACAGACAAACCAACACGGTTGCGAATGGTACAACTCAGTTTTATTTCAAACATCTATTTACACTGGTAAACTGGTTACTGAGGTTCGATCATAACCCTAGAATCTGTGGACCTATTCCCAATACTATCTTGTAGTGGCACTCAGCACATGGTGGATGTCGGAGTGGCTTGCTATGAGCTCTGTGCCCTGAGCTGTCTCCTGCTGGAATGCCCAGGAAGTGCCGTGTTCCCTGTTTTGTACTGTGTATGCTCTTGCCTGTGATTGGCTGTGGTGTTGTGTGTGTGTTGATTGGTCCGTTGCTCTGTCCATCAGTATGTATGTATGTTTGTGCTATGATGTTTACCTGAATATCATGACACACGTTGGCCGGGTCAGCTCCGCTGCTCGTTGTCACAGACTGCAACGGAATTGTTTGCACCCACCAGGGAGGGTGATACCTTCTCCAAAAGACAGAGCACCTCCAACAGCATTTCCTCAGCGGGGGTCACATTAAACTGCCAGAGTAAATGATGCTCTCAAGTCTCTGGAGAGGGTCTTATACCCACAATGCTCTGACTGTGAGAATAATGTGCCACAACTGGCAGGTGGCAATGTTGGTGGAGTAGAGGAACTGTGTTGAATCACATTGTTGGGCTTTTTATGGAAGAGGTTTCTTTATATTCTGCTCACCTGCCCTTAACCAGTTTGGCCCAAGTGTGACTCCAGACACACAGCAATGTTATTGACTCTTAATTGCCCCTCTTAAATAGCCGAGCGAGCCATTCAGTTGTATCAAACCATGACAGAAAAATCAGAAAGACATGAAAGAGGCTGAATCGGCTGGCATTAACCTCGGCACACGACAATGGCAAACCCAGCCCTTTTGACTCTGCAAAATCCTCCTTACTAACGCCTGGGGGCTTGTGTCACAGTTGGGGGAGCTGTCTCACAGACTGGTCAGCAACAGCTCGTCATAGTCATGTTCACGGAATGACACCTTACAAACCATGTCCCAGATATCACCATCGCCATCCCCGGCTACGTCCTGTCCCATGGGCAGGACAGACCCAGCAGAGGTGGCAGCACAGTGGCAGGCAGTTGCCCTGGGAGTGTTGAACATCGACTCTGGACCCCTGGCACCAGGCAAAACACGGACAAGGAAACCTCATACTGATTACGGGCTACTGCACACCACCACTGACCCTGATCCTCGACCCTTTCCCTCAGCTGGTGAATCAGTGCTCCTCCATGTTGAGGAAGCTCTAAGGGTGCCAAGGGCACAGAAAGTGTCATTGTGTGTCAGTGGTGAAGACTTGTGCCTTGTAGATGTTGGACAGGCTTTGGGGGGTCAGGAGGTGAGTTACTCTCCGCAGGAGTCCCAGCCTCCGACCTGCTCTTGTAGCCACGGTATTTATACGGCCAGTCCGGTTCAATTTCTGGTCAATGGTAACATGAAGGATGTTAATTGTGGGGGATTCAGCGATGGTAATGCCATTGAATGGCAAGGGGCGATGGTTAGACCCTCTCTTGTTGGAGATGGTCATTGCCTGGCACTTGTGTGGCACGAATGTAACTTGCCACTTGTCAGCCAAAGGCTGGATATTGTCCCTGTCTTGCTGCATTTGGACACGGACTGCTTCGTTATCTGAGGAGTTGTGAATGGTGTTGAACATTGTGCAGTCATCCGCACTTCTGACCTTATGATGGAGGGAAGGTCATTGATGAAGCAGCTGAAGATGGTTTGGCCGAGGACACGACCCTGAGGAACTCCTGCAGTGATGTCCTGGAGCTGAGATGATTGACCTCCAACTTTGTGCCGGGAATGACTCCAACCAGCGGAGAGTTTTCCCCCTGATTCCCATTGACTCCAGTTTAGCTCGGGCTCCTTGATGCCACACTCGGTCAAATGCTGCCTTGATGTCAAGACAGTCACTCTCACCTCACTGGTTAGGGAGGGAGTTGCAGAATTTTAACCCAGCCACAGTGAAGGAACGGTGATTTATTCCAAGGCAGGGTGGTGAGTGGCTCGGAGGGAAATTTCCAGGCTGTGGTATTCCTCCCATACATTTGCTGACCTCAACCACACATCCCCATGGATTCCTTAGAGAAATTGGGAGACCTCTGCACTCTTCATCTGTTCCTCCTTCAGACAGCTGCCCTTTCTACTGCTGATCTACTACGACATCGCCCCCCCCCCCCCCCACTTCTGATCCAGTTGTAACTTTCTGCAATGGCTGACTCAGATTCAGGAGTGTGTGGGTTCAAGTCTGGCTCCAGAGCCAGATCACATAATCCAAGCTGACTCAGAGTAGTACAGAGGGTGTGCTGCATCATGTGCTTCAGCTAAGATATTTATCCATGGTCCATAGATCATTAAAGATGGCAGGACAGGTGGAGGGAGCAATTAATAAAGCAGGTAGTGTTCTGGGCTTTATAAATAGGGGCATTGAGTTCAAGAGCGAGGAGGTTGTGCTGAATTTATACACGACACTAGTTAGACCTCAGCTGGAATATTGTGCACAGTTCTGGGGTCCACGCTATGGGAAGGATGTGAACACACTGGAGAGAGTGGGACAGGTTGACGAGAATGGTTCAGGGATGAGAAACTTCAGTTGTGAGGATAGATTGGCGAGGTTGGGACTGTTCTCCTTGGAGAGAGAAGGTAAGAGGAGATTTGATAATGATGTTCAAAATCATGAAGGGGCTGGGCAGAGTAGACGGGGAGACACCGCTCCCGCTCGTTAAAAGATCAAGACCGACACGGCACAGATTTAAAGTGATTTACAAAACAGCAGATGTGATGTGAGAAAGAACCTTTCCTCACAGCGAGTGGCTGGGGTGTGGAATGCACGGCCTGGCAGTGTGGTAGAGGCAGCTTCAATCGAGGGGTTCAAGAGGGTGTTAGATGATTATTTGAACTGAAACAATGTGCAGGGGGACGCAGTAAGTCATAATACTCTTTTGGAGAGTCGGTGCAGACGCGATGGGCCGAATGGCCTCCATCTGCACCCTAACCATTCTGTGATTCTGTCCCTTGGATGATGTAAAAGATCTGGGATGGACTATTTGGAGAAAAGCTGGGGATGGGGTGGAGGGGAGTGAGGTGGTGTGTGGGTGGGGGTGAGCGTGGGGGTGTGTGGGTGGGGGTGAGCGTGGGGGGGTGGAAGGTGGGGTGGGGGTGGGTTGAGCACGTGGGGGTGTGGTTGGGGGTGAGCGTGGGGGGCTTGTGGTTGGTTGTGAGCGTGGGGGTGTGTGGTTGGGGGTGCGGGTGTGAGGGGGTGGGGGTGAGCGTGGGGGGGGTGTGGTTGGGGGTGAGCGTGGGGGTGTGTGGGTGGGGGTGAGCGTCGGGGTGTGTTGGTGGGGGGTGAGCATGGGGGTGTGTGGGTGGTGGTGAGCATGGGGGGGTGTGTGGGTGAGGGTGAGTGTGGGGGTGTGTGGGTGGGGGTGGGCGTGGGGGTGTGAGGGTGGGGTGGGGTGGGTTGAGCATGGGGGGTGTGGTTGGGGGGGCGGGTGTGAGGGGGTGGGGGTGTGTGGGTGTGGATGAGCATGGGGGTGTGTGGTTGGGGGTGCGTGTGTGAGGGGGTGGGGGTGAGCGTGGGGGTGAGCATGGGGGGGATGTGGGTGGGGGTGAGTGTGGGGGTGTGTGGGTGGGGGGTGTGTGGGTGGGGGTGAGTGTGGGGGTGTGTGGGTGGGGGGTGTGTGGGTGGGGGTGAGCGTGGGGGGGGTGGGTGGGGGTGAGCGTGTGGGGTGTGTGGGTGGGGGGTGTGTGGGTGGGGGTGAGCGTGGGGGGGGTGGGTGGGGGTGAGCGTGTGGGGTGTGTGGGTGGGGGTGAGCGTGGGGGGGTTGGGGTGTGTGGTTGGGGTTGCGGGTGTGAGCGTCAGGGGGGGTGGTTGGGGGTGGGCGTGTGTGAGTGGGATTGAGCGTGGGGGGGTGGGGGTGGGGGTGAGCGTGGGGGTGTAGGTGGGGGTGAGCGTGGGGGTGTAGGTGGGGGTGAGCGTGGGAGGTTGTGGGTGGGGGTGAGCGTCAGGGGGGGTGGTTGGGGGTGGGCGTGTGTGAGTGGGATTGAGCGTGGGGGTGTGTGGGTGGGGGTGAGCATGGGGGGTTGGGGTGGGGGTGAGCGTGGTGGGTGTGGGTGGGGGTGAGCGTGGGGGGGGGTGAGCGTGGGGTTGTGTAAGTGGAGGTGAGCGTGTGGGGGTGTAGGTGGGGGTGAGCATGGGGGAGTGTGGGTGGGGGGTGTGTGGGTGGGGGTGAGCGTGGGGTTGTGGGGCTGGGGGTGTGGGTGTGAGCGTGAGGGGTTGGGGGTGGGGGGTGCGGGTGTGAGCGTGAGCGGGTGTAGGTGGGGGTGAGCATGGGGGAGTGTGGGTGGGGGGTGTGTGGGTGGGGGTGAGCGTGGGAGGTGTGTGGTTCGGGGTGTGATCGTGAGGGGGTGGGGGTGGGGGGTGCGGGTGTGAGCGTGAGGGGGTGGGGGTGGGGGGTGCGGGTGTGAGCGTGAGGGGGTGGGGTTGAGCGTGGGGGGGTTGTGGGTGGGGGTGTGTGGTTGGGGGTGTGATCATGAGGGGGTGGGGGTAGGGGTGAGCATGGGGGGGGGATGTGTGGGTGGGTTGAGCGTGGTGGTGTGTGGGTGGGGGGTATGGTTGGGGATGTGAGCGTGAGGGGGTGGGGGTGAGTGGGGGGCGGGTGGGAGTGAGCGTGGGGGTGGTGGTTGGGGGTGTGAGCGTGAGAGGGTGGGGGTGGGCGTCTCCCTGGTGTCCTGACCAATATTTATTCCTCAACCAACTTGGTGGAAAAACATGTGACTTTGTGTACTGTCTGTGGGAGCTTGCTGTGCATACACTGGCTGCTGTGTTTCCTACATTATAACAGGGACTGCACTTCAAAGTATTTAAGTGGTTGGAAAGCACTTTGGGACGTCTTGAGGTGGAAACCACCACTGAAATGTAACTGTTTTATTTCTCTATGGATTTACCTCCCTCTCTCGCACAATGAGAGGTCATCACTCCAGACCCAACCTGCATCGATAATAGCGACTGCGGAGGACTGCTCGCTGGGTTAGTGATGAAGTCAAACGAGTGGGTTGGTGGGTGATAGTCACACTTTACTGACATCCTGATACAGACAGGAGAATCCAGCCTGGACTGATTTTGTTGTTGTTACTGCCTGTGAAGTCCCGACTGCCTCTCTTATCGAGAAAAATCCTTTCTGTAAAGGGAACAGATGGTGCATTGTTAATATTGCACTTGGGTTAATTAAAACCTGCAGCATTGCCAAAATAAACCATGTCCTGCCTGGTCCCTTTATCAGATTGTGTGTCATCAGGTAATTGCAAACACCGCCTCCAATGAGATATGGCATCAACAATCCATCAACTCATGTTGTTCTCAATCAATATCTGCCTCAGATTCTCGCACCGCCATATCCCCTCTAACACCGCCATATCCCCTCTAACACCTCCTGTCCCGGGAGAGGCCCCGAATCTCCCAGGGGCTAGAGGGCTGGTTTCCCAACAGTTCAAGGAGCTCATAGCGTTAAGATGAAGCTTTGGGTGATTAGATTTGTTCATCCTTTGGTGAATGTTGCGGGACGTTTGTGCACACAGGGGTCAGAAAAAATTTCTGGACAAACCCTCCAATTCTGGTGTTTTGGATAATAGTGATGGAAATGTCAGCTTGAAGGAGCTTGGCAAAAGTCATCGATGGAAAGGGACCTTGTGAGAGTTTGGGGGAAGAACAGATAAGTGTGAAGTGTTTATTTTTGGAGGGTGAACGTTTATTTACTGAAATCGCTGGGCTCTTCCTTCCCCCAGGTGCTGCCTGTCCCATCCTCGGTCCCCTGCTTCAAGCACCAGCGACACATACCCACCCCAGGCCCATGCTGTCAAGGGATAGATCCTCTCAAATCCTTTATCATTATCATCTCCTGCTGCTTGTGGATTCAGCCAAACTTTCTTTCTTATGTAGAAGCTACACTGATTCTGTGGCTAGATTACCATAGAATTTACAGTGCAGAAGGAGGCCAGTCGGCCCATCGAGTCTGCACCGGCTCTTGGAAAGAGCACCCTACCCAAGGTCAACACCTCCACCCTATCCCCACAATCCAGCAACCCCACCCAACACTAAGGGCAATTTTGGACACTAAGGGCAATTTATCACGGCCAATCCACCTAACCTGCACATCTTTAGACTGTGGGAGGAAACCGGAGCACCCGGAGGAAACCCACGCACACACGGGGAGAACGTGCAGACTCCACACAGACAGTGACCCAAGCCGGGAATCGAACCTGGGACCCTGGAGCTGTGAAGCAATTGTGCTATCCACAATGCTACCGTGCTGCCCATAGCATCTGAGGGGTTGAGAAACAGAGTTGACATCTCAGGTCACGATCACATTTTATCAGAACAGTTCAGATGAAAAGTTACCTCGATCTGTATGTAACGTTAGCCCTGTTTCTCAAATTTGTACTGACCTGCTCAATACTCCCAGCATCCTTGTTTTTAGTTCAGATTTCCAGCATTTGCAGTATTAGTTTTTGACTTTCTCAATGTTGAATTGTGTCAGGGTCTCGCCAGGTACCCTAGGCTCCGACAGCGAAGTTTGTAGTTCCTGTGACCCAACCTGTGACACTTTCTGTGCCAACCTGGGCCTGGTGCCTGTCGCCTTCTGCTCTCAGGAGTCCTGATGTTGAGGGACAGCCCTGATCACCAATCAACCATCCAAACACCTGGCCCTGGCTCCTCCGGACGGTGCGGTGTATTGGCACATTCGGACGCAGGGCAAGATGATTGGCATCACCTGCTCGTTGCACATTGACAGAATAAAAACCTTTCCTGTTCACAAAGTCAAAGAGATTGTCATACCGATATTTGAATGCCACACATACTCTGCACCATTGTGAATCCTGGAGAGGTCATTTGCACATTTGACACTGTCTCAAAACTGGTGCTAACGAATTGGCTGCCTGCCAATCTCAATGGAAAAGCAACTCGGGCAGAATATTTAATGAGTGGCTAATCTGCTGCTGCCAGTTATCTGTCATCATCATCTAACCTCTCCCCATCGTCTTTCACATTGAACACTTCTCTCTTTCTCTTTGTCAGCTTTCATTAGGAAGGGGATGAACTACACAGCGAGCATGAACAGAGCATTAGTCATCTTCTCAATCAAATTGTGAACAGCTCCCTAACTAAAGTAGCAAATGGAATGACATGCTGCTTCGAAGGACACAGTGGCAAAGGAACTCAAGAGGCTGGATTCTCTGTTTGCCAACGGTGGAATCACGAAACACGATTGGGTGGAGAATAGGCCCAGACGCCAAAATCACAGCGGCGATTTGACGCCAAATCGTGATTCTCCGTCACCTTCACAGCGGTGTCAATGTGTTCCAGAACGCATGCACAGGAAACGCCGTTTGCATATCATCAGCGGGTCCAACCTGGCATTCTCCGAGGCCTCCGCGGTTCTCCTCCTCCGATGGGCTGAGTTGCCGATGGCGTGGTCCATTTGTGCTTTTATAAATTGTGAAGGAGTGAGGGAATGAGAGAGGAGATAGGACACAGAGAGGAGTGACTGTGGGCAGCCAGGCTGGGCACTGGCTGGGCACTGGCTGGGCACTGGCTGGGGCAGGCGGGCCCTGCCAGGGCTGGGGTGATCCCCCACGGGACTGGGGCGGTGCCCAGGCATGGACCGCTATTACCGCAGCCATCTTACTGTGCACCCACGTACCACCCACCTTGGCCCCTGGTTCTGCAGAGTGACACCGGCCGTATGGGTGTGCCCTCCCCCCCCCCCACCCCGCCCTCCATCACACCTTCCCACCCCTGCCACACCGCCCCTCCCACCCGGCTTCACCCACTGGTGGCCCACCCAGAGCAACGCCCACAGTAGGCCCTACGGGGGCTGAGGTGCGTACTCCTAGCGAGGGCAGTGCCAGCCGATGGTACCCCTGGTATCAGGGGCAGGTACCAGGGCCAGAGGCCCCCACGGTGCCGGCCACCGACAGGGCCAGGAGGATGGGGATGGGGGTGAGGGACACGTAGCCTGGTGGACCAGGTTGGGCAAGGGAGAACTCACCATGCTCACGGAGGTTCTGTGTGCCCAGACGGATCAATACATCCATTTCAATGTGGACCACGCCCACCAGGATGCCCGGGCAGTGGGGTTCGCCGCCATCGCCGTGATGCCCCGGGCCTAGGGGGAGATCGACGGCATGCAGGTCACCTTGCGAGCACCGGCGGATAGCAGGCCGCTCTACATGAACCGAAAGGGGCTCGATTCCCGACATGTTCGAGACCCCCCCACCCCCGGCTGAGGGGTTGGATCTAGGGGGACCGGGGTTACCCACTGTGCCCATGGCTGCTGATACCTATCCGGAGGCCACAGAGCGACCACTATACTGCTGAGAGGGTCACTTGGATCGTGGTGGCCTGCTGTGTCCTCCACAACGTCGCGCAGCTGAGGGGCAATGTGCTGGAGGAGGAGGATGAACGGCAGGCCTCGTGCAATGAGGAGGGAGGGCGAGGATGGTCAGGACATGGGTTTTGTGCCCTAGCCCCTATAACTAAACTGTGTTAGCCACCTGTGCCAACGTGGGAGTGCAGTGTGCGCGGGGAGTGCAGTGTGCGCGGGGAGTGCAGTGTGCGCGGGGAGTGCAGTGTGCGCGGGGAGTGCGGTGTGCGGGGGGAGTGCGGTGTGCGGGGGGAGTGCGGTGTGCGGGGGGAGTGCGGTGTGCGGGGGGAGTGCGGTGTGCGGGGGGAGTGCGGTGTGCGCGGGGAGTGCGGTGTGCGCGGGGAGTGCGGTGTGCGCGGGGAGTGCGGTGTGCGCGGGGAGTGCGGTGTGCGCGGGGAGTGCGGTGTGTGCGGGGAGTGCGGTGTGCGGGGGGAGTGCGGTGTGCGCGGGGAGTGCGGTGTGCGGGGGGAGTGCGGTGTGCGGGGGGAGTGCGGTGTGCGGGGGGAGTGCGGTGTGCGGGGGGAGTGCGGTGTGCGGGGGGAGTGCGGTGTGCGGGGGGAGTGCGGTGTGCGGGGGGAGTGCGGTGTGCGGGGGGAGTGCGGTGTGCGGGGGGAGTGCGGTGTGCGGGGGGAGTGCGGTGTGCGGGGGGAGTGCGGTGTGCGCGGGGAGTGCGGTGTGCGCGGGGAGTGCGGTGTGCGCGGGGAGTGCGGTGTGCGCGGGGAGTGCGGTGTGCGCGGGGAGTGCGGTGTGCGCGGGGAGTGCGGTGTGCGCGGGGAGTGCGGTCTGCGCGGGGAGTGCAGTGTGGGTGTGGGGAGTGCAGTGTGGGTGTGGGGAGTGCAGTGTGGGTGTGGGGAGTGCAGTGTGGGTGTGGGGAGTGCAGTGTGGGTGTGGGGAGTGCAGTGTGGGTGTGGGGAGTGCAGTGTGGGTGTGGGGAGTGCAGTGTGGGTGTGGGGAGTGCAGTGTGGGTGTGGGGAGTGCAGTGTGGGTGTGGGGAGTGCAGTGTGCGCGGGGAGTGCAGTGTGCGCGGGGAGTGCAGTGTGTATGTGCTACTGCAGCTTTTCAACCTCCTGAGTGTCAATTGCAAAACCAGCGAATCCTGCACCGTTTCTGATTAGAATCTATTGTGTTCCACAGGCAGTTGTGCTAGCCCCGCGACAGTAGCGGAATCAGTCCAGGTGCAGTTTTTCTGTCGTTCAAGTCCGCTGATTCTGCGTTGGCGTCCACACAGTCTCAGAAACGGAGAATCCAGCCCAGGGACTTTGGTGATCTTGACTGGTACGGATTTCTGTCCTCTAATCTTCAGCCAGCAATTGCCGTATTACCCAATAGCCTCTGCTAGAACCACAACCTCTGAGGAACTGCTGCTGAGAAAAGGCAAAAGGCCTTTGTGGCCTACAGACCCCAGTGAGCGAGTTTGAGCTGGGAGGGAAGCTGCAAGGAACAAGAACAAAGAATAAAGGAATGTACAGCACAGGAACAGGCCGTTCGGTCCTCCAAGCCCGTGCCGACCATGCTGCCCGACTAAACTACAATCTTCTACACTTCCTGGGTCCGTATCCTTCTATTCCCATCCTATTCATGTATTTGTCAAGATGCCCCTTAAATGTCACTATCGTCCCTGCTTCCACCACCTCCTCCAGCAGTGAGTTCCAAGCACCCACTACCCTCTGTGTCAAAGACTTGCCTCATACATCTACTCTAAACCTTGCCCCCTCGCACCTTAAACCTATGCCCCCTAGTAATTGACCCCTCTACCCTGGGGAAAAGCCACTGACTATCCACTCTGTCTATGCCCCTCATAATTTTGTAGACCTCTATCAGGTCGCCCCTCAACCTCCGTCGTTCCAGTGAGAACAAACAGAGTTTATTCAACCGCTCCTCATAGCTAATGCCCTCCATACCAGGCAACATTCTGGTAAATCTCTTCTGCACCCTCTCTAAAGCCTCCACATCCTTCTGGTAGTGTGGCGACCAGAATTGAACACTACACGCCAAGTGTGGCCTAACTAAGGTTCTATACAGCTGCAACATTACTTGCCAATTATTATACTCAATGCCCCGGCCAATGAAGGCAAGCATGCCATATGCCTTCTTGACTACCTTCTCCACCTGTGTTGCCCCTTTCAGTGACCTGTGGACCTGTACACCTAGATCTCTCTGACTTTCAATACTCTTGAGGGTTCTACCATTCACTGTATATTCCCTACCTTCATTAGACCTTCCAAAATGCATTACCTCACATTTGTCCGGATTAAACTCCATCTGCCATCTCTCCGCCCAAGTCTCCAAACAATCTAAATCCTGCTGTATCCTCTGACAGTCCTCATCGCTATCCGCAATTCCACCAACCTTTGTGTTGTCTGCAAACTTACTAATCAGACCAGTTGCATTTTCCTCCAAATCATTTATATATACTACAAACAGCAAAGGTCCCAGCACTGATCCCTGCGGAACACCACTAGTCACAGCCCTCCAATTAGAAAAGCATTCTTCCATTGCTACTCTCTGCCTTCTATGACCTAGCCTGTTCTGTATCCACCTTGCCAGCTCACCCCTGATCCCGTGTGACTTCACCTTTTGTACTAGTCTACCATGAGGGACCTTGTCAAAGGCCTTACTGAAGTCCATATAGACAACATCCACTGCCCTACCTGCATCAATCATCTTTGTGACCTCTTTGAAAAACTCTATCAAGTTCGTGAGACACAACCTCCCCAAAACCATGCTGCCTCTCACTAATACGTCCATTTGCTTCCAAATGAGAGTAGATCCTGTCTCGAAGAATTCTCTCCAGTAAGTTCCCTACCACTGACGTATGGCTCACCGGCCTGTAGTTCCCTGGATTATCCTTGCTACCCTTCTTAAACAAAGGAACAACATTGGCTATTCTCCAGTCCTCTGGGACATCACCTGAAGACAGTGAGAATCCAAAGATTTCTGTCAAGGCCTCAGCAATTTCCTCTCTAGCCTCCTTCAGTATTCTGGGGTAGATCCCATCCCGGCCCTGGGGACTTATCTACCTTAATATTTTTCAAGATGCCCAACACCTTGTCTTTTTGGATCTCAATGTGACCCAGGCTATCTACACACCCTTCTCCAGACTCAACATCCACCAATTCCTTCTCTTTGGTGAATACTGATGCAAAGTATCAGTTGTAAATAGTTGTAAAATTCTTCGTAAACCTCCAAAGTTACAAAGAGATGGATCTTCAGGAAAGGGTAATCAACCTTCAACATCAGGACACCACATTGCCTCCTCACTGTAGTAGCTGCCTCAAGGATCCGTTTCTGCAGCACCTGCCAAGACTGGGGTTGCCAATCCTCTTGGAATGTCCTAAACATTCTGGAAATTGTAGCTTAATCTCTGGGACACTGCTGCAAAAGCCTGGGAGTGCGACAAGAGCAAATTTGGAGGTGGGAGATAAGGTCGTTTTGACTGAGATTCGAGAATCATCCAGTTGAAGAGACAGATCCTGTGGATGGATGGAACACAATAATGAAGAGCATGTTGGGTGGCCAATGGAAAGAGAGTGAGGGAAGAATTATTTTATCCTGGAGGTCACATGATGCCACATCCTGGAATCTGCCCAACCAGAGTAAAGAACGCTAATTGTCACTCCCAGATCAAGGTTTCTATTTGGAGATGGACTTGGTGTGCAAGTTGGGTGAAAATTAGGCAGTTCACCGCTTTACATTTGCAGAAAATATTGGCCTCTTTATGATGAATAACTCCTCATCTCATTAACAAATAGTTCCCTGCATCACTGGCGTTATCCTCTGATTGGTTCATCCGTTATCTATGCTTATGATGAATGCCATCTTGAAGAAATTAATTGGACTGAATATAATGGTTGCTGACAGGGTACTGAATCACCGTAAGGCATTCTTTATGTGCAGGGATAGATTTAATCTTCCCTTTTCTGATTCCTGGAATTCCTCCAGCTGACCAGGTCCTAAGCTCTGGAAGTCCCTCCCTAAACCTTTCTGCTTCTCTCCCCTTCTTTTAAAATGCTACTTAAAACTGATCTCATTGGTCGCCTCTCCTAATATCTCCTTATGTAACTCAGTGCCCAATCTCAACAGTCCAACCACCAAAGGATATTTTACTCCATTGAAGATGCCATATAAATGCAAGTTATTGTTGCACCTGATTCTCTTATCAAGACTCCTATCGAGGGAGGTTGAAAACTGGGAATAAAACCTACAGATGATTTCCCCAACTTTATATTTGTACAATAGCACAGGACTCCCAATTATTCCTGTTGATGTGCAATCAGGAAGGGGAGCAAGATAGAACTTGTACACTGTTGCTTCTGACATAGCATAGTCATCAGCCCAGATATTTTATCCTCAGATTGCTATTAGCACACAGACAGGCTAGCGTTCCAAATGATTGAGAAAATGTATAATATTGTGATACACGCTTTGCTGAATTAATTTGATGATCGCTGTGTTAACAGTGTGTTAAATGTTTAATTTCCAGTCCTCTTGACTAAATGAAACACAGTAACAGTTATTAAGGCAATGGCAAAATAAAAAAATAATTAATAAATATTACAGTATTTTCTTTTAATATTAAATTGCTGCAACTATATGAAAGAAAACACGTCAGTTTGTATTTAATGAATATTTTATTTTAAAACGTTTAACTTCCCTTGAAGTTATTCCCAGCGCTGTGCTGGATATATGATGGAGATGATTTACCCTTGAGGCGTTGTCACTTTTCATGCATTCTGAATTCCCCAGTTTCCAAATCAGTACCAACGTCACGCCCAGCTGCTGAGTCCCAGTGGTACCCGTCCAGTTTAACAGGCAGGAGATGGGTCTCCTGGCGTCCACTACAGTGGCACAGGTGACGTTCCCAAACCTGTGGGTTTGGGAAAACTCAGACGGAATACCATAGAAGGTGAAAGCTTAGCTGGGTTTGAAAGGTCATTGGGGAAAGGCACCATTCAGCAAATCTGTGTTTTTGTTTGGTGTACACCCACCCGAGGACGGGGCTTGGGGGGGGGTGGGGTGGGGGGGGGGGGGGGGGGGGGGTAATGTGATGACAGGATAGAACTCCAGCAACCAAAGAGCTGGACCAGAAGTCTGTAATGTCAGGGAGAGAACCCGAGAACATCTAAGACACTCAGAAGGTAAGTAAGTGATTTTTACTCATTTTTACTTTTATACCTTTTTCAAATTGTGTGTGTCGGGGGAAACTGAAGTGACATCACAGAAAAGCTGTGACCTGAGTGGCTGGTTGGGAATCTACACTAAATTAAAAAAATTAAGCATTGGTAACTAATTAAACATAATTACTTAATTATAATTTAGAGGGGTAACTAAGCCAGAGATCGGAGAGTACTATATTTAGCTTTCGCATTTCTATTAGAAATCTAGTGCTAGGAAACAGATAGTTAGCAGTAACTTTGAATTTAAAAAAAAAATATGTTTAAAAATTTTTTTTTTTAAATTTTAGTTTTAATTAATTGACGCAATGTCAGTTAGAGGGGCGCAGTGCTCTGACTGTGAGATGTGGCAGGTCCTCGAGGCTTCCAGCGTCCCGGATGGCTTCATCTGCAGAAAGTGCACCCAACTGCAGCTCCTCACAGACCGCATGGTTCGGTTGGAGCAGCAATTGGATGCACTTAGGAGCATGCAGGTGGCGGAAAGCGTCATAGATCGCAGTTATGTAAATGTGGTCACACCCAAGGTGCAGGCAGAGAAATGGGTGACCACCAGAAAGGGCAGGCAGTCAGTGCAGGAATCCCCTGTGGTTGTCCCCCTCTCAAACAGGTATACCCCTTTGGATACTGTCGGGGGGATAGCCTATCAGGGGAAAACAGCAGCAGCCAGAGCAGTGGCAACACGGCTGGCTCTGATGTTCAGAAGGGAGGGTCAAAGTGCAGAAGAGCAATAGTAATAGGGGACTCTTATAGTCAGGGGCACAGATAGGCGCTTCTGTGGACGTGAAAGAGACTCCAGGATGGTATGTTGCCTCCCTGGTGCCAGGGTCCAGGATGCCTCCGAACGGGTAGAGGGCATCCTGAAGGGGGAGGGCAAACAGGCAGAGGTCGTTGTACATATTGGTACTAACGACATAGGCAGGAAGGGGCATGAGGTCCTGCAGCAGGAGTTCAGGGAGCTAGGCAGAAAGTTAAAAGACAGGACCTCTAGGGTTGTAATCTCTGGATTACTCCCTGTGCCACGTGCCAGTGAGGCTAGAAATAGGAAGATAGAGCAGCTAAACACGTGGCTAAACAGCTGGTGTAGGAGGGAGGGTTTCCGTTATCTGGACCACTGGGAGCTCTTCCGGGGCAGGTGTGACCTATATAAGAAGGACGGGTTGCATCTAAACCAGAGAGGCATAAATATCCTGGCCGCGAGGTTTGCTAGTGTCACACGGGAGGGTTTAAACTAGTATGGCAGGGGGGTGGGCACGGGAGCAATAGGTCAGAAGGTGAGAGCATTGAGGGAGAACTAGGAAATAGGGACAGTGGGGCTCTGAGGCAGAGCAGACAGGGAGAAGTTGCTGAACACAGCGGGTCTGGTGGCCTGAAGTGCATATGTTTTAATGCAAGAAGTATTACGGGTAAGGCAGATGAACTTAGAGCTTGGATTAGTACTTGGAACTATGATGTTGTTGCCATTACAGAGACCTGGTTGAGGGAAGGGCAGGATTGGCAGCTAAACGTTCCAGGATTTAGATGTTTCAGGCGGGATAGAGGGGGATGTAAAAGGGGAGGCGGAGTTGCGCTACTGGTTCGGGAGAATATCACAGCTGTACTGCGGGAGGACACCTCAGAGGGCAGTGAGGCTATATGGGTAGAGATCAGGAATAAGAAGGGTGCAGTCACAATGTTGGGGGTTTACTACAGGCCTCCCAACAGCCAGCGGGAGATAGAGGAGCAGATAGGTAGACAGATTTTGGAAAAGAGTAAAAACAACAGGGTTGTGGTGATGGGAGACTTCAACTTCCCCAATATTGACTGGGACTCACTTAGTGCCAGGGGCTTAGACGGGGCGCAGTTTGTAAGGCGCATCCAGGAGGGCTTCTTAAAACAATATGTAGGCAGTCCAACTAGGGAAGGGGCGGTACTGGACCTGGTATTGGGGAATGAGCCCGGCCAGGTGGTAGATGTTTCAGTAGAGGAGCATTTCGGGAACAGTGACCACAATTCAGTAAGTTTTAAAGTACTGGTGGACAAGGATAAGAGTGGTCCTAGGATGAATGTGCTAAATTGGGGGAAGGCTAATTATGACAATATTAGGCGGGAACTGAAGAACCTAGATTGGGGGCGGATGTTTGAGGGCAAATCAACATCTGACATGTGGGAGGCTTTCAAGTGTCAGTTGAAAGGAATTCAGGACCGGCATGTTCCTGTGAGGAAGAAGGATAAATACGGCAATTTTCGGGAACCTTGGATAACGAGAGATATTGTAGGCCTCGTCAAAAAGAAAAAGGAGGCATTTGTCAGGGCTAAAAGGCTGGGAACAGACGAAGCCTGCGTGGAATATAAGGAAAGTAGGAAGGAACTTAAGCAAGGAGTCAGGAGGGCTAGAAGGGGTCATGAAAAGTCATTGGCAAATAGGGTTAAGGAAAATACCAAGGCTTTTTACACGTACATAAAAAGCAAGAGGGTAGCCAGGGAAAGGGTTGGCCCACTGAAGGATAGGCAAGGGAATCTATGTGTGGAGCCAGAGGAAATGGGCAAGGTACTAAATGAATACTTTGCATCAGTATTCACCAAAGACAAGAAATTGGTAGATGCTGAGTCTGGAGAAGGGTGTGTAGATAGCCTGGGTCACATTGAGATCCAAAAAGACGAGGTGTTGGGTGTCTTAAAAAATATTAAGGTAGATAAGTCCCCAGGGCCTGATGGGATCTACCCCAGAATACTGAAGGAGGCTGGAGAGGAAATTGCTGAGGCCTTGACAGAAATCTTTCGATCCTCACTGTCTTCAGGGGATGTCCCGGGGGACTGGAGAATAGCCAATGTTGTTCCTCTGTTTAAGAAGGGTAGCAAGGATAATCCAGGGAACTACAGGCTGGTGAGCCTTACTTCAGTGGTAGGGAAATTACTGGAGAGAATTCTTCGAGACAGGATCTACTCCCATTTGGAAGCAAATGGACGTATTAGTGAGAGGCAGCATGGTTTTGTGAAGGGGAGGTCGTGTCTCACTAACTTGATAGAGTTTTTTGAGGAGGTCACTAAGATGATTGATGCAGGTAGGGCAGTGGATGTTGTCTATATGGACTTCAGTAAGGCCTTTGACAAGGTCCCTCATGGTAGACTAGTACAAAAGGTGAAGTCACACG
The DNA here is from genome assembly GCF_047496885.1 of Scyliorhinus torazame. Classification (NCBI taxonomy): domain Eukaryota; kingdom Metazoa; phylum Chordata; class Chondrichthyes; order Carcharhiniformes; family Scyliorhinidae; genus Scyliorhinus; species Scyliorhinus torazame. The sequence goes on from NC_092717.1 coordinate 5,388,764, forward strand.
GGATCAGGGGTGAGCTGGCAAGGTGGATACAGAACTGGCTAGGTCATAGAAGGCAGAGAGTAGCAATGGAAGGATGCTTTTCTAATTGGAGGGCTGTGACCAGTGGTGTTCCACAGGGATCAGTGCTGGGACCTTTGCTCTTTGTAGTATATATAAATGATTTGGAGGAAAATGTAACTGGTCTGATTAGTAAGTTTGAAGACGACACAAAGGTTGGTGGAATTGCAGATAGCGATGAGGACTGTCAGAGGATACAGCAGGATTTAGATTGTTTGGAGACTTGGGCGGAGAGATGGCAGATGGAGTTTAATCCGGACAAATGTGAGGTAATGCATTTTGGAAGGTCTAATGCAGGTAGGGAATATACAGTGAATGGTAGAACCCTCAAGAGTATTGAAAGGCAAAGAGATCTAGGAGTACAGGTCCACAGGTCATTGAAAGGGGCAACACAGGTGGAGAAGGTAGTCAAGAAAGCATACGGCATGCTTGCCTTCATTGGCCGGGGCATTGAGTATAATAATTGGCAAGTAATGTTGCAGCTGTATAGAACCTTAGTTAGGCCACACTTGGAGTATAGTGTTCAATTCTTGTTGATCTCCAAATTTCTTTCTCTGTCAGTCTGGCCTCAATAAAAGTTGAGACGGATTCGCACGGAAACAGAAGTTATTTATTTAGCTTGCAAGCTTGAATCATCTTACAGAAATGTAACAGGACATCCTGCCTCTTACACTCCAGAAAACGACTGACTAAAAGACAAAGAGATCTCTGCAAAATCAATTCAAATGGTATCAAGTTTCACATACTCGACGGACATAGGTCAGCCTATGTCCCTCCTGACCTGTTCGATCTATTCTGATTGGCTCACTTCCAATCCCTTTCTCTGGCCCCTATCAATGCAGTCTCACTCTCATAGACACACCTCTTCCTGCTTTTTCCATGCGGTCTCAAATTCCTTTGTCCCTAACTGCAAAAATCAAAGTGGCTTATTTCTACATTACATTAACTAGTAACTCTAAAGTAACTATTTTATATCACATTCGTCATTCCCTCCTTTTATCATTCCATGATAACCGAACTATCCAATCTATAGCTACGGTTCCTCATCTAAAAAGATTCGTCGCTGCATTTCCAATTCCTGTCTTAGCCCCCCTTCATCTGCTTCACCCTCATGGATTTTAACAGTTAAATTTTTTTTTCTCGGTGATTGGGGCGGTGATCTGATCCAGTGCACCCAGCATTCTACCCATCACACATTTAAGGATGGCCAGGCCCACAAAGATGCAGCCGATAGCTACCACTAGATACATGGCCATATTTATCAACCAGTCCTTCCATCCTCCAGATCCCCAGTTACCCCAAGAGTCAGGATCCTGCATCCCGTCCAAGTGATCCCGTATGCGATCCATAAATTTAGTAATGTTAGCGGTCAAGTCTTGAACTCCCATGATACACTTGCCCTGCACTATGGCGCATACCCCACCCTCACGGGCCAGAAGATAGTCAAGAGCATACCGGTTCTGCATTGCAAACAACCGCAGCTGAGACAACTCCTTGGTTATTGCCCCGAGGGCTCCCAAGGTTTCATTTCCCAAGATGGTAAGGCCGCAAATAAAATAATTCCGATCACTAACAGCCAAGGAACCCCCCACACCTCCCAGTGTCAATACGCTCAGAATGCCCCACCCGGCTGAGTGGCCCCGGTTGGGTGCAAGAACCTGAGGTTTTTTCCAGTTCTCGCAAAATTCAGCAGAGACTGCCCGGCGTGCTAACTGATTATGCAGGTTCCACGCCGAAGGGCAGGGGACTGTGGTAGGGACTAGAGTCCCTATAGCAATTCGGCGGGGAAATGGGGTGACAAAACGTTGGTCGCCGTACCATTAAATAAAAAGTAGTATCCTTGTTCCGTGTGGAGACTAGCATCACAATCAGCATATCGGTTGCGTAAGGACCTCCCAGTAGCCCAGTTTATCCAATTTTGAAATGCCCATTCGGGCCGCCCAGCAATGCGGAAAGCCCTATTCCCGACAGTGATATGAGAGACATTCGCCCAGCCACAAAGGAGCTGGAGGCCAGCGTTCAATGGAACGCAAGTGGTGCTATAACAAACGCATTGGCCAGACGCCTGGGTGATATGGCACCTCCTGTCCGTACAGGTGGGAAACAGACATGTTATATTTGTGTCCACCTCTACCAGCAAACAGCCATATCCTTCACTGCTGAAGCAATTCTCGTACGACCGGGAATCCCTATTGGGAGTGAAGTGGCTAGGTATGTACGCCCTCCACCGTCGCAGCCTATCGTACTGTGAATGGGAATTATCCCGAGGAAGGGGAAGGCAAATAGCCGGTGGTGCTGAATCCGGATCGTAAGGAAGAGTGACTTGCTCGGGCAATGGCTCGGAACGCTGACAATGAACCACCGTTTGGGGAGTGCCCCAAAGCGGTGAAACAGAAAATAACCTAGACACCGCTGCGGGGTTTGGGTAGCAGACAACCCGTCCCTGGCCATACAGACGGTGGTAAATCTGGTAGAAGAGATTCATACTACCCGGGTTTTCCTCAGTTTGGCCTTTAATTAACTTAAGTGCATCTCCCGGTAACCTACGTTCTAGCTGTACTTCCCTTCTCACACGCCCCGTCCTCTCTCTAGTCCCTTTCTCTTTCTCATGGTCTCTTCCTACACTCTTCTGACAGCCTGATGTTACCTTTATTGTACCACTTTTAACACATCCAAAATCAAATTTACATGTATTCCAAAAACAAGGCAATGTCCATATAATGTTCCCTTCCCATCGCCGGGGCCGGTGCAGCTGCTTCATGACTCCCGCATTCTCCTTAACTTTGATGACCTTCCATGAGTCGATACCATGTCCTCGTATATGGGGGCAGTGAAGAACATCACCTGTGCATAGGTGATGTATCCTTGTAGATTGGTTGGGGCTACACAGATACATAATATTCCCCTTTTCCATGTCCATCGCCAATAACACGCCAAGCGAAGTGAGGCCAAATATCAGACAGACGATGCGTAGCCACTCCATCATGCTCCACACCTGTAAAATAGCACTGGAGAAGGGAGGCAGGTTAGTATCCGACCTTTTACAGTAGTGGAGATGGACTCAATTTACAGTGATGTAGGTGGACCCAAGCACTTCGCCCCTCCACTTTAACTGCTTTGGGGGTGGTAAGGAGAACTTGGAAGGGCCCGTCCCATCGCGGCTCCGACCCCTTCCTAGTCCAATTTTTGACCATTACATAACTACCGGGCTGGACTGAAAGTGAGCTAGGTACTGGGCAATGGCTGGTGAGCCGCACGGACTTGGCCATGGAGTTCCTTGAGCACTTGCGTAAGGGCTAGAACATAGGTGGTAATTTCTTCAGTCGTCTGATGAAACTGAACCAGTCTGGGAACCTGCAGGCTCCAAGGAATTCTAAGAGGCCTGCCATAAAGAATCTCGGCGGGAGAGAGCCGGGCTGGTCCCGCAGGTGTAACCCGCTGCTGGAAGAGAGCAACGGGGAGCAACTTAAGCCATGTCAGTCCCGTGTCTGCTCTTAATTTAGCCAATTTAGTTTTGAGGGTCTGATTGTGTCTCTCAACCACCCCGGCTGCCTGCGGTCTGTAAGCACAGTGTAACTGCTGGCGTATGCCCAACTGGGAGCAAAACTCCTTGTTAATTTGTCCAATAAAATGAGGCCCATTATCAGAACTTAACTGAGCTGGTATACCGTACCGGGGAATGATTTCCCTCATCAAGACTTTAACCACAGTAACAGCTTTACTATAGATAGTCGGATACGCCTCAACCCATCTGCTGAACACATCCACAATGACCAAAACATATTTATAACATTGACACCTTTCCAACTCAATGTAATCCATTTGGAGCGTCTCAAAGGGACCACTGGGCAACGGGGTTTGCCCCTTCCCACAAGGGATACCTTTTCCGGTGTTATATTGCTGACAAATCAAACACCGATTACTGATACTTTGGGCCAACCCCTGCATTTTAGGGTGCCACCAAGTGTCCAGCAACAAATCACTAGTCCCCCGAGCCCCACAATGAGTTGCAAAGTGTACACATTCGATGACCCATAAAGCCAGTACATCAGACATACAAGTCTGATGTGCAGGCGTGGTCCATAAAGAGGAAACAGAATCATATGTACAACCTAACCGTTTCCACATTTGTTTATCACTCTCAGGAGCGTCCTCCTGTAACCTTATGACGTCTGGCATTGGCTTGTCAGAAGCAGACACATTCATAGTAGATCGTTTAGTCTGACTTAACATTTTAGGCACCATCACTTGCTGAATTTGTGCGGCTGTGCGCGCTGCACAATCTGCTCGTTCATTACCAACGTCAACTGGGGTTGTACCATTCGTGTGGGCAGCGCATTTAATAACGGAAATCTGCGCTGGCAGAAGGAGGGCCTGCAGTAGGTCATTAACTAAACCCCGGAGGGATATTTGACCACACATAATCATGTCAGGTTGTTCTGACGAAATGTCACTCAAATCGCCCCTTATTGTGGTAGTTTCCTGAATCAAGGCTAAACAGTCGTGGCCAGGTGCGTCTTCATGGACAGGGGGACCACTAAGAAAACAGGCTGGATTGATAGTGGTACAGTGTTTAAATGTCAGACGTGGATTGTTCAAAAGGTATATCTCATACCTATTCTGACGAGCTGCGGTAAGATGCTGACCATTCGCCCCATATCCCTGGCATGGTACTGGTCATGGACCTGACGTGTAATATGAGGGCTTACCGAAGCTGACTGTGGCCATAAATGTGGTGATATTGTAACAAAATCGGCTGTACCTTCTTTTCCCGTGACTGTGGCTGTAACCTTGACTGGCCATTCGGTCTCAAGTAATGGCTGGTATTTGTCCTCCAACTCCCTGTTTCGTCCAGTTCTGTCATAGGCCAGGGTAACGTGATGCAGTGATAGTGGCTGTTCAATGTCTAACGTCCACCACTGGGGGGTGATAGAAATATAGCACTGTTGTCTCATCCTCCTCTTCGCTGATCCACCCACCCAAAGTCACTATATTGGAGCTCCTGCTGGTAAACTACCATTTCTGCCGCTTGTTGGGATCGCAGATCATCCTTTTTCATTACATACTCAGTCTTAACCTTTGTAACTGAGCCTCCTTCTTGGCCTACACCCTCCTTCCAGTAAAATCTGACTGCCCTTGCCATCTGGGAAGGGTCGTTCTCCGTCCAATTCATGTTATTACATTTCACAGCAGTAACCACAGAAGGTGGTAGGCAATGCATTAACATAGCACAGTATTGAGGGGAATTCTGACCATTTTGATACAGCAAATCGCCTGACTGCCCCCGGTAGATTTCATTAAAACGCCCCAGACATTCCTATGGCTCATCAATCTTCCTAGGTTTTAGGTCTAAGATAACAGAAAGATTTATGGGCCTTTGAAATGTGCTATTCAACGCATTCAAGATCTGTGTCCTTCTTTTCTCTATTTGCTCTCTTCTTTTTTAAAACTTAAAAATGTTTGAAAATTCAAATTGAATTACTGCAACTTGCAAGCTTAGCTCTGATCTCAACTCAGAACTAAATTTACAATTTGCTTAACACAAACTTGTATAACATTTACAACTTAATTATTTCTTTATCTTAACAATTTTTTCTTTTAACAAGTTTTTTTTCTGTTACATACACATAAGTATTAGCAAAATCAACTATCATAAGTATTAGCAAAATCAATTATCATCTCCAGATTGACACTTTTTAAAATGGTGTCCATGATCTTCTTTAAGTTTCTATTAATCTCCAGATAAAATGAGATAAACCTTATTTCAAGTAAGTAAAATTTAAGATTCTGGCAATTTCAATCAATTGCTTTCGAAAATAATAACTTTTATCAAAGAGGTGGAGAAACCCACTGGTTTCCTTTAATTAATTCAAAACGTAACTTTGCTGGTGTTCACTGACTCAAAGGAAAGGTATCCGATTACACTGCAGACTGGTGCTGTTATCTCAAGGCCTGAGTGAGAAGCACTGTCTGTTTTCAACTCCGCCTGCTGCTGTTAACCCTTTGAGAGACTTCTGCTTCAACCTCACAATCTCAACTAGACCTCGGAACTTTACAGTCCAAGGAGACAATTTTAGCTTAATCAACTATATATTTAAAACACTCACACATAGAGTTGAACCATCTTCAGATTTAAAAACAGTTATACTGGACTGAACCCCCATCTATTGAAGTCCCATCAGCCCCTGAACCCATATAATAGACTGAACCTTTATTATTTAAAGTCCCATCAGCCTCTGAACCCTGATAATAGACTGAACCTTTATTATTTAAGTCACATCAGCCTCTGAACCCCGATAATAGACTGAACCTTTATTATTTAAGTCACATCAGCCTCTGAACCCTAATAATAGACTGAACCTTTATTATTTAAAGTCCCATCAGCCCAAAACCCTAACCCAAGCCGAAACAACAATATGAAATCCCATCAATTAAAGTGCTAATCCCCAGACTGACCTGTGATTTCGTCGAGGCGGTCTTTCTGTGCCAACCGCGAGTGACCAGACTAATCAGACGATAAGAAGAGGGGAACAATCAATGCTGGTCGTTTTCCATTTCTACATTGAGGGCCCTTTGTTCCCGTCCTCCTGTTCATAATCAGTCTAATTCTGATTTCGCAGTTGGATCAGGATCGCCCAGAGAAATCCCGGTTTTCGGCACCAAATGTTGATCTCCAAATTTCTTTCTCTGTCAGTCTGGCCTCAATAAAAGTTGAGACGGATTCGCACGTAAACAGAAGTTATTTATTTAGCTTGCAAGCTTGAATCATCTTACAGAAATGTAACAGGACATCCTGCCTCTTACACTCCAGAAAACGACTGACTAAAAGACAAAGAGATCTCTGCAAAATCAATTCAAATGGTATCAAGTTTCACATACTCGACGGACATAGGTCAGCCTATGTCCCTCCTGACCTGTTCGATCTATTCTGATTGGCTCACTTCCAATCCCTTTCTCTGGCCCCTATCAATGCAGTCTCACTCTCATAGACACACCTCTTCCTGCTTTTTCCATGCGGTCTCAAATTCCTTTGTCCCTAACTGCAAAAATCAAAGTGGCTTATTTCTACATTACATTAACTAGTAACTCTAAAGTAACTATTTTATATCACATTCGTCATTCTGGTCGCCACACTACCAGAAGGATGTGGAGGCTTTAGAGAGGGTGCAGAAGAGATTTACCAGAATGTTGCCTGGTATGGAGGGCATTAGCTATGAGGAGCGGTTGAATAAACTCGATTTGTTCTCACTGGAACGAAGGAGGTTGAGGGGAGACCTGATAGAGGTCTACAAAATCATGAGGGGCATAGACAGAGTGGATATTCAGAGGCTTTTCCCCAGGGTAGAGGGGTCAATTACTAGGGGGCATAGGTTTAAGGTGAGAGGGGCAAGGTTTAGAGTAGATGTACGAGGCAAGTTTTTTATGCAGAGGGTAGTGGGTGTCTGGAACTCGCTGCCGGAGGAGGTGGTGGAAGCAGGGACGATAGTGACATTTAAGGGGCATCTTGACAAATACATGAATAGGATGGGAATAGAGGGATACGGACCCAGGAAGTGTAGAAGATTGTAGTTTAGTCGGGCAGCATGGTCAGCACGGGCTTGGAGGGCCGAAGGGCCTGTTCCTGTGCTGTACATTCCTTTGTTCTTTGTAATGCTAATAAATGGAAAAGAAGAAGTTGCATTCAACAGCCCGGCCACAGTGATTATAAAATATAATCCAACTCTTTGACCATGATAGTCAAGGGGCAACAGTACCACTTGAGCAAATGCCACAGAGGCTATCGAATCCTTACAGTGCAGAAGGCCATTCAGCCCATCGAGTCTGCACCGACCCTCTGAAAGAGCCCCCTACCTCAGCCCACTCTCCCGCCCTATCCCCGTAACCCCACCTAACTTGCACATCTTTGTACAAAGGGGCAATTTAGCATGGTCAATCCACCTAACCTGCACGTCTTTGGACAGTAGGAGGAAGCCGGAGCACTGGGAGGAAACCCACGCAGACACGGGGAGAACGTGAAAACTCCACACAGTCACCCGAGGCTGGAATTGAACCTGGGACTCTGGTGCTGTGAAGCAACAGTGCTAACCACCGTGCCGCCCCACGGCTAAACCGAGAGTCTAAACCTCGGCCTCCCTGTCTTCCTTTAAAATGCTCCTTTAGATCTGCCCTGTTGACCAAACATTTGGTGACCAGCCCTAAATTGCTGTTGACTTGGTCTCAATTCTTGTCTAATTTGCGCTCTAGTGAAGTGTCATTTACAATGTTAAAGGGGTTGTGTGAATACACGTTTTTGTTGTTGAATTTGTAAGCGTCACCTGCCTTACAGAGAGACAGTCCCAGGAGGTTTTGATGTCGATGACTGAGTTTTCTGGTCACATCGTGATGAGACCGACTGCGGGAATTTCCTCGTCTCAGGCAAAAGTCCATTGACTTTCAGTGGGGCAGGTGGCCGGCAGGGGCCCTAAAATACCCCCCAATGTGTTTGTACCATGATGAACAATGCATGTTCCTGGCTCAGAGTTTCAGTCAGACAATCAGAAGAATCAGGAGTACTTTCCCAAATGTTTTGTTCCCTGGTTGGAAATTTGTTGGGGAACCGGTTTGTGGTTCTGAATATATGCTCCCAGCAAGGTACTGGAATAAAAACCAGGCTAAGAACATTCATGTCAGAACAAGTCCAGTTTCATAAGACCATAAGACATAGAAGCTGAATTAGGCCACTCGGCCCATCGAGTCTGCTCCGCCATTCAATCATGGCTGATATTTTTCTCATCCCCATCCTCCTGCCTTCTCCCCATAACCCCTGATCCCCTTATTAATCAAGAACCTACCTATCTCTGTCTTAAAGACACTCAGTGAATTGGCCTCCACAGCCTTCTGCGGCAAAGAGTTCCACAGATTCAGCACCCTCTGGCTGAAGAAATTCCTCCTCATCTCAGTTTTAGTCTGAGGTGGTGCCCTCTGGTTCTAGTTTTGCCACAAGTTGAAACATCCTCTCCACATCCACTCTAACCAGGCCTCGCAGTATCTTGTAAGTTTCAATAAGATCCCCCCTCATCCTTCTAAACTCCAATGAGTACAGACCCAGACTCCTCAACCGTTCCTCATATGACAAGTTCTTCATTCCAGGGATCATTCTTGTGTCCCCTCTGGACCCTTTCCAAAGCCGGCACATCCTTCCTTAGATACGGGGCCCAAAACTGCTGACAAGTTTCATTTTCTTCAAACTTTTCGAGGGAAAGTGACGGCCTTAAGGGAGACAGGATTGGGAATCTTGGAGGAACAAACCCCAGCATCCAACACAAAACCAGAGCAATGGAGGATTTGGGAATGAGAAAGCTGGGTGGGAGGTGAGTCTTTCAGCATGGATAGCTCAAGGTTTCCCCATGAGGACTGGAGGACCTACATTCACGCCCTCCAGCCCACCACGAACCATGTCAAAATAAAATCAAAGACCCACTCTTACCCGAGCCCCTTCTAGCCGTAACTCCAAGTCCCCACAGGTTTGATCCAGTTGGGAATCGATCACTATGCATAAGCCCAAGGTTTAAATACCAGCTGGGTCCCAATGACATCACTGGGACCTGATCTGCATATTTAAAAGAGAATCGCGCTCTGGGTAGGGCAGGCCTAGTTCCTCTCTGCAATTGAAGGTTATTTCTGGGCCTTGGCACAGCAGGAAAGGAGTGGGTGAGGACTCTCCTTACCACCCACTCCATGTTAAATGCCCACTCCGGTCAGGAGAGGTGGTGTTGGATGAACCCCTCAGCACCTCATGGAAAAAGGCGTTGAGAGGAATGGGGCAATGTAGAGTAAATTAGAGTTGACGTTAAGGTCAACCCTGATCTAATTGAACAGTGGAACTCAGTGTCAGGTGTTAAATAGTCTCCTCCTATTCCTCTGTTAGCTGTACCCACCAACTATGGAATTGTGTCTGACCGGATTGCAGTTATTTAATATATATTTTGCTCCGTGAGTCATACGGACTCCAAACATTAACCGTTTCTCTCTCTCCACAGACGCTGCCAGGCCTGTTGAATTTTTCCGGCACTTTCTGTTTTTATTACATATATTTTGTCTCTGGGTAGCTAATCACAGCTCATCATGATGAAAGTGCTTCCCGAGATCCTTTTTTAATATTTCAGCAACTCTAATGTGGCGGTTGGGATTTCCCTTTGAAATAGCTCAGCGATGCTCAACTGACTGAACCTGGTGCTTGCAACAACTGGCAGGCAGATTTTCCCCACTGTGTTCAGCTGGTATTCGGCACTGGACCGAGTCCAAATGATGCTGTGCAAAGGGCTACCAAACCACAGCAACCGTGTTCCCCCCACGTTATTGTTTCAGTTAGAACGATGTATGCAAAAGAAAGCAGGACAGATTTGCTTTACTGTATTACATGATCAATGAGTTGTTGTATAAGAGCTCACAATGATGTATTACATTAATTATTACTGTCAAATAATACAAATCGCTTCTTGGCTATTTTACATCTATTGGATGTGTGATTAGGAGGAACGGTTTAACACTTTGGCTTCGAGCTTTCCTCCAGCCACAGCACAGGACTGGAAATGGAAAAAGCAATTTAAAATATATATATTTTTATTAGATTTTTACATTTCTTTTTACAAATATCGTAACAATGAATAAAAACAAAGTAATTTTCAATGCAAAACAGGTACGGCCCAGAACAAGAATTATTGCAAATATAGGACAGGATAAATTGAACCGGTATACTCAAGGAACGAGTGCCTCCAGTTTTGACACTGGATCAATCCAATAACAGGTTAATATCAGATTAAGGGGCATAAGGCCATATAAGTACGAAAGGATGACAGTTCAGGGCCCACACCTTCATGTATTGCCAGCTCAAGACTTACATTACGGCTCATAGAAAGCCCAACAGGAGCAAGTCACACAAGGTGGAGCCTATAAATTTAAGATCAGAGTCCCACACTGTAATAATAATAATCTTTACGAGTGTCACAAGTAGGCTTGCATTAACACTGCAATGAAGTTACTGTGAAAAGCCCCTAGTCGCCACATTCCGGCGCCTGTTCGGGTACACAGAAGGAGAATTCAGAATGTCCAATTCACCTACCAGCATGTTTTTGGGACTTGTGGGAGGAAACCGGAGCACCCGGAGGAAACCCACACAGACACGGGGAGAACGTGCAGACTCCGCACAGACAGTGACCCAAGCCGGGAATCAAACCTGGGGCCCTAGTGCTGTGAAGCAACAGTGCTAACCACTGTGCTACCGTGCCACCCTACTGAATGCATCAGGTTTAGAACGGATCACAAATGTCAGGAATTCCATAGGAATACGTTGCATAACTAACTTATGACAGTTTTGAACTGAAGGATATTTGACACTAATCCAGGAATGTAGCATGAGCTGCCAAAGTCAGGATATTGTGCAGCCTTTCTTCATGAGCATCAGTGAATCTCATATCTGGAAGACCCAGAATTAGGAAAATAGGATTAAGTTCTACAGCTCTGTCAAAGATCTTTTCCAACTCTCTGACTGCACCAGACCGATAGGTTTAAATCTTAACACTGGCCCATACGCACTGTATATAATCTTTACGCACATCAGAGATATAGCAGGATCAAAGCTGTGTCTAAGACTAGGTGTAACATGCAAGCGATGGAGAATATTTAAATTGAGTCTCCTTCATTCCATTACAAACAGAAATGTTACTGTCATAATCCCACACCCTACCCCATGCCTCCTCATCAATGTTAGTTGCCAATATTTTTGCCCAAGCCTGCAAGGTACCCAATTACAAGAAAAAGAACATGGGGTATGATAAAACTTGCTGATTAACTATTCATGCTCTACAGAATTCAGGTTTGTTTCCACCGGGGAAATATAGGAGCCAAGACATAAGTTTGTCTTATTAAGGATGAAGTCGCGAAGGTTCTGATGGGGTGGGGGGGGGGTCAAGGGGGGCCGGGTCACCCTCATGCATGCGTGCTGTGGGGGGGTGACCCGTTGTTCCCATGGTGATGGGAGGGGGAGGAGGCGGATCATAGAATTGTAGAATTTACAGTGCAGAAGGAGGCATTGCGGCCCATCGAGTCTGCACCAGCTCCTAGAAAAAGCACCCTACCCAAGGTCAACACCTCCACCCTATTCCCACAACCCAGCAACCCCACCCAACACTAAGGGAAATTTTGGACACAATGGGCAATTTATCATGGCCAATCCACCTAACCTGCACATCTTTGGACTGTGGGAGGAAACCGGAGCACCCGGAGGAAACTCACGCACACATGGGGAGAACGTGCAGACTCCGCACAGACAGTGACCCCAGCTGGGAATCGAACCTGGGACCCTGGAGCTGTGAAGCAATTGTGCTAGCCACAATGCTACCGTGCTGCCCCATAAATAATCTTTATTGTCACAAGTAGGCTTACATTAACACGGCAATGAAGTTACTGTGAAAAGCCCCTAGTCACCACATTCCGGCGCCTGTTCGGGCACACGGAGGGAGAATTCAGAATTCTCAGCTGGTACAGGAATTGAACCCACGCTGCTGCCCTTGTTCTGCATCACAAACTAACTGTCTAGCCCACTGAGCTAAACCCATAGGATGACCCCCCTACTTGTCAGTGGAGGGGGTAGGGCAGCATTTGTGTTGTGGGAGGGAGGGGGGACTGCCACCAGATCTCAGTATCAGCCCACCCATTCAAAATGGTAGCCCACTACCAGGATTCTGACAGAATCCCACGAGCTCTCGTCCATTGATAAATCTGCGTGGAAAAGGAGAGGGGATCACACCCGGGCACCACTCCTCACCCCAGCTGAGACCAGTCGCCACGAGTGGGAGCACAATCCCCAGAGCGGGGAATCCAGCCCACCATGTTTATGGTATACAAGAGGAAACATTGTCCTTCATAATCCCCAAGGGATGTTCACGGAGATGAGAGTGTTGGAAAGTCAGAGGGGTTGAGGTAGTTTCAGGCCGAGACATTGGACGGCACAGACACCAATGGTGGGACAGGAGAAAGATGTACAATCGATGTGGTGAAGGTATCGATCTAGTCTGTAAGTAGCATTTCCCACTGATGTAAAAACGAAGGATAGTTTAATGAATGAAAATTGTGCTAATATCCAAAATGAAAAACAGAGAGTTTGTTATCTCCTTTTCCCTGGTCAGATCATTGAGCTTTATGAAGCATTGACCTGCACCTTTGAGAATGGAAATGTTGGCAGCCCACATAGAACTGGATAGATTCATTAGGAGTGTGTATTAAAACACCAATAGGATCCTATGTCTGCCATTCATTCATCAAACCCCACTCACTGCCAAAAGCAGCAGTGCTAAAATGGTAAATCATTTTATTTTCACTGCTGTCCCCCTCTTTTACCAGTTGGGGGGAATTAAACCACCCCCCCCCCGCCCCCGCCCCACCCACACACACAGTCATCCTGTTGTGACATTCTCACTTAATTGGCCCATTATTTCTAAATTTCACATAGTCGCTATAGTTCACATAGATGAAGAAACAGAGAGAAAAGAAACCCCAAAAAGTCAAAAGAAACTTCATTTAAAAAAATCTCCAACAATAATTAAAACTGGAAGAAATGAGAATGAACATTTTTAAGAGGTAATTTTCAGAGCCAGAGAGGTTGTCTTGCTCTACTTAAGCTTAATACACCATTGAAAGGCCACTTGCACTGGAATGGACAAGCCTTAACATTTTCTGGAGCATTTAGTTCATATCTAATAAATACGTACTGGAATTTTAAGCTGTTCCACGTATTTCGATTCCAATCTTCTTGGCAAGATATTGCTCTTGCAGAGCTTCTAGAAGAGCTTGAGATCTTGCAGAAGCAGCTTCAGGATTCCCACGTTTAACGCGCAGTCGCTGACCCTGGCTGCCCACCACTCTTTCCAATAGAAAACCTGACTCAACAATATTGCAATGCAGGGAGAAAATGTAAGAATTCAAACTGCCTGGAAAAATGACAGCAACACAGAATGTGCCACTAAACTCAGGGAAAATTCAATGAAACCGGCACCTGTTCGATGGTCCTTCTGCACAAGTAACAAAAATAATTATTGGTTGTCTGTTAAAACAATTCCAAATGAGTGAAATTTTCATTGTTCCAATTAGATAAATTTGCATTCACCCACATGCAAGCAATTAATTTCACACCTGTTTAATGAGCATTCAGCTAATCAATCTTACGGCAGAGGGTGCATCATTTTCTAAAGACAGCATTGCGCACACTCGATAAACATTCATTGTTAACCCACTGAAACTGGGAGTGCAGCACCTAGAATTTTGCCCAGTGGAGAGACGCTGGGGTCGCTTCTCCTTAGAGCAGAGAAGGTTAAGGGGAGATTTGATCAAGGCTGTTCATAATCAGGAAGGGTCTCAATAGTGTAAATAAGGGGAAAGAAAAGTGGCCGGGATTCTCCGACCATTGGGATTCTGTTTTCCCATCAGCAGTGCACCCCCGCCCACGGGTTTCCTGGCGATGTGGGGAGGCTGCATGAGAAACCCCATTGACAAGCGGCGGGGGTGGAGAATCCCGTTGTCAGCGAACGGCGTGCCGCCGGGAAGCACGGGGCCGGGGGTGCAGAGAATTCCGCCCAGTGCTTCAACCGGCAAGAGGATTGGTAACCCGAGGACACAGATTGAAGATAATGACAGAGAAGTAAGAACCGGAGGGAGGGAGGAGGAGAACATGTTTTACACAGCGAGTTGCTGTAATCTGAAATGTGCTGCCTGAGAGCCGGTGGAAAGAGATTCTCCATGAACTTCCAAAAAGGACTCTGATAAACATGTGCAGGGGAATGATTTGCAGGACCAGGTGGGGAGGGAAGGTCAAGATGTAAGTGAAAAGAGCTCTTTAAAACCCCCCAAAAAGCTGGTGAAGCTGGCAACCAATTGACAGTTGTGAAATTGAGAGTGATGGGTTTTTGTTGGGTCGGGGGATTAAGGGTTCAGAACCAGGGAGCGCAAACGGAGTTCAAATGCAGATCAGCCAGGATGTGACCGAGTGGCGGAATTGGCTTCTTGCTGCTCCAATTGGTGATGGGAAGCTAATTCTAGCTGCAGCACACAGCATGGCAGCAACTGACAACTACTTGCCAAAATCCTCTCAAAGAAACCCTAACTAGAACTCCGCAGGCTGTCTGGATATTCCAGGGTGCTTGGGGGCATGAGGCTCACCCATATGTGAGAGCAGATGCAATCAGCGGGATGCACAGTTACACGGAGAGTCAAGATCTGTGCTCTGTGAATGAACACTTGGCCTGTGCTGTTTGAGATTTTGTTGTCAGTGTTCGTGCCAGTTCTTGAGGATCCGTGTATGACTCCTTCAGTCTGTCACAAGTGGCAGACAGGAAGGTTTGTAACAGCAAGGCACGGGGATGTATTACATTCTCACAAACATGGCAGAGTAGTGTCGTTGCGCTCTGAGGCAGGAGGAATGGGCAGGAGCCACACACTGGGGCAGAGTTTAGAGCATTGACTCCGAATATTGGGTAGACATCCATTGGATTACTTGGGTCTGATGGGTGAGGGTAGCCCCACAAGGTAAGGAGAATATTTAAGGGGATATTTAGCCTAGGGTGCAGCCCACCTGGGAGAATGTCCTCTGAATATCAAAACCATGAGAGAGACAGCGGGAAACTATCTAAACTACTCTTTACTAGTGACTAGCGTAAGGTTCTGTCTGGAGACTGACACGAGGATCTGTTCCAAATCTGACGAAGGGAGTTGGATTCATAAACCGGTTTTAAACTGGGTAAAATTTAAAAATTCTGGAAATTCGACTGAAAGGACAGGAAATACCCAGCAGCTGGTCAATAATTTCAGGAATGAAGCCTGCGTCAGAATTCCAAAGCACAACAGCAACTTTCCAACTGTCAATTGAGCTCCTCCGTATTTGTTAAATTTGTCTACGGCATGAGCTAGATTTTTCTGGAGCCCCCCAGGGCAGGATGGCAGACATGAGACTGTCAAATTGGGCATCGTGCCACTGACACTGTTCCTGGCACCCACCTGCCTGTCCCCACCCACCGCAATTTTAACGGTAGTGGTGAAGGTGTTGGGCACCCACTCACATGTGGAACAATTGAGGCCCTAAAGCGGCCTATTCACCAGGCCTGGGATTTTACGTACAGCAGTGGGAAGGGGAGGCCAGCTTCAAGTGTCCAGACTGCTCAGTAAACCTTGTCAGACTTGGGGAGGTGGGGGAAAAGAGGGGCTAGTCGGGCTCTCTCGGCCAATTGCAGGCCCCGCACCAAGGTGGCACTCCCTTTCTGCACATTTCCCCTTCTCTCTGACATGTCCACCCTGGCCTTCCACCTGCCTTACCCCTCTCACCAGGGCCTGCCAGCCTCAGCCCTGGTCAGATACCGGGCTTACCTTAATTTGGGTTCCACTGCAGTACACTTTTATTTAAATATAAATGTTTTTTATTGGGTTTTTGAACAAAGTACATTTACCGTTATGTACACAGAATAAGATAAATATATATATAGGGCAGCACGGTAGCATAGTGGTTAGCACAATTGCTTCACAGCTCCAGGGTCCCAGGTTCGATTCCCAGCTTGGGTCACTGTCTGTGTGGAGTCTGCACATCCACTCCGTGTCTGCGTGGGTTTCCTCCGGGTGTTCCGGTTTCCTCCCACAGTCCAAAGATGTGCAGGTTAGGTGGATTGGCCATGATAAATTGCCCTTCGTGTCCAAAATTGCCCTTAGTGTTGGGTGGGGTTACTGGGTTATGGGGATAGGGTGGGGGTATGGGCTTGGGGAGGGTGCTCTTTCCAAGAGCCGGTGCAGACTCGATGGGCCAAATGGCCTCCTTCTGCACTGTAAATTCTGTGAAAGAACGGCACACACAAACATACCAAAAAATAAACTAATAATCAAAGAGAAAAAAATATATAGAATAACTGGTCGGGTATTGTGCACCAGCTCAACTCTGTACAATTGGCAAAATTATTTACAACATATAAGTAGGCATCTGTTTGTGTGTGTGTGTTTGTGGGGGGGAGGGAGGGGAGGGTGGAGACTGGGGGGGGGTAAATATACATGTGGGTGCCGGAGAAACAATTACAGGGGGCAATACTCGGATGGGTTTGGTGTTGGTGTTGTCACTTGCTTCTCCTGGACGGGTTTCGCTGCCGTTGTCATCTCGCGCTCACCTCCACTTCAGCCGTTCGTCCCGTCTTTCGCCTGGATTCCACTTGCTCACTGTTCCTGTAGATGGTGATGGGCAGGAGAAGAAGAGGGTAATACTGCTAACAGCCTGCAGGGCCCAAACCTACAATTTCATAAGGAGCATTGTCTCTCCAGATGCCCCCGACTCCAAAACCTTTGAAGAGTGAGTCGAAATGGTAAAAGGACATTATCACCCAAAGTCCTCGATAATGACATGGACATACAAGATCAACTCAACAGCAAAAGCCCCTGGGGAAGCAACAGCTGCTTTCATGTTGAGATCGAGGCAAACAGCTGAACATTATGAATTTGGGCCTGCCCTGAATGATATGTTGAGGGACTGTCTAGTGTGTGGGGTAAATAATACTGCCATACAGAAAAAATTGCTGGCAGAG
Organism: Scyliorhinus torazame; assembly: GCF_047496885.1. Classification (NCBI taxonomy): domain Eukaryota; kingdom Metazoa; phylum Chordata; class Chondrichthyes; order Carcharhiniformes; family Scyliorhinidae; genus Scyliorhinus; species Scyliorhinus torazame. The sequence continues at coordinate 5,406,406 of NC_092717.1, forward strand.
GCAAAAATAATCCTAAAGAAGGTGCCAGAAATTGCCCTTGCTGTGGTAAGCACAGAAAAGATTGCGATGGATCTTCAAGGTGGGAAAGATAGTGAGATCCACCAAGTTTGAAGGGAAGGTGCTCCTGTTCTGTGAGGTATTTTGAATATTTAACTCCTGTGCCTGTTTGTGTTTATTGATCTACAGCAGCCGAATACTCAGCCCAGCATGTCAACTGAGGGATATCTGCTAAGAGAGTCCTGTGATGTTTCCTGTTTGTACCTCAGACTAGCCAACTCAGTATGTGACTAGCTGCCATATAAGAGGGTTCTAGTGCTGGAATAAACAAACACATTTTCTCTTGTCAGACCTCTGCTGTTAGAACATAGAACATAGAAAATACAGCAGAGAACAGGCCCTTCGGCCCACGATGTTGTGCCGAACCTTTGTCCTAGATTAATCATAGATTATCATTGAATTTACAGTGCAGAAGGAGGCCATTCAGCCCTTTGAGTCTGCACCAGCTCCTGTAAAGAGCACCCTACCCAAACTCAACACCTCCACCCAACACCAAGGGCAATTTTGGACATTAAGGGCAATTTATCATTGGCCAATTCACCTAACCTGCACATCTTTGGACTATGGGAGGAAACCGGAGCACCCGGAGGAAACCCACGCAGACACTGGGAGGACATGCAGACTCCGCACAGACAGTGACCCAAGCCGGAATCGAACCTGGGACCCTGGAGCTGTGAAGCATTGTGCTATCCACAATGCTACCGTGCTGCCCTTAAGAACAAATAAATCGACACTATATAATTTTACCGTAATCCATGTACCTATCCAATAGCTGCTTGAAGGTCCCTAATGTTTCCGACTCAACTACTTCCACAGGCAGCGCATTCCATGCCCCCTCTACTCTCTGGGTAAAGAACCTACCTCTGATGTCCCCTCCTATATCTTCCACCTTTCACCTTAAATTTATGTCCCCTTGTAATGGTTTGTTCCACCCGGGGAAAAAGTCTCTGACTGTCTACTCTATCTATTCCCCTGATCATCTTATAAACCTCTATCAAGTCGCCCCTCATCCTTCTCCGTTCTAATGAGAAAAGGCCTAGCACCCTCAACCTTTCCTCATAAGACCTACTCTCCATTCCAGGCAACATCCTGGTAAATCTTCTTTGCACCTTTTCCAAAGCTTCCACATCCTTCCTAAAATGAGGCGACCAGAACTGTACACAGTACTCCAAATGTGGCCTTACCAAAGTTTTGTACAGCTGCATCATCACCTCACGGCTCTTAAATTCAATCCCTCTGTTAATGAACGCGAGCACACCATAGGCCTTCTTCACAGCTCTATCCACTTGAGTGGCAACTTTCAAAGATATATGAACATAGACCCCAAGATCTCTCTGCTCCTCCACATTGCCAAGAACTCTACCGTTAACCCTGTATTCCGCATTCATATTTGTCCTTCCAAAATGGACAACCTCACACTTTTCAGGGTTAAACTCCATCTGCCACTTCTCAGCCCAGCTCTGCATCCTATCTATGTCTCTTTGCAGCCGACAACAGCCCTTCTCACTATCCACAACTCCACCAATCTTTGTATCGTCTGCAAATTTATTGACCCACCCTTCAACTCCCTCATCCAAGTCATTAATGAAAATCACAAACAGCAGAGGACCCAGAACTGATCCCTGCGGTACGCCACTGGTAACTGGGATCCAGGCTGAATATTTGCCATCCACCACCACTCTCTGACTTCTATCGGTTAGCCAGTTCGTTATCCAACTGGCCAAATTTCCCACTATCCCATGCCTCCTTACTTTCTGCATAAGCCTACCATGGGGAACCTTATCAAATGCCTTACTAAAATCCATGTACACTACATCCACTGCTTTACCTTCATCCACATGCTTGGTCACCTCCTCAAAGAATTCAATAAGACTTGTAAGGCAAGTCCTACCCCTCACAAATCCGTGCTGACTATCCCTAATCAAGCAGTGTCTTTCCAGATGCTCAGAAATCCTATCCTTCAGTACCCTTTCCATTACTTTGCCTACCACCGAAGTAAGACTAACTGGCCTGTAATTCCCAGGGTTATCCCTAGTCCCTTTTTTGAACAGGGGCACGACATTCGCCACTTTCCAATCCCCTGGTGCCACCCCTGTTGACAGTGAGGACGAAAAGATCATTGCCAACGGCTCTGCAATTTCATCTCTTGCTTCCCATAGAATCCTTGGATATATCCCGTCAGGCCCGGGGGACTTGTCTATCCTCAAGTTTTTCAAAATGCCCAACACACCTTCCTTCCTAACAAGTATTTCCTCGAGCTTACCAATCGGTTTCACACTGTCCTCTCCAACAATATCGCCCCTCTCATTTGTAAATACAGAAGAAAAGTACTCGTTCAAGACCTCTCCTATCTCTTCAGACTCAATACACAATCTCCCGCTACTGTCCTTGATCGGACCTACCCTCGCTCTAGTCATTCTCATATTTCTCACATGTGTAAAAGGCCTTGGGGTTTTCCTTGATCCTACCCGCCAAAGATTGTTGATTCCCTCTCTTAGCTCTCCTAATCCCTTTCTTCAGTTCCCTCCTGGCTATCTTGTATCCCTCCAATGCCCTGTCTGAACCTTGTTTCCTCAGCCTTACATAAGTCTCCTTTTTCCTCTTAACAAGACATTCAACCTCTCTTGTCAACCATGGTTCCCTCACTCGACCATCTCTTCCCTGCCTGACAGGGACATACATATCAAGGACACGTAGCACCTGTTCCTTGAACAAGTTCCACATTTCACTTGTGTCCTTCCCTGACAGCCTATGTTCCCAACTTATGCACTTCAATTCTTGTCTGACAACATCGTATTTACCCTTCCCCCAATTGTAAACCTTGCCCTGTTGCACGTACCTATCCCTTTCCATTACTAAAGTGAAAGTCACAGAATTGTGGTCACTATCTCCAAAATGCTCCCCCACTAACAAATCTATCACTTGCCCTGGTTCATTACCCAGTACTAAATCCAATATTGCCCCTCCTCTGGTCGGACAATCTACATACTGTGTTAGAAAAGCTTCCTGGACACTGGAACACATGATGTGGAGATGCCGGCGTTGGACTGGAGTGAGCACAGTAAGAAGTCTTACAACACCAGGTTAAAGTCCAACAGGTTTGTTTTGAATCACCAGCTTTCGGAGCACTGCTCCTTCCTCAGGTGAATGGAGAGGTAGGTTCCAGAAACATATATATAGACAAAGTCTAGGTTAGGAACACAGGTTAGGACAAGAACACTGTGCTCCCTTGAGCTGGTCTCATTGTCTGGCGTTGAGTCGATGATCAAATTGAATGGCAGATCAGGGTGGAGGGGATGAATGGTATTCTCTTGTACCTATGCTGCAGTCTGACATATCTAACTCTAGATGATTCCTTCAAATCTCCCTTCAACAAACTGATACGCTGAACCATAACTGCATTCCTTAGTAACTCTTTCCACACATCCTTTATGTAAAGGACTGGACCCAAACATTTCTCCTGCCACCTTTGACCTTGTCTCTAAAGGGATGGGTACTAAAGGATTTGTTTTTAAATAATCCTTTTGTTAGGGTTCCACCCTCCTCTGTAAGGTCTCTCACACTTGGAGGGAGATGCAGTTCATCTCAACAGAGGTTACCAACCCCGACCTTACTCTTTGTCCCACTGAGGGGAGCCCTGAGCGCTGTTGCTCTTGTAATTTTGCCTCTTAAGGGTGGGTGAAGGTTAAGGCCATGTCCCTCACAGGACTGCGAGAGAACTCTAACCCAGGGTGGGCCCCCGTGCATTCTGTTTCCCATCTATTGTGTGATCCTTCTCCACCAGAGCTCCAATGGTAGAGGCAAATATAACAAGAGCAACCTAAACCCCATTAAATTTAAGTTGTTTTATTTCCTTGACCTCTTCTGACAAATGAAAAACTTGTATGAATTACAAATACAAAGTTAATCAGATTGCTATATTTTGACACTTGTCTTTAATTTACAGAAAAACGGACCTGTGCTAAATTCTGTTGACAATAGGCCTGGCTTGTTTGGCTGTTACAGGTTAGAGGGAGGCCAAGATTGTCTTATTGGGAAGAAGGTGCAAGACATTCACATCTGTAAACAACAGCTGTGCTGACCATGGATAGACAGTTAGTCTCCAAGTCCCAGGGAGGTGTCAGGAATATCACGATTTGTAAGCAGTTATACTTTAAACTGTCATTTTAATCCCAAGGTCGAGTGATGTTGGAGTTCAAGAGGAAAGATAATTAGCATTTCTACCTGGATACAAGGCTCATGTGACTCATGCGACCATCAAAATGGGCTTTCAGTGGAGAAGAATCCATAGGAAGCCACAGAGGTTTCAGATTCTCCTAAAATATCCCCAAAACTCATAGAATTAGAGGAAGAGAGAGCAAGCAGAGAAAGATAGAGGCAGCTAGTCTTGCACCTTAAGCAGAGAAAATGCTGGCCCTGTCAGTCACCACACGAAATGCAGGTGGGAGCTTGTGTTCAGAATGAAGAGTTCATGAGGATTTAACTGAAATTGGAAGATTCAATGAGCTTGGCTAGAGGGGAGAATCTCCAATTTGTCCCTTGCTATGAAAGTCAATTCTGGGGCGAGGAATACCTCGAATGGAAAATGAAAGCAAGCCCAAGGTGATGCAAATCACTTTGGACTGACGGGTTCCTGGAGAATGAAATGTCCATTTAAGAGATAGAATAAAGTACAACTGTGGGACAAACATTTCTGTAGTTAAGATATAGGTTGCCTACAAAAATAGTGTTTAGTCAATGTTGCTTTTAGTTTGTTAAACAAAAATCGCTTATTGTCACAAGTAGGCTTCAAATGAAGTTACTGTGAAAAGCCCCTAGTCGCCACAATCCGGCGCCTGTTCGGGGAGGCCAGTACTTGAAATCCTTTCCATGTCACCCTTCTGATCAGCCATTGGAATTACTAATATCTTTGTAGACGTTATCGGTTGCGATGCGGTTCATAAAACATCACCTTTCACTAACTCCAGAAGCCACCCTCCAGCCAATTAAGTACTTTTGAAATTTGGTCACTTGTTGTAAAGTAGGAAACAAGGTGGTCAACTTTGTACACAGCAGGAGCCAATCAACAATAATGCAATAAGGACCAGATCATCTGTTTTAAGTTTAAAAAAAATTCTGTTTCAATTGGCGAGGGATTCATGTCAGACAATACACTTGGAATTCAAATCAATGCCTTGAGTGCTAGTTGGTTTCAATCCTGTGTTTATCATAAGATCAGATGAAGGACGTTCAACTTGCTGACTCTTTGAGCAATCCAATTAGTCTTCCTCCTCTGCTGTTTACTCACAGGACACACCGGAGGAGTGAGCAGAGATAGACTCATGTTCACTCCACCTGCCAATGGCTGGTCACAGTGCCACAGTGACCATGAGGAATGAGCAATTTAGATCCTTGCAATCTTCCAAATGAGGAAGTTGGCATGCTATTATGCTGCCAGGGTCAGCATCTGCACTGTTAAATAAATTGGGACGACAGCTAGTCAACATAAAAAATCTCAGTGTCCAGGAGTCATGCTGTTGTAAAGTTTAGTCATGTGTGAATGAGGAATTGAACAAACGAATGTGATATAAAATAGTTCAAATATTAGTTACAGTAATGTGGATGTGATCAGTCTAATAGTAGTGAGTTTACAGACAAAGGATTTCAGAAAGCATGGCAAGGAAAGGGGGAGGGGTGTCTGGTGGAGGATGGGGAAAAGGATGCTGGGTAACAAGAGGCCCAGGGTTAAGGAATGAGAAGTGAGCTAATCAGGATATATGGTCCGTTCAGGAGGGGTATAGGATGACCTATGGGAATCGTGTATGTGAAACATGATGCCATTTGAATGTATTTGTAGAGATTTCTTTGTCTCCGATAGCACTCGGTTCCTAGGGTTTCAGAAGACAGCTTGTGTGTTCTGAGGCTCATTATGAAGCGAGTCAGACTTGCAAATTGGTTAAAAATAAATAATACTATGCCTACAAATCCATCTCGAGTTTTATTGAGGCCAGACTGACGGGTAAAGAATTTAGTATTGTCATTTGGTGCCGAAAACCCGGGATTTCTCCAGACGGTCACTGGCCAGCTGCGAAATCAGAATTAGACGGATGTTGGACAAGGAAAGTGGAAACGGGCCCACAATGTGTGTCGCTGGAAAATGACCCACATTGGGTTTCCCCTCTTCTCATGGTCTGATTGGTCTGGTCACTCGCGGTTGGTACGGAAAGATTATCTCGACAAAATCAAAGGTCAGTCTGGGGATTAGAAAATTAAACTGATGGGATATCATAATTGATAGTTCAGTTTTGGGTTAATTGTGGAACTGATGGGACATCGGGAAGATGGTTCAGTTCCACGAGTGTTTTTAAAACTATAGTTGATTAAGCTAAAATTGTATCCTTGGACTGAAGTGGCAAGAAACGCAGTCTTGAGGACTAGTTAGAGATTATGGGGAATTGCTTGGATAAATTTCAAAACAAAGAACATCCATAGGACTGGATGCTGCATGTTGGTTAAAGCAGAAGTCTCTCAAAGGGTTAACAGCAGCCAAAGTTACAGACTACAGACAGTGCTTCTCACACGGGCCTTGAGATAACAGCAGCAGCCTGTGGTGTAATCGGATACCTTTCTTTCGAGTCAGTGAAACTCCAGCAAACTTACGTTTTGAATTAATTAAAGGAAACCAGTGGATTTCTCCACCTCTTTGATAAAAGTTAATTATTTTAGCAAGCAATTGATTGAAAGTGCCAGAATCTTAAGTTTGAATTACTTGAAATAATGTTTATTTCATTTTATTTGTGAATTAATAGAAACTTAAAGAAACTCACTGACACCATTTTAAAAAGTGTAAATCTGGAGATGACAGTTGACTTTGCTCCGGTATAAATCACCGCAGCTAACTGCTCCCTCATTGATAGCAGCCAACATTTTTGTGAATGTAAGAAAAACTTGTTAAAAGAAAAATTGTTAAGATAAAGAATTAATTAAGTTGGAAAAGTTATACAAGTTTGTGTTAAGCAAATCGTAAATTCAGTTCTGAGTCGAGATCAGAACTAAGCTTGCAGTTTGCAGTAATTCAATTTGAATTTTCAAACATTTTAAGTTTTAAAAGAACACTGTTAAAACCTTTTAAATAACTTTGCTAAGTAGCAAAAATTGCCATTGGTTATAAATAGGCAAATAAATAAATAAAAAAGAGCCAAAGTATGAAAGCTAAAGAGTTAATTGGATTATGGAGACAATATTGTCAAGAGGAGAGGAATAAGATCATGTTATTAAGTTGGCAAGAAAATACCCTTAAAATGGGGATCCCAATTAGTGAAGGGGGAACCAGAAAACTCTGGAGCTCTTGAAAAAGGAGTGTGCATTCAAAAAACGCGCAAGTAAAGCGAGGGTGGACTCGAGTTTAAAAAATGGGCTACGTAGTTCATTGGCTGGCCTTGCATTGACAGACGCAGATGATGACCTAGAGAATTGGACCATGTCGGCTAGAGTCGCGACTGCACCAGTAGCATTGTCTGCACTAATTCTGGAACCACCAGGGTATCATAATTTATATCCAGTCACTGCTCCCAGATTCAAATCATGCCAGCCTCTCCAGCCCCTTCGGTTAATAGTTTGGGCCCTATTTCTGCACCTTCACAGTCTGTTAGAGAAGGGGAGCTCTGTTCCACAAGCCCAGTTAGCTCTAGGACCCTATCTTGGACAAAGAGAGAGGAACCTGATCCTATCCAGAAACAATTACGCATACCACCTAGATTCCTTAAGACCGATATAGTAGGACAGAAAGGTAAGAGAACAAAGAAAGAGGATGGGAATGGTTCTGAGGAGCTGGAGATCCCCCTAGTGAAAGGGAAGTCTTTGCAGAGCCAGAGGATTCTGCTAAAGCGCCCCCTAGTGAGATTCTGAGACAGTTGCCGATTAGGAAAATACCCAACCCTGATGTTGCAACAGCAGCAGCCCAGCCCACGATAGACGTTTATTTCCCATGGAGACCCAGTGAGATGATGGCTATTCTGGCTGCAATCCCAGACAGGAAGAAATCTCCTGCTGCTTTCGTGGACTATCTGAGAACTACCATCTCAGTTTATCAAGCTGATTATAGGGACTTCTGTGCCCTAGTTCAGCAGCTTTTAACCCCAGCAGAGCACCGCAGTTACCTCAACCACTTGAATTATGCTAGCCACGCCGCACTTCAGCAAGCCCATGCCTTGGACGATGATAGACGGGCACAAATCCTGAATACGTTAAATGCCACATTTCAGAAGCCCATAAACATCTCTGCTATCTTAGACCTCAAACCTAAAAAGACTGAAGAGCCAGAGAAATTTCTGGAACGTTTTAATGAAATCTACCGTGGGCAGTCAGGCGACTTGCCATATCAAAATGGTCAGAATTCACCTCAATATTGTGCTATGTTAATGCATTGCCTACCACCTTCCGTGGCTACTGTCGTGAAATGTAATGACATGAATTGGACAGAGAACGACCCTTCCCAGATGGCCCGGGCAGTCAGATTTTATTGGAAGGAGGGTGTAGGCCAGGAAGGAGGCTCAGTTACAAAGATTAAGACTGAGTATGTAATGAAAAAGGATGATCTGAGACCCCAACCAGCAGCAGATATAGAGGAAACAATGCATGTTTTAATTGTGGCCGTACAGATCACTGGCATCAGGAATGCCCCTTTAAAAGATGGGCAGCAGAAGGAGACTACCCGACCCAAAAGGAGGGTGTATCCACCAAGGGGAGGACAGACGAGGTACACCGACTTCTCCCAGGCAAACCCTTTCCCAACACAAGATTGACTAGCTAATTTAGTCATAAGGACTCTCCAATCGGACAGGGAACCTATTATCTCTCTGCAGACAGGGAATCAACATTACCCATTTGTAATCGACACTGGAGCAGCCATGTCTTCGGTGCAATCAGAACTTCGACTACCATTATCCGACCACACGCAGCAATTGTCGGGGCCCCAAGGACAGGTGTGTGTGTATCCTATTTCTGAACCTGTGATAGTCACTTATGAGAATAAGTCTACAGATCATCAGTTTGTGATGACTACTGGATTGGACTGTAACTTGTTGGCCCGAGATTTACTGTGTATCTTCCAGCTACAGCTAGAGTGCGGAGACGAAGGGGTAACGGTTCAATCATGGAGGATGAGACAACCTCTATCACACCCTAGTGGTGGACGTTAGACATTGAACATTCACTGCACCACGTTACCCTGGCCTATGACAGAACCGGACAGAACAGGGAGTTGGAGGACAAATACCGGCCGTTAATTGGGACCGAATGGCCAGTCAAGATTACAGCCACAGTCACGGGAAAAGAAGGTACAGCCGATTTTGTTACAATACCACCACATTTATGGCCACAGTCAGCTTCTGTAGGCCCTCATATTACACGTCAGGTCCACGACCAGTACCATGCCAAGGATCTGGGGCCTATGGTGAGGAGGGTGGTGGATCATTCAGATCGAACAGAGAACGCACTTCAAGTCACGCCAGACGGCACTACCATAAAATATTTTGAGGTCCCTGAAACGATGAACACTCAACTTCAGCCAACCCACAGCTCTGGAAGAATAGGGGATTCCTTACCTCGGCCGGCACGGAAATATCCCACCGGGGTTTAGTTAATGACTTACTGCAGGCCCTCCTTATGCCCGCGCAGATTTCCATCATTAAATGCGCTGCCCACACAAACGGTAAGACCCCAGTTGACGGTGGTAATGAACAAGCTGATTGTGCAGCGTGGACAGCCGCGCAAACTCAGCAAGTGATGGTGCCTAAAATGTTAAGTCAGACTAAACGATCTACTATAAATATGTCTGCTTCTGACAAGCCAATGCCAACCATCCAAAGCGTCATAAGGTTACAGGAGGACGCTCCTGAGAGTGATAAACAAATGTGGAAACGGTTAAGTTGTACATATGATTCTGTTTCCTCTTTATGGACCACGCCAGCACATCTGACTTGTATGTCTGATGTGCTGGCTTTATGGGTCATCGAATGTGTACACTTTGCAACTCATTGTGGGGCTCGGGGGGCTAGTGATTTGTTGCTGGACACTTGGTGGCACCCTAAAATGCAGGGGTTGGCCCAGAGTATCAGTAATCGGTGTTTAATCTGTCAGCAATATAACACCGGAAAAGGTATCCCTTGTGGGATGAGGCAAACCCCGTTACCCAGTGGTCCCTTTGAGACGCTCCAAATGGATTACATTGAGTTGGAAAGGTGTCAATGTTATAAATATGTTTTGGTCATTGTGGAGGTGTTCAGCAGATGGGTTGAGGTGTATCCGACTACCGATAATAAAGCTGCTACTGTGGTTAAAGTTCTGAGGCGGGACATCATTCCCCGGTACGGCATACCAGCTCAGTTGAGTTCTGATAACGGGCCTCATTTTTTTGGACAGATTAACCTGCCTCCCTTCCCCAGCACTGTTTTACAGGTGTGGAGCATGATGGGGTGGCTACGCACCGCCTGTGTAATCTTCGGCCTCGCCTCGCTTGGAGTGACATCGGCGGCGGAAATGGAAAAGGGAAATACCATCTACATCTGTAACCCCCCCAACCAAACTACACGGACATTTCAGTTATGCCGAGGTGACATTCTGCGACTCGCGGTGCGCAGGGGCCTTCTTGGAGGTGAGTAGTGTATTTAAAAACCTTACCATTACAGGAGCAGCCCTTTGGATTTCGGCGGCAGCGGTGCGCAGGGGCCTTCTTGGAGGTGAGTAGTGAATTTAAAAAGCCTTGCCTGGTCCCGTGTCTGTTCTTCTTTTCTGTTTTATTTGTTTTTATATAAGGCGGGAACCGGAAGTTCGACCTCTGGCAAGTCCCCCCCCCCCCAACCAATAAATTCTGGTGGAGAGGAAACCCGAGACACTACACGTGTAGTGTCTCCCACCCGCCCTCCTCCTCTAACCTAATAATAAGACCCATTGGTGTAAGGTAAGTGCCATATTATATTATTATATTATTAGCATTGTGCAGGTCAAGGATCGGAGGTGGAGGAGCAGTCTCTGTCAGCAAGAGAACCTGAGAACATCTCAGACACTCAGAAGGTAAGAAGGTAAGTAAGTGATTTTTACTTTTATACCTTTTTTCAAATTGTGTGTGTCGGGGGGAAACTGAAGTGACATCACAGAAAAGCTGTGACCTGAGTGGCTGGTTGGGATTCTAACCTAAATTTTAAAAAAAAATTTGAGTATTTGGGAACTAATTAAACATAATAACTTAATTATAATTTAGAGGATATCTAAGCCAGAGATCGGAGAATATTATAGTTAGCTATCGCATTTCTATTAGAAATCTAGTGCTAGGAAACAGACAGTTGACAGTAACTTTGCAATTTTAAAAAAAAGTATTTAAAAAAAAAAAGACAAATTTTAATTTTAATTAATTGACGCAATGTCAGTTAGAGGGGTGCTGTGCTCTGACTGTGAGATGTGGCAGGTCCGGGAGGCTTCCAGCGTCCCGGATGGCTTCATCTGCAGAAAGTGCACCCAACTGCAGCTCCTCACAGACCGCATGGTTCGGTTGGAGCAGCAATTGGATGCACTTAGGAGCATGCAGGTGGCGGAAAGCGTCATAGATCGCAGTTATGTAAATGTGGTCACACCCAAGGTGCAGGCAGAGAAATGGGTGACCACCAGAAAGGGCAGGCAGTCAGTGCAGGAATCCCCTGTGGTTGTCCCCCTCTCAAACAGATATACCCCTTTGGATACTGTCGGGGGGGATAGCCTATCAGGGGAAAACAGCAGCAGCCAGAGCAGTGGCACCACGGCTGGCTCTGATGTTCAGAAGGGAGGGTCAAAGCGCAGAAGAGTAATAGTAATAGGGGACTCTATAGTCAGGGGCACAGATAGGCGCTTCTGTGGACGTGAAAGAGACTCCAGGATGGTATGTTGCCTCCCTGGTGCCAGGGTCCAGGATGTCTCCGAACGGGTAGAGGGAATCCTGAAGGGGGAGGGCAAACAGGCAGAGGTCGTTGTACATATTGGTACTAACGACATAGGCAGGAAGGGGCATGAGGTCCTGCAGCAGGAGTTCAGGGAGCTAGGCAGAAAGTTAAAAGACAGGACCTCGAGGGTTGTAATCTCGGGATTACTCCCTGTGCCACATGCCAGTGAGGCTAGAAATAGGAAGATAGAGCAGACAAACACGTGGCTAAACAGCTGGTGTAGGAGGGAGGGTTTCCGTTATCTGGACCACTGGGAGCTCTTCCGGGGCAGGTGTGACCTGTATAAGATGGACGGGTTGCATCTAAACCGGAGAGGCATAAATATCCTGGCCGCAAGGTTTGCTAGTGTCACACGGGAGGGTTTAAACTAGTATGGCAGGGGGGTGGGCACGGGAGCAATAGGTCAGAAGGTGAGAGCATTGAGGGAGAACTAGGGAATAGGGACAGTGTGGCTCTGAGGCAGAGCAGACGGGGGGAAGTTGCTGAACACAGTGGGTCTGGTGGCCTGAAGTGCATATGTTTTAATGCAAGGAGCATTACGGGTAAGGCAGATGAACTTAGAGCTTGGATTACTACTTGGAACTATGATGTTGTTGCCATTACAGAGACCTGGTTGAGGGAAGGGCAGGATTGGCAGCTAAACGTTCCAGGATTTAGATGTTTCAGGCGGGATAGAGGGGGATGTAAAAGGGGAGGCGGAGTTGCGCTACTTGTTCGGGAGAATATCACAGCTATACTGCGAGAGGACACCTCAGAGGGCAGTGAGGCTATATGGGTAGAGATCAGGAATAAGAAGGGTGCAGTCACAATGTTGGGGGTATACTACAGGCCTCCCAACAGCCAGCGGGAGATAGAGGAGCAGATAGGTAGACAGATTTTGGAAAAGAGTAAAAACAACAGGGTTGTGGTGATGGGAGACTTCAACTTCCCCAATATTGACTGGGACTCACTTAGTGCCAGGGGCTTAGACGGGGCGGAGTTTGTAAGGAGCATCCAGGAGGGCTTCTTAAAACAATATGTAAACAGTCCAACTAGGGAAGGGGCGGTACTGGACCTGGTATTGGGGAATGAGCCCGGCCAGGTGGTAGATGTTTCAGTAGGGGAGCATTTCGGTAACAGTGACCACAATTCAGTAAGTTTTAAAGTACTGGTGGACAAGGATAAGAGTGGTCCGAGGATGAATGTGCTAAATTGGGGGAAGGCTAATTATAACAATATTAGGCGGGAACTGAAGAACATAGATTGGGGGCGGATGTTTGAGGGCAAATCAACATCTGACATGTGGGAGGCTTTCAAGTGTCAGTTGAAAGGAATACAGGACAGGCATGTTCCTGTGAGGAAGAAAGATAAATACGGCAATTTTCGGGAACCTTGGATGACGAGTGATATTGTAGGCCTCGTCAAAAAGAAAAAGGAGGCATTTGTCAGGGCTAAAAGGCTGGGAACAGACGAAGCCTGTGTGGCATATAAGGAAAGTAGGAAGGAACTTAAGCAAGGAGTCAGGAGGGCTAGAAGGGGTCATGAAAAGTCATTGGCAAATAGGGTTAAGGAAAATCCCAAGGCTTTTTACACGTACATAAAAAGCAAGAGGGTAGCCAGGGAAAGGGTTGGCCCACTGAAGGATAGGCAAGGGAATCTATGTGTGGAGCCAGAGGAAATGGGCGAGGTACTAAATGAATACTTTGCATCAGTATTCACCAAAGAGAAGGAATTGGTAGATGTTGAGTCTGGAGAAGGGTGTGTAGATAGCCTGGGTCACATTGTGATCCAAAAAGACGAGGTGTTGGGTGTCTTAAAAAATATTAAGGTAGATAAGTCCCCAGGGCCGGATGGGATCTACCCCAGAATACTGAAGGAGGCTGGAGAGGAAATTGCTGAGGCCTTGACAGAAATCTTTGGATCCTCGCTGTCTTCAGGGGATGTCCCGGAGGACTGGAGAATAGCCAATGTTGTTCCTCTGTTTAAGAAGGGTAGCAAGGATAATCCCGGGAACTACAGGCCGGTGAGCCTTACTTCAGTGGTAGGGAAATTACTGGAGAGAATTCTTCGAGACAGGATCTACTCCCATTTGGAAGCAAATGGACGTATTAGTGAGAGGCAGCACGGTTTTGTGAAGGGGAGGTCGTGTCTCACTAACTTGATAGAGTTTTTCGAGGAGGTCACTAAGATGATTGATGCAGGTAGGGCAGTAGATGTTGTCTATATGGACTTCAGTAAGGCCTTTGACAAGGTCCCTCATGGTAGACTAGTACAAAAGGTGAAGTCACACGGGATCAGGGGTGAACTGGCAAGGTGGATACTGAACTGGCTAGGCCATAGAAGGCAGAGGGTAGCAATGGAGGGATGCTTTTCTAATTGGAGGGCTGTTACCAGTGGTGTTCCACAGGGATCAGTGCTGGGACCTTTGCTCTTTGTAGTATATATAAATGATTTGGAGGAAAATGTAACTGGTCTGATTAGTAAGTTTGCAGACGACACAAAGGTTGGTGGAATTGCGGATAGCGATGAGGACTGTCTGAGGATACAGCAGGATTTAGATTGTCTGGAGACTTGGGCGGAGAGATGGCAGATGGAGTTTAATCCGGACAAATGTGAGGTAATGCATTTTGGAAGGGCTAATGCAGGTAGGGAATATACAGTGAATGGTAGAACCCTCAAGAGTATTGAAAGTCAAAGAGATCTAGGAGTACAGGTCCACAGGTCATTGAAAGGGGCAACACAGGTGGAGAAGGTAGTCAAGAAGGCATACGGCATGCTTGCCTTCATTGGCCGGGGCATTGAGTATAAGAATTGGCAAGTCATGTTGCAGCTGTATAGAACCTTAGTTAGGCCACACTTGGAGTATAGTGTTCAATTCTGGTCGCCACACTACCAGAAGGATGTGGAGGCTTTAGAGAGGGTGCAGAAGAGATTTACCAGAATGTTGCCTGGTATGGAGGGCATTAGCTATGAGGAGCGGTTGAATAAACTCGGTTTGTTCTCACTGGAACGAAGGAGGTTGAGGGGCGACCTGATAGAGGTATACAAAATTATGAGGGGCATAGACAGAGTGGATAGTCAGAGGCTTTTCCCCAGGGTAGAGGGGTCAATTACTAGGGGGCATAGGTTTAAGGTGAGAGGGGCAAAGTTTAGAGTAGATGTACGAGGCAAGTTTTTTACGCAGAGGGTAGTGGGTGCCTGGAACTCACTACCGGAGGAGGTGGTGGAAGCAGGGACGATAGGGACATTTAAGGGGCATCTTGACAAATATATGAATAGGATGGGAATAGAAGGATACGGACCCAGGAAGTGTAGAAGATTGTAGTTTATTCGGGCAGTATGGTCGGCACGGGCTTGGAGGGCCGAAGGGCCTGTTCCTGTGCTGTACATTTCTTTGTTGTTCTTTGTTGTTGTTGTTGTCATCAGGTTAACGGAGAATGCCGGACTCATGAAGCAATTGCACCGGTCCCGGCGATGGGAAGGGAACATTACATGGACATTGCCTTGGTTTTGGAGTACATGTAAATTTGATTTTGGATGTGTTAAGATTGGTGCCATAAAGGTAAAGTCAGACCGTGCGGAGAGGGTAGGAAGAGGTTGTGGGAGAGAGAGGGGGACTAGAGAGAGGACGGACCGTGTGAGAAGGGGAGTACAGCTAGAACGTGGGTTATCAGGCGATATACTTAATTCATTTAGGACCCAGACTGAGGAAAACCCGGGTAGTATGAATTTCTTCTACCAGATCTACCACCGCTTGTATGGCCAGGGACGGGTCGTCTGCTACCCGAACCCCGCAGCGGTGTCTAGGTTATTTTCTGTTTCACCGCTTTGGGGCACTCCCCAAACGGTGGTTCATTGTCAGCGTTCCGAGCCACCGCCCGAGCAAGTCACTCTTCCTTACGATCCGGATTCAGCACCACCGGCTATTTGCCTTCCCCTTCCTCGGGATAATTCCCACTCACAGTATGATAGGCTGCAATGGTGGAGGGCGTATATACCTACCCACTTCACTCCCAATAGAGACTCCCGGTCATACGAGAATTTTTTCAGCAGTGACTGGTACGGCTGTTTGCTGGTCGAGGTGGAAACGAATAACACATGTCTGTTCCCCACCTGTACGGACAGGAGGTGTCATATCACTCAGGCATCCGGCCACTGCGTCTATTACAACACCACCTGCATTCCATTGAACGCCGGTCCTCCAGCTCCTTTGTGGCTGGGCGACTGTCTCTCAGATCACTGTTGGGACTAGGGCTTTCCGCATTGCTAGGAGGCCCGAATGGGCGTTCCAAAGTTGGATAAACTGGGCTACTGGGGGATCCCTACGCAACCGATATACTGATTGTGATGCTAGCCTGCACACGGAGCAAGGATACTACTTTTTTTTAATGACACAGCGACCAATGTTTTGTCACCCCCATTTCCCCACCAAATTGCTATTGGGACTCTAGTCCCTACCACAGTCCCCTGCCCCTCGGCGTGGATGCTGCATAATCAGTTGGCACGCCGGGCAGTCTCAGCTGAATTCTGCGAGAACTGGAAAAAACCTCAGGTTCTCGCACCCAACCGGGGCCACTCAGCCGGATGGGGAATTCTGAGCGTCTTGACACTGGGAGGTGTGGGGGGTTCCTTGGCGTTTAGCGATAGGAATTATTTTATTTGTGGCCTTACCATCCTGGGAAACAAAACCTTGGGAGCCCTCGGGGCAATAACTAAGGAATTGTCTCAGCTGCGGCTGTTTGCAATGCAGAACCGGTATGCTCTTGACTATCTTCTGGCCCGTGAGGGTGGGGTATGCGCCATAGTGCAGGGTAAGTGTATCATGGGAGTTCAAGACCTAACCGCTGACATCACTAAATTTATGGATCGCATATGGGATCACCTGGACGGAATGCAGGACCCTGGCTCTTGGGGTAACTGGGGATTCGGAGGTTGGAAGGACTGGTTACTTTTCATAGAATTTACAGTGCAGAAGGAGGCCATTCGGCCCATCGAGTCTGCACTGGCTCTTGGAAAGAGCACCCTACCCAAGGTCAACACCTCCACCCTATCCCCATAACCCAGTAACCCCACCCAACACTAAGGGCAATTTTGGACACTAAGGGCAATTTATCATGGCCAATCCACCTACCCTGCACATCTTTGGACTGTGGGAGGAAACCGGAGCACCCGGAGGAAACCCACGCACACACGGGGAGGATGTGCAGACTCCGCACAGACAGTGACCCAAGCCGGAATCTAACCTGGGACCCTGGAGCTGTGAAGCAATTGTGCTATCCACAATGCCCAGGGTTAGGGAATGAGAAGTGAGCCAATCAGGATGTATGGCCAGGTCAGGAGGGGTATAGGATGACCTATGGGAATCTTGTATGTGAAACTTGATGCCATTTGAATGTATTTGTCGAGATTCCTTTGTCTCCGATAGCACTCGGTTCCTAGGGTTTCAGAAGACAGCTTGTGTGTTCTGAGGCTCATTATGAAGCGAGTCAGACTTGCAAGTTGGTTAAAAATAAATAATACTATGCCTACAAATCCATCTCGAGTTTTGTTGAGGCCAGACTGACGGGTAAAGAATTTAATATTGTCATGAAACTCTTCAGTTATACAGAGATGTAGATTGTGCGATTTGGAATGCAGCCAGCTAGTCCATTATACTGAAAGGAGGGAGTCCCATTCATTGAGACTCTGCAATAAGCTCGACTGAGTGCATTCAAAGCACCAATCTCCCTCAAAATATATGCAACACAAGGGTTGTTTGACAATGTTCTCAATTGTGTTTCCATTCGTGAAAGGTACAAATGTGAGCTATTGTTTTACAGATTCGACATCTTTAAGGTGTCATGTCTGAATTGTCTTTTGAGTACTAAATGTAGATTAGAAAGATATATGAACCTTTAAAAAAGAAAGATGGGGAACTTGATAAATGAATAAAACGTAGTGAAGATAAGACTCCTGGGGCAGATGGACTGTGTCCACACATATTAAAATAAATTAGGGAAAAAAGGCAGTGGCACAATTATATCTAAAAGTCACCATAGTCAATACCAGACTGGACTATTCCAACACACCCCGCCATCTGACACCCTTTATAAGTCTAAGTCATCCAGAATTTTGGTGCCTGTGTCTTAACACACACCCAGTCCCATTAACTTTCCATGCCCGTAAACACTGACCTACACTGTTTCCCTTGCATTTATTTGGTGCCTTTGATAATCTTAGGACATCCCAAACTGCTTTATAGTCAATTAAATACTTTTTAAATGTTGCAATATAGAAGAGGTGGCAGCCAATTTAAGCACAGCAATTCTTAGGAATAGAACATAGAACATAGAACATAGAACAGTACAGCACGTAACAGGCCCTTCGGCCCTCGATATTGTGCCGTGCATTGTCCGAAACCAAGATCAAGCTATCCCACTCCCTGTCATTCTGGTGTGCTCCATGTGCCTATCCAATAACCGCTTGAAAGTTCCTAAAGTGTCCGACTCCACTATCACAGCAGGCAGTCCATTCCACACCCTAACCACTCTCTGAGTAAAGAACCTACCTCGGACATCCCTCCTATATCCCATCCTGAATCTTATAGTTATGCCCCCTTGTAACAGCTACATCCACCTGAAATAGTCTCTGAACGTCCACTCTATCTATCCCCCTCATTATCTTATAAACTTCTATTAAGTCGCCTCTCATCCTCCTCCGCTCCAAAGAGAAAAGCCCTAGCTCCCTCAACCTTTCCTCGCAAAACCTATCCTGCAAACCAGGCAGCATCCTGGTAAATCTCCTTTGCACCCTTTCCAATGCTTCCACATCCTTCCTATAATGAGGTGACCAGAACTGCACACAATACTCCAAATGTGGTCTCACCAGGGTCATGTATAGTTGCAGCATAACCCCGCAGCTCTTAAACTCAAGCCCCATGTTAATAAACGCTAACACACTATAAGCCTTCTTCACGGCTCTATCCACTTGAGTGGCAACCTTCAGAGATCTGTGGACATGAACCCCAAGATCTCTCTCTTCCTCCACATTCCTCAGAACCCTGCCGTTGACCCTGTAATCCGCATTCAAATTTTTTCTACCAAAATGAATCACCTCGCACTTATCAGGGTTAAACTCCATCTGCCATTTTTTGGCCCAGCTCTGCATCCTATCAATGTCTCTTTGCCGCCTACAACAGCCCTCCACCTCATCCACTACTCCACCAATCTTGGTGTCATCAACAAATTTACTTACCCACCCTTCAGCCCCTTCCTCCAAGTCATTGATAAAAATCACAAATAGCAGAGCATTGTGGTACACTGCTGGTAACTGGTCTCCAATCTGAACATTTTCCATCCACCACCACCCTCTGTCTTCTATGTGATAGCCAGTTACTTATCCAATTGGCCAAATTTCCCTCTATCCCACACCTCCTTACTTTTTTCATGATCCGACCATGGGGAACCTTATCAAACGCCTTACTAAAATCCATGTATATGACATCAACTGCTCTATCTTCATCTACACACTTAATTACCTCCTCAAAGAATTCAATCAAATTTGTAAGGCAAGACTTACCCTTCACGAATCCGTGTTGACTATCCCAGATTAAGCTGCATCTTTCCAAATGGTCACAAATCCTATCCTTCAGGACCTTTTCAATCATCTTCCCGACCACCGAAGTAAGACTAACTGGCTTATAATTACCAGGGTCATTCCTATTCCCTTTCTTGAACAGAGGAACAACATTCGCCACTCTCCAGTCCTCTGGCACTATCCCCGTGGACAGCGAGGACCCAAAGGTCAAAGCCAAAGGCTCTGCACTCTCATCCCTTGCCTCCCAAAGAATCCTTGGGTATATCCCATCTGGCCCAGGGGACTTGTCGACCCTCAGATTTTTCAAAATTGCTAATTACATCCTTCCTCAGAACATCTACTTCCTCCAGCCTACCCGCCTGAATCACACTCTCATCCTCAAAAATATGGCCCCTCTCCTTTATGAACACTAAGAAAAATATTAATTCAACACCTCTCCTATTTCTTCTGACTCCATGCACAAGTTCCCACTACTGTCCTTGACCGGCCCTACCCTCACCCTGGTCATTCTTTTATTTCTCACATAAGAGTAAAAGTCCTTGGGGTTTTCCTTGATCCGACCCGCCAAGGACTTCTCATGCCCCTCCTAGCTCTCCTCAGCCCTTTTTTCAGCTCATTCCTTGCTACCTTGTAACCCTCAAGTGACCCTACTGAACCTTGTTTTCTCATCCTTACATACTCTTCCCTTTTCCTCTTGACAAGACATTCAACCTCTTTTGTGAACCATGGTTCCCTCACACGGCCATTTCCTCCCTGCCTGACAGGGACATGCCTATCAAGGACATGCAGTATTTGTTCCTTGAACAAGCTCCACTTTTCATTTGTGCCTTTCCCTGACAGTTTCTGTTCCCATCTAATGCTCCCTAATTCTTGCCTAATCGCATCATAATTACCCCTCCCCCAATTATAAACCTTGCCCTGCCGTATGGCCCTATCCCTCTCCATTGCAATAGTGAAAGACACCGAATTGTCGAAGTTAATGAGATTAACAGTGAATTGGAGATGAAAATTAAAAATCAGACAAGTAACAAGACTAGCAGGCATCTAGAGCCATTGCGATGTGAATGGCCATATCAGAAACATTGTTTACTAGAGATCAATGGAGTTATACAAGTGGTAACCTCTGAAGCAAGGAATGTGAGAGAGGTAAACAGCAGAATCCACACAGCAGAATCTCAAAGAGACTGAATAGTATTACTGTTTGCACACTCATTGGGGACGCAGGCTAGTTCACCATCCAACAGCCGGACTGGTCAGTTCCATCTGTGATCCGAGCCATGGAGGCCGGTTCCATCCAACATTTAAGAGCCACGGCAGATTGTAGATATTGCCCTCTCAAAGATGCAGTTCTATGCCTTCGCTGAACCATGAAATGATGTTTTCCCAGACCTGATCACCTAAGCGGTATTGCGTGGTAACTATTATCAGGATTTGACCTA
Source organism: Scyliorhinus torazame (assembly GCF_047496885.1). Taxonomy (NCBI): domain Eukaryota; kingdom Metazoa; phylum Chordata; class Chondrichthyes; order Carcharhiniformes; family Scyliorhinidae; genus Scyliorhinus; species Scyliorhinus torazame. The sequence continues at coordinate 5,427,407 of NC_092717.1, forward strand.
TAGAGTTAATAAAATTGGATATTGCTAGGAAAAAGGGTGTCTCAATGAGTTCGGCGAACATGATATACTTTGGGAACAAGAGGTAACTTCAGATAAAACGATGTGTTTAGATATTAATATACTTAAGTGCCATAGTTTATATTTGTCATTTGTTGTGTGTTTTTTCTTTTACTTTAATAAATATTCTTTGTTAATTGTTTACACGACTGGTCTGGTTCCTCACTGGCTTGTACATTGTTCCTCACAATTTTCCAAATAAATATACACCACTAAGAACCAATATTTCAATTTATCCTTTGGGATTTTGAGGCACTCTCACAGGTAACATCAGTGGGATTCTTAACACAAGATGCAACAACCATCAGTGAGTGACATGAACAGACAGTCAGTTTTAGTGATGGTGGTTGAGTGATACACATTGACCACGACCCCCAGGAGAGCCCACCTACGTTAGTGCTGTGGCATGTTTTACATCCACCCGAGAGGGTGGACAAGACTTTGGTTTAACATTTCATCCAAAAGACGCTGTTTCCGACAGTGCAGCACTCCCTCGGCACTGCACTGGGAACGTGGCCAAGATGATGTACTTTGAAGCTCAGCCCCCCAAACTAAACTATTGACTTCAATCATTTCAGAGCATAATCACTACTCCTGTTTTCTCAAACAGCAGCTGTTAACAATGATTCTATTGTTGCCATTTACACCTCTTCTAGACCCATCATGTATTTCTTCACTTGGTCCACTGACACCTAATTTTGCCTTTGCACTATCACCCCTTTCATCATTTACTCTCTCCTATCTTCCATCCCAATGCATTCCTTCACTTTTGTTCTTTCCTTCATTTCCTGCATCTGTACCTGCTTAAAATCCACTACATCTCTGACTTTTCACAGTTCTGATGAAAGCTCATTTACCTGAACCATTAACCCTCTTTCTCTCTCCACAGATGCTGCCAGATCTGAAACGTATTTGTCGCATTTAGTGTTTTTATTTCAGGATCTGCAGGATTTTGGTTTGGTTGTGCCCTTTGTTCATTGGGGTAAAATTTTGATGTGCTCCACCAGATTCTTCTTGTAGAAAACAGGCAATTTTGATTTAATTTATTTTTTATTTATTCGTTCTTGGGTTGTGGCTGGGTCTCCATGTCTCCATTTGTTGCCCATCCCTATTTGCCCATGAACAGAGTGGCTCACTTGGCCATTTCAATGGAAGCAGTTAAGAGTCAACCACATTGCTGTGGGTCTGGAGTCACATGTAGGCCAGACCAGGTAAGGGCGGCAGATTTCCTTTCCCTAAAGGACCCAGATGGATTTTTATAACAATCGACAACGGTTTCATGGTCATCATTAGACTTTTAATTCCAGATTTTTATTGAATTCAAATTTCACCATCTCTCATGGTGGGATTCGAAACCCGGGTCCCTGGAGCATTACCCCTGGGTTACGAGCCCAATGACAATACCACTATGGCACCACCTCCCCTTGTGAATTGAATTTCTAAAATGGATATATATGTCCAAGACCCTTTATATGCCTGGGCAGCAAGTTACTCCATAATTACCCTTCCTTTTTATGAAAGGTGACCTGGTCAAAAGAACTGCTAGAAATTGCCTCCCTGGCAAGTCTGAGGGCGAATATTCATTGCAGTTCCTTTACTGCTGAAAGAAAAAGTGTTAAGAAATCTAACACAGAAAGGCAGTCATTAATAATAATAGCTTATTGTCACAAGTAGGCTTCAATGAAGTTACTGTGAAAAGCCCCTAGTCGCCACATTCTGGTGCCTGTTCAGAGAGTCTGGTATGGGAATTGAACCGGGCTGCTGCTTTGTTCTGCATTACAAGCCAACTGTTTAGCCCACTGTGCTAAACTAGCCCCGAAGGGTAAGGTTTGAATTTTTTTCAACATCTAAACTAGATGAATACTGCTGTTTTTACGGGGCTCCCAGGATAGATGTGTTCACATCTGGGTGACATCAAACGACAGTTAGCATCCCAGTGGCCAATTAGGTCAGTTACAATGGCCCAGTTCAGTAGAAAGTTGAAAGTTGGCCCAATGAAGCAGTTCAGTAGAAAGTTGGTGAGGAAATTTGAAATGGAGTTGAATATTAGAGCTGTGAATCGAGGTTCAGGTTCTGCTTAACACAGAGTGCACAAGTACAGTGCTCAAGCATAAAACATACAGAGGTTTAGCCATTGTGAATCTCTCATCGATTTAGTTCAAGCCAATCTCAGCTCACGTCATCTCATTTTACATCCTTAGAATTTAAAGGCAGATTTTCGTGAATCATTTCAATTATTAGGATGCTCAGTGGCCTGGAAACCACAAAAGGATAATTTGTCATGTTTGCAGCTGCGGACATAGAGATAGAAAGAAGCAATATCTGAAGTGCGCTATAATATAATTTAAAGCGACATTGTGTAAAGCTGAGGGCTATTTACCTACCGTTCACTGAGCACAGGGACATTAGCTACAGAATCAAACCACGACTGATCTGCACCTCAAATCCATTTAGCTGCTTTTTCTCCATGTCCTCTACCCAATAAATGTCCAGAGGTTGGAATTGTGAAAGCTTCAGTTGACCCCCAGCATCCAGAGAATTTGGGGGGCGAGAGTTTCAGGTTTTCACTGGCTTTGTGTGAAAAAACACTTCCTGATTTTTGAGCCTGAATGACCGCCCTCGAATTTTAAAATGATGTCCCTTAATTCTTTATTTCCACACCAGCAGAAATAACAAACTAGAAATTGAATCCTGGGGCCACTAAATAGGGGACAAAAGGTGGAAATACTTAATCATCGGCGGCACCGGTTCCCCTCCATCCTTTACCCACACCAGGAGTAACATCAGATCCATTGCTCACCTAGTAGGGGCTTAATGCATCTTTCAGCTACCCTGCCCCAAGCACCAATGCATCAGTGTGGGCTACACTGGATGAAACAGGCCCCAGGGAGCTCTTGCAACAAGGAAGCTAAGTAAATGGCCCAGCGTTAGGAGCCAGGGTGAACAAGCCAAAACCTTGTGACTGATGAACACGCAGCCTCTGAGCCAATCACTGCCATCCCGCCTCCTCGCCAATCTGCATCGTTATCATCTCTGCCACCTTGCAGTTGGTAACATCAGAGGCCCAACATCAGGGACACCTCAATGTTTAGCATTTGGACATTGCGGAATGAAGTCAAGAGGCCACATGGACTACCCTTGCTCCTAAATTGCAAGTTCTTATTATGAAACACCCTGATCAAATTATTTTGATAACTAGATATAATGTAATTTGGAGTAGGTTTAGAGGGGAATTAAGGGGAACTTTCTTCATCCTGAGGGGGTCTGGCTCTTACGGCTTAATAATAATAATAATAATAATACTCTTTATTGTCACAAGTAGGCTTACATTAACACTGCAATGAAGTTACCATGAAAAGCCCCTAGTCGCCACACTCCAGCGCTTGTTCCGGTACACAGAGGGAGAATTCAGAATGTCTAATTCACCTAACAGCACGTCTTTCGTGACTTGTGGGAGGAAACCGGAGCACCCGGAGGACACGGGGAGAATGTGCAGACTCCGCACAGACAGTTACCCAAGCTGGGAATCGAACCTTGGAATCGAAGCGGGTCCCGGGACCCACTTTTGTCAGTGAGCCGACCTTTTCAACCCACGCCAACTGACCTTCACAATCCATGCCTGCCGATCTTTGACACCCACGCCAACTGACCTTTGCTGCACACGCCATGTTCGCTTACCTTTAATGCGAAAGGGGAGCCTGCTTGGTTCTCATGATCTCACTCCAATCAAGTTCACAGGAGGAGAAGGTAATGCACATATTAGGTCCAGAGTTCAGCCAGTTCCTTCGTGCTGTCTTCATCTTTATGAAAACGGAAAATCCAACCTTGCAAATTTAGATTATCGAGAAGGGCAATAGCAACAAAATGCCTGTTTTACTCAACACTGGATACTCCTGGGAGATGCTACACCAGAATGATGACAGCCTCATAAGCATTTGACGTGTTTTTAATGTGGTATCATAGGTCAGGTACAGCAGCGAAGTCTTTTAATTTGGAGTCAGCTGTAATTAATAACTGACTCTGGGGTCCCAACCACAAAAGGAATTTTTTACCCACCACTTCTCTTTCAAAACCTGAAACATCTGTCATTTGCCAGTAGTTCCCTGCATATAACACACATGGGCTTGGCATCCTTATTTGCATTTGCACAATTGACAAAATCATACCTCAAGAAATCATCTTTGTACTGCTTTGTTCCCAGGTTAAGTTTCTTCTTTGTAGGCTGTTAACCCGAGGCCCTGGAGCTCTCTACAGAGGTAACACTGGCACTGCTCTGTCCTGCATTGACTCTCCTGGGCAGCTCTCTCCAACAGATTCAGCTGTGAGATTCTGTCCAATAGATAAACTGTCTATTTGAGTCTCTGGCTGTCTCTTACTTTTAAGAAAATCAGTCATCTTCACAGTCCTCTTGCCAGCAGCTGGAAAATGGAAGCAACACTGCTCTGTGATTTGGCGCCAAAAGAACGTACCTGGAGGGCTTTTGATTCAAATGACCTGCTCTCTGCTGCCACTTCTGGCTGGAAGACTCCACACAGCCTCATTTATTTCCATTTAAAAGATGCCAGCGGCTGCCATTCTCAATGTAAAAGCCGGTAGCGATCGTTGGGCGCTTCTCCCATGATCGGGACCACCGTGGGAATGGTGCGACCATTCGCTCCGCGCCCCTCCCAACACCCACCCGTAACACCCAGTGGGTCATGACCTACATTTGGAAAAATCCTGCCCAAGACAACAGGCTGTGTTTTGAAATTCCCCAACTGTTAGTACTGATTGAGCTGGAAATAAACAACACCAGAGACCTTCCCAAGTAAACGGAATCCACAAACCACATTTGTTTAAATAAAGATGGCTTAAGGACATCACTGCAGCAGCAGCACATTTTAAAGCATTTGGATATGCACCAGAAGTGCCTGAACCGACTGGGAAATGTAATTAGGCAGAGGAGCTCTATCCTGCTTTGCAAAGGTACAATGGGTCCAATCCGAACTCTGTGCAAATGGATGGGCTTTGACTGAGTTAAAATCTTGCCTGATTGGCTGCATGTCCTCTTTCTATGGCATAAATTCTTTTGATTTCCATGATTTCTAAAATAACTCCCTCTGTCTTTTATATGTAGCTACTGAAGCTGCATATTCCTCAAAGCAGTGAGTGCAATCTCCCCAGAGAGAAAATGAAGGAAACACAGAATCAGAGGAATGAGGGATCTCAGTTTCCGTCCTGATCCTATGTGGCGATTATTCATAGAATTTACAGTGAAGAAAGAGGCCATTCTGCCCATCGGGTCTGCACAGGCTCTTGGAAAGAACACCCTACTTCAGTCCACACCTCCACCCTATCCCAGTAAACCAGTAACCCAACCTTGGCTAAGGGCAATTTATCACGGCCAATCCACCTAATCTGCACATCGTTGGACTGTGGGAGGAAACCGGAGCACCCGGAGGAAACCCACGCACACACGGGGAGAACGTGCAGACTCCGCACAGACAGTGACCCCAGACAGGAATCGAACCAGGGACCCTGGCGCTGTGAAGCAACTGTGCTAACCACTGTGCTATCGTGCTGCCCCTAATTATTGGGGGCAGCATGGTTATTCTCAACTTCAACACTGCATGGAATGTACCAGATCAGAAGCAGGCCATTCGGCCCGATTGCTCAATGCTGGTGTTGATGCTACACCCCATCTCCAGCCCTCACTGCCCTGTCTCCATCCTCACTGCCCCGTCTTCAACCCTCACTGCCCCATCTCCAGCCCTCACTGCCCCGTCTCCATCCTTACTGCCCCAACTCCAACCCTCACTGCCCCGTCTCCATCCCTCACTGCCCCATCTCCAGCCCTCACTGCCCCGTCTCCATCCTTACTGCCCCATCTCCAACCCTCACTGCCCCGTCTCCAGCCCTCACTGCCCCGTCTCCAGCCCTCACTGCCCCGTCTCTATCCTCACTGCCCCATCTCCAACCCTCATTGCCCCGTCTCCAGCCCTCACTGCCCCGTCTCCAGCAGAGGGCAGTAGAGCGGAGCTGCTGATTGGTGTTGCAAGGGAAATTTGCATACCTCCGTCGTGGTCACCCTAATTGGAAGGTAGTTTGTGGAGGAGCTGTTGTCAAGTGACACTAAAACCCGAAACACTTCTTCAGTGTTTCCCTCCCTACCCCCTCCTCTAACCAAAAAAAAACAACCGCTGTGAAGATCAAGAGGGAGGCTCGAGGTCAGTGACTGGTAAGTAGTGTTTCTGTTTTCTTTTTCTTTTCATTGGTATATTGATATATTTTTTTCTTCGTTGTTTATTTATTTATTTAATTTATTTTGGTAAATTGTAATTGTTGAAGTTAACCGAAGGTTTAAGACATGGCAGGAGATCCCAGACCCGTGTCATGCTCCTCGTGAGCGATGTGGGAGCTCAGGGACACGTCCACTGTCCCTGGCTTCTTCACGTGCAAGAAGTGTGTCCAGTTGCAGCTCCTGTTAGACCGCTTGACGACTCTGGAGCTGCGGATGGACTCACTTTGGAGCATCCGCAATACTGAGGACGTCGTGGATAGCACGTTTAGCGAGTTAGGCACACCGCAGGTGAAGGGTACTGAGGGAGATAGAAAATGGGTGACCAAAAGACAGAGCAAGAGTAGGAAGGCAGTGTAGGTGTCCTCTGCGGTCATCTGCCTGCAAAACAGATATACCGCTTTGGATACTGTTGAGGGAGATGGCTCACCAGGGGAAGGCAGCAGCAGCCAGGTTCATGGCACCATGGCTGGCTCTGCTGCACAGCTGGGCAGGAAGAAGAATGGCAGGACTATAGTGATAGGGGACTCAATTGTAAGGGGAATAGACAGGCGGTTCTGTGGATGCAATTGAGACTCCAGGATGGTATGTTGTCTCCCTGGTGCAAGGATCAAGGATGTCTCGGAGTGGTTGCAGGGCATTCTGGGGGGGGGGGGGGGGGGAGGGTGAACAGCCAGCTGTCGTGGTGCACATAGGCACCAACGATATAGGAAAAAAGCGGGACGAGGTCCTACAAGCCGAATTTAGGGAGTTAGGAGTTAAACTAAAAAGTAGGACCTCAAAGGTAGTAATCTCAGTATTGCTACCAGTGCCACGAGCTAGTCAGAGTAGGAATGTCAGGATAGATAGGATGAATATGTGGCTCGAGAGATGATGCAAGAGGGAGGGATTCAAATTCCTGGGACATTGGAACCGGTTCTGGGGGAGGTGGGACCAGTACAAGCCGGACGGTCTGCACCTGGGCAGGACTGGAACCGATGTCCTAGAGGGGGTGTTTGCTAGAGCTGTTGGGGAGAGTTTAAACTAATGTGGCAGGGGGATGGGAACCGATGCAGGAAGTTGGAAGGTAGTAAAACAGGAACAGAAACAAAAGGCAGTAAGGTGGAAAGTGGAAGGCAGAGAAGCCAGAGTCAAAAATCAAAAAGGGCGACAGTACAAGGTACAGTGACTGAGGGGAGCTCAGTGAATAGGACCAGGAATACTAAAAGGAATAAAATGGGAAGTGAAAACATTAATGGTAAGCGACGCGGCAGGTTGTTACATGAAGATATGGGTTCAACGACAAGGAAAATTAGGAGAAAGGTTAAGAGGAAATATAACTTAGGAGAGGTTACTGATCGAGGTGTTAAGATTCAGAACAGAGGTAAAAAAGCCAACATAAGTGTACTTTACCTGAATGCTCGTAGTATTCGGAATAAGGTAAATGAGTTGATGACGCAAATCATCGTGAATGACTATGATTTAGTGGCCATTACTGAAACATGGTTAAAGGATGGTCACGACTGGGAGTTAAATATCCGAGGGTATCAAACTATTCGGAAGGACAGAGTGGATGGTAAGAGAGGTGGTGTAGCTCTGTTATTTAAGGATGACATCCGGGAAACAGTAAGGGATGACATCGGTGCTATGGAGGATAAGGTTGAATCCATTTGGGTGGAAATCAGGAATAGTAAGGCGAAAAAGTCACTGATAGGAGTAGTCTATAGGCCACCAAATAGTAACATTATGGTGGGGCAGGCAATAAACAAAGAAATAACTGATGCATGTAGAAATGGTACAGCAGTTATCATGGGGGATTTTATTCTACATGTCGATTGGTTTCACCAGGTCGGTCAAGGCAGCCTTGAGGAGGAGTTTATAGAATGTATCCACGATAGTTTCCTAGAACAGTATGTAATGGAACCTACGAGGGAACAAGCGGTCCTAGATCTCGTCCTGTGTAATGAGACAGGATTGATTCAGGATCTCATAGTTAGGGATCCTCTCGGAAGGAGCAATCACAATATGGTGGAATTTAAAATACAGATGGAGGATGAGAAGGTAAAATCAAGCACTAGTGTTTTGTGCTAAAACAAAGGAGATTGCAATGGGATGAGAGAAGATCTAGCTAAGGTAGACTGGGAGCAAAGACTTTATGGTGAAACAGTTGAGGACCAGTGGAGAACCTTCCAAGTGATTTTTCACAGTGCTCAGCAAAGGTTTATACCAACAAAAAGGAAGGACGGTAAAAAGAGGGAAAATCGACCGTGGATATCTAAGGAAATTAGGGAGAGTATCAAATTGAAGGAAAAACATACAAAGAAGCAAAGATCAGTGGGAGACAAGAGGACTGGGAAATCTTTAGGGGGCAACAGAAAGCTACTAAAAAAGTTATAAAGACGAGTAAAATAGATTATGAGAGTAAACTTGCTCAGAATATAAAAACAGATAGTAAAAGTTTCTACAAATATATAAAACAAAAAAGAGTAGCTAAGGTAAATATTGGTCCTTTAGAGGATGAGAAGGGAGATTTAATAATGGGAGATGAGGAAATGGCTGAGGAACTGAACAGGTTTTTTGGGTCGGTCTTCACAGTCGAAGACACAAATAACATGCCAGTGACTGGTGGAAATGAGGCTATGACAGGTGAGGACCTTGAGAGGATTGTTATCACCAAGGAGGTAGTGATGGGCAAGCTAATGGGGTTAAAGGTAGACAAGTCTCCTGGACCTAATGGAATGCATCCCAGAGTGCTAAAAGAGATGGCTAGGGAAATTGCAAATGCACTAGTGTTAATTTACCAAAATTCACTAGACCCTGGGTTGGTCCCGGCAGATTGGAAATTAGCAAACGTGACACCACTGTTTAAAAAAGGAGGTAGGCAGAAAGCAGGTAATTATAGGCCAGTGAGCTTAAGTTCCGTAGTAGGGAAGATGCTGGAATCTATCATCAAGGAAGAAATAGCGAGGCATCAGGATGGAAATTGTCCCATTGGGCAGACGCAGCATGGGTTCATAAAGGGCAGGTCGTGCCTAACTAATTTAGTGGAATTTTTTGAGGACATTAACAGTGCGGTAGATAACGGGGAGCCAATGGATGTGGTATATCTGGATTTCCAGAAAGCCTTTGACAAGGTGCCACACAAAAGGTTACTGCATAAGTTAAAGATGCATGGCATTAAGGAGAAAGTAGTAGCATGGATAGAGGATTGGTTAATTAATAGAAAGCAAAGAGTGGGGATTAATGGGTGTTTCTCTGGTTGGCAATCAGTAGCTAGTGGTGTCCCTCAGGGATCAGTGTTGGGCCCACAATTGTTCACAATTTACATAGATGATTTGGAGTTGGGGACCAAGGGCAATGTGTCCAAGTTTGCAGACGACACTAAGATAAGTGGTAAAGCAAAAAGTGCAGAGGATACTGGAAGTCTGCAGAGGGATTTGGATAGGCTATGTGAATGGGCTAGGGTCTGACAGATGGAATACAATGTTGACAAATGTGAAGTTATCCATTTTGGTAGGAATAACAGCAAAAGGGATTATTATTTAAATGATAAAATATTAAAACATGCTGCTGTGCAGAGAGACCTGGGTGTGCTAGTGCATGAGTCGCAAAAAGTTGGTTTACAGCTGCAACAGGTGATTAAGAAGGCAAATGGAATTTTGTCCTTCATTGCTAGAGGGATGGAGTTTAAGACAAGGGCGGTTATGCTGCAATTGTACAAGGTGTTAGCGAGGCCACACCTGGAGTATTGTGTTCAGTTTTGGTCTCCTTACCTGAGAAAGGACGTACTGGCACTGGAGGGTGTGCAGAGGAGATTCACTAGGTTAATCCCAGAGCTGAAGGGGTTGGATTACGAGGAGAGGTTCAGTAGACTGGGACTGTACTCATTGGAATTTAGAAGGATGAGGGGGGATCTTATAGAAACATATAAGATTATGAAGGGAATAGATAGGATAGATGCTGGCAGGTTGTTTCCACTGGCAGGTGAAAGCAGAACTAGGGGGCAATGGATGTGGTATATCTGGATTTCCAGAAAGCCTTTGACAAGGTCTCAAAATAAGGGGAAGTAGATTTAGGACTGAGTTTAGGAGGAACTTTTTCACCCAAAGGGTTGTGAATCTATGGAATTCCTTGCCAGTGAAGCAGTAGAGGCTCCTTCATTAAATGTTTTTATGATAAAGATAGATAGTTTTTTGAAGAATAAAGGGATTAAGGGTTATGGTGTTCGGGTGGGAAAGTGGGGCTGAGACCACAAAGATCAGCCATGATCTCATTGAATGGCGGAGCAGGCTCGAAGGGCCAGATGGCCTACTCCTGCTCCTAGTTCTTATGTTCTTATGTCTCCAGAACTCACTGCCCCGTCTCCAGCCCTCACTGCCCCGTCTCCAACACTCACTGCCCCGTCTCCAACCCTCACTGCCCCGTCTCCAGCCCTCACTGCCCCGTCTCCTCACTGCCACGTCTCGAACCCTCACTGCGCCCCCTCCAACTCTCACTGCCCCGTCTCCAACCTTCACTGCCCCGTCACCAGCCCTCACTGCCCCGCCTCCAACCCTCACTGCCCCGTCTCCTCACTGCCCCGTCTCCAACCCTCACTGCCCCGTCTCCAACCCTCACTGCCCCGTCTCCAACACACACTGCCCCATCTCCAACCCTCACTGCCCCGCCTCCAACCCTCACTGCCCTGTCTCCAACCCTCACTGCCCCGTTTCCAACCCTCACTGCCCCGTCTCCAACCTTCACTGCCCCGTCACCAGCCCTCACTGCCCCGCCTCCTACCCTCACTGCCCCGTCTCCTCACTGCCCCGTCTCCAACCCTCACTGCCCCGTCTCCAACCCTCACTGCCCCGTCTCCAACCCTCACTGCCCCGTCTCCAACACACACTGCCCCATCTCCAACCCTCACTGCCCCGCCTCCAACCCTCACTGCCCTGTCTCCAACCCTCACTGCCCCGTTTCCAACCCTCACTGCCCCGTCTCCAACCCTCACTGCCCCGTCTCCTCACTGCCCCGTCTCCAACCCTCACTGCCCCGTCTCCTCACTGCCCCGTCTCCAACCCTCACTGCCCCGTCTCCAACCCTCACTGCCCCGTCTCCAACCCTCACTGCCCTGTCTCCAACACACACTGCCCCATCTCAAACCCTCACTGCCCCGTTTCCAACCCTCACTGCCCCGTCTCCAACCCTCACTGCCCCGTCTCCTCACTGCCCCGTCTCCAACCCTCACTGCCCCGTCTCCAACCCTCATTGCCCCGTCTCCAACCCTCACTGCCCCGTCTCCAACCCTCACTGCCCCGTCTCCAACCCTCACTGCCCCGTCTGCAACACTCACTGCCCCGTCTCCAGCCTTCACTGCCCTGTCTCCAACCCTCACTGCCCCGTATCCAACCCTCACTGCCCCGTCTCTCACCCTCACTGCCCCGTCTCCAACCCTCACTGCCCCGTATCCAACCCTCACTGCCCCGTATCCAACCCTCACTGCCCCGTCTCCAACCCTCACTGCCCCGTCTCCAACCCTCACTGCCCCGTCTCCAACCCTCACTGCCCCGTCTCCAACCCTCACTGCCCCGTCTCCAGCCCTCACTGCCCCGTATCCAGCCCTCACTGCCCCGTCTCCAACCCTCACTGCCCCGTCTCCTCACTGCCACGTCTCCAACCCTCACTGCGCCGCCTCCAACCCCCACTGCCCTGTCTCCAACCCTCACTGCCCCGTCTCCTCACTGCCACGTCTCCAACCCTCACTGCCCCGTCTCCAACCCTCACTGCCACGGCTCAAGCCCTCACTGCCCCGTCTCCTCACTGCCCCGTCTCCAACCCTCACTGCCACGGCTCAAGCCCTCACTGCCCCGTCTCCTCACTGCCCCGTCTCCAACCCTCACTGCCCCGTCTCCAACCCTCACTGCCCCGTCTCCTCACTGCCGCGTCTCCTCACTGCCCCGTCTCCAGCCCTCACTGCCCCGTCTCCAACCCTCACTGCCCCGTCTCCAACCCTCACTGCCCCGTCTCCAACACACACTGCCCCATCTCCAACCCTCACTGCCCCGTCTACAACACTCACTGCCCCATCTCCAGCCCTCACTGCCCCGTCTCCAGCCCTCACTGCCCCGTCTCCAACCCTCACTGCCCCGTCTACTCACTGCCCCGTCTCCTCACTGCCACGTCTCCAACCGTCACTGCGCCGCCTCCAAGCCTCACTGCCTGTCTCCAACCCTCACTGCCCCGTCTCCAACCCTCACTGCCCCGTCTCCAACCCTCACTGCCCCGCCTCCAACCTTCACTGCCCCGTCTCCAGCCCTCACAGCCCCGTCTCCTCACTGCCCCGTCTCAAACCCTCACTGCCCCGTCTCCAGCCCTCACTGTCCCGTCTCCAACCCTCACTGCCCCGTCTCCTCACTGCCCCGTCTCCAACCCTCACTGCCCCGTCTCCTCACTGCGCCGCCTCCAACCCTCACTGCCACGTCTCCAACCCTCACTGCCACGTCTCCAACCCTCACTGCGCCGCCTCCAACCCTCATTGCCCCGTCTCCAACCCTCCCTGCCCCGTCTCCTCACTGCCACGTCTCCAACCCTCACTGCGCCGCCTCCAACCCTCATTGCCCCGTCTCCAACCCTCACTGCCCCGTCTCCTCACTGCCCCGTCTCCAACCCTCACTGCCCCGTCTCCAACCCTCACTGCCCCGTCTCTTCACTGCGCCGCCTCCAACCCTCACTGCCACGTCTCCAACCCTCACTGCCACGTCTCCAACCCTCACTGCGCCGCCTCCAACCCTCATTGCCCCGTCTCCAACCCTCCCTGCCCCGTCTCCTCACTGCCACGTCTCCAACCCTCACTGCGCCGCCTCCAACCCTCATTGCCCCGTCTCCAACCCTCACTGCCCCGTCTCCTCACTGCCCCGTCTCCAACCCTCACTGCCCCGTCTCCAACCCTCACTGACCCGTCTGCAACACTCACTGCCCCGTCTCCAGCCTTCACTGCCCTGTCTCCAACCCTCACTGCCCCGTATCCAACCCTCACTGCCCCGTCGCTAACCCTCACTGCCCCGTCTCCAACCCTCACTGCCCCGTATCCAACCCTCACTGCCCCGTATCCAACCCTCACTGCCCCGTCTCCAACCCTCACTGCCCCGTCTCCAACCCTCACTGCCCCGTCTCCAACCCTCACTGCCCCGTCTCCAGCCCTCACTGCCCCGTATCCAGCCCTCACTGCCCCGTCTCCAACCCTCACTGCCCCGTCTCCTCACTGCCACGTCTCCAACCCTCACTGCGCCGCCTCCAACCCCCACTGCGCTGTCTCCAACCCTCACTGCCCCGTCTCCTCACTGCCACGTCTCCAACCCTCACTGCCCCGTCTCCAGCCCTCACTGCCCCGTCTCCAACCCTCACTGCCACGGCTCAAGCCCTCACTGCCCCGTCTCCTCACTGCCCCGTCTCCAACCCTCACTGCCCCGTCTCCTCACTGCCGCGTCTCCTCACTGCCCCGTCTCCAGCCCTCACTGCCCCGTCTCCAACACTCACTGCCCCGTCTCCAACCCTCACTGCCCCGTCTCCAACCCTCACTGCCCCGTCTGCAACACTCACTGCCCCGTCTCCTCACTGCCACGTCTCCAACCCTCACTGCGCCGCCTCCAACCCCCACTGCCCTGTCTCCAACCCTCACTGCCCCGTCTCCAACCCTCACTGCCCCGTCTCCAACCCTCACTGCCCCGTCTCCAACCCTCACTGCCCCGTCTCCAGCCCTCACTGCCCCGTATCCAGCCCTCACTGCCCCGTCTCCAACCCTCACTGCCCCGTCTCCTCACTGCCACGTCTCCAACCCTCACTGCGCCGCCTCCAACCCCCACTGCCCTGTCTCCAACCCTCACTGCCCCGTCTCCTCACTGCCACGTCTCCAACCCTCACTGCCCCGTCTCCAACCCTCACTGCCACGGCTCAAGCCCTCACTGCCCCGTCTCCTCACTGCCCCGTCTCCAACCCTCACTGCCCCGTCTCCTCACTGCCGCGTCTCCTCACTGCCCCGTCTCCAGCCCTCACTGCCCCGTCTCCAACACTCACTGCCCCGTCTCCAACCCTCACTGCCCCGTCTGCAACACTCACTGCCCCGTCTCCTCACTGCCACGTCTCCAACCCTCACTGCGCCGCCTCCAACCCCCACTGCCCTGTCTCCAACCCTCACTGCCCCGTCTCCAACCCTCACTGCCCGGTCTCCAACCCTCACTGCCCCGTCTCCTCACTGCCACGTCTCCAACCCTCACTGCGCTGCCTCCAACCCTCACTGCCCCGTCTCCAACCCTTACTGCGCTGCCTCCAACCCTCACTGCCCCGTCTCCAGCCCTCACTGCCCCGTCTCCTCACTGCCCCGTCTCCAACCCTCACTGCCACGGCTCAAGCCCTCACTGCCCCGTCTCCTCACTGCCCCGTCTCCAACCCTCACTGCCCCGTCTCCAACCCTCACTGCCCCGTCTCCTCACTGCCGCGTCTCCTCACTGCCCCGTCTCCAGCCCTCACTGCCCCGTCTCCAACCCTCACTGCCCCGTCTCCAACCCTCACTGCCCCGTCTCCAACACACACTGCCCCATCTCCAACCCTCACTGCCCCGTCTACAACACTCACTGCCCCATCTCCAGCCCTCACTGCCCCGTCTCCAGCCCTCACTGCCCCGTCTCCAACCCTCACTGCCCCGTCTCCTCACTGCCCCGTCTCCTCACTGCCACGTCTCCAACCGTCACTGCGCCGCCTCCAAGCCTCACTGCCTGTCTCCAACCCTCACTGCCCCGTCTCCAACCCTCACTGCCCCGTCTCCAACCCTCACTGCCCCGTCTCCAGCCCTCACTGTCCCGTCTCCAACCCTCACTGCCCCGTCTCCTCACTGCCCCGTCTCCAACCCTCACTGCCCCGTCTCCTCACTGCGCCGCCTCCAACCCTCACTGCCACGTCTCCAACCCTCACTGCCACGTCTCCAACCCTCACTGCGCCGCCTCCAACCCTCATTGCCCCGTCTCCAACCCTCCCTGCCCCGTCTCCTCACTGCCACGTCTCCAACCCTCACTGCGCCGCCTCCAACCCTCATTGCCCCGTCTCCAACCCTCACTGCCCCGTCTCCTCACTGCCCCGTCTCCAACCCTCACTGCCCCGTCTCCAACCCTCACTGCCCCGTCTCTTCACTGCGCCGCCTCCAACCCTCACTGCCACGTCTCCAACCCTCACTGCCACGTCTCCAACCCTCACTGCGCCGCCTCCAACCCTCATTGCCCCGTCTCCAACCCTCCCTGCCCCGTCTCCTCACTGCCACGTCTCCAACCCTCACTGCGCCGCCTCCAACCCTCATTGCCCCGTCTCCAACCCTCACTGCCCCGTCTCCTCACTGCCCCGTCTCCAACCCTCACTGCCCCGTCTCCAACCCTCACTGACCCGTCTGCAACACTCACTGCCCCGTCTCCAGCCTTCACTGCCCTGTCTCCAACCCTCACTGCCCCGTATCCAACCCTCACTGCCCCGTTTCTAACCCTCACTGCCCCGTCTCCAACCCTCACTGCCCCGTATCCAACCCTCACTGCCCCGTATCCAACCCTCACTGCCCCGTCTCCAACCCTCACTGCCCCGTCTCCAACCCTCACTGCCCCGTCTCCAACCCTCACTGCCCCGTCTCCAGCCCTCACTGCCCCGTATCCAGCCCTCACTGCCCCGTCTCCAACCCTCACTGCCCCGTCTCCTCACTGCCACGTCTCCAACCCTCACTGCGCCGCCTCCAACCCCCACTGCGCTGTCTCCAAGCCTCACTGCCCCGTCTCCTCACTGCCACGTCTCCAACCCTCACTGCCCCGTCTCCAGCCCTCACTGCCCCGTCTCCAACCCTCACTGCCACGGCTCAAGCCCTCACTGCCCCGTCTCCTCACTGCCCCGTCTCCAACCCTCACTGCCCCGTCTCCTCACTGCCGCGTCTCCTCACTGCCCCGTCTCCAGCCCTCACTGCCCCGTCTCCAACACTCACTGCCCCGTCTCCAACCCTCACTGCCCCGTCTCCAACCCTCACTGCCCCGTCTGCAACCCTCACTGCGCCGCCTCCAACCCCCACTGCCCTGTCTCCAACCCTCACTGCCCCGTCTCCAACCCTCACTGCCCCGTCTCCAACCCTCACTGCCCCGTCTCCTCACTGCCCCGTCTCCAACCCTCACTGCCCCGTCTCCTCACTGCCCCGTCTCCAACCCTCACTGCCCCGTCTCCAACCCTCACTGCCCCATTTCGAACCCTCACTGCCCCGTCTCCAACCCTCACTGCCCCGTCTCCTCACTGCCCCGTCTCCAACCCTCACTGCCCCGTCTCCAACCCTCATTGCCCCGTCTCCAACCCTCACTGCCCCGTCTCCAACCCTCACTGCCCCGTCTCCAACCCTCACTTCCCCGTCTGCAACACTCACTGCCCCGTCTCCAGCCTTCACTGCCCTGTCTCCAACCCTCACTGCCCCGTATCCAACCCTCACTGCCCCGTCTCTAACCCTCACTGCCCCGTCTCCAACCCTCACTGCCCCGTATCCAACCCTCACTGCCCCGTATCCAACCCTCACTGCCCCGTCTCCAACCCTCACTGCCCCGTCTCCAACCCTCACTGCCCCGTCTCCAACCCTCACTGCCCCGTCTCCAACCCTCACTGCCCCGTCTCCAGCCCTCACTGCCCCGTATCCAGCCCTCACTGCCCCGTCTAGAATCCTCACTGCCCCGTCTCCTCTCTGCCACGTCTCCAACCCTCACTGCGCCGCCTCCAACACCCACTGCCCTGTCTCCAACCCTCACTGCCCCGTCTCCTCACTGCCACGTCTCCAACCCTCACTGCCCCGTCTCCAACCCTCACTGCCCCGTCTCCAACCCTCACTGCCACGGCTCAAGCCCTCACTGCCCCGTCTCCTCACTGCCCCGTCTCCAACCCTCACTGCCCCGTCTCCTCACTGCCGCGTCTCCTCACTGCCCCGTCTCCAGCCCTCACTGCCCCGTCTCCAACACTCACTGCCCCGTCTCCAACCCTCACTGCCCCGTCTCCAACCCTCACTGCCCCGTCTGCAACACTCACTGCCCCGTCTCCTCACTGCCACGTCTCCAACCCTCACTGCGCCGCCTCCAACCCCCACTGCCCTGTCTCCAACCCTCACTGCCCCGTCTCCAACCCTCACTGCCCGGTCTCCAACCCTCACTGCCCCGTCTCCTCACTGCCACGTCTCCAACCCTCACTGCGCTCCCTCCAACCCTCACTGCCCCGTCTCCAACCCTTACTGCGCTGCCTCCAACCCTCACTGCCCCGTCTCCAGCCCTCACTGCCCCGTCTCCTCACTGCCCCGTCTCCAACCCTCACTGCCCCGTCTCCAACCCTCACTGCCCCGTCTCCTCACTGCCGCGTCTCCTCACTGCCCCGTCTCCAGCCCTCACTGCCCCGTCTCCAACCCTCACTGCCCCGTCTCCAACCCTCACTGCCCCGTCTCCAACACACACTGCCCCATCTCCAACCCTCACTGCCCCGTCTACAACACTCACTGCCCCATCTCCAGCCCTCACTGCCCCGTCTCCAGCCCTCACTGCCCCGTCTCCAACCCTCACTGCCCCGTCTCCTCACTGCCACGTCTCCAACCGTCACTGCGCCGCCTCCAAGCCTCACTGCCTGTCTCCAACCCTCACTGCCCCGTCTCCAACCCTCACTGCCCCGTCTCCAACCCTCACTGCCCCGCCTCCAACCTTCACTGCCCCGTCTCCAGCCCTCACAGCCCCGTCTCCTCACTGCCCCGTCTCAAACCCTCACTGCCCCGTCTCCAGCCCTCACTGTCCCGTCTCCAACCCTCACTGCCCCGTCTCCTCACTGCCCCGTCTCCAACCCTCACTGCCCCGTCTCCTCATTGCGCCGCCTCCAACCCTCACTGCCACGTCTCCAACCCTCACTGCCACGTCTCCAACCCTCACTGCGCCGCCTCCAACCCTCATTGCCCCGTCTCCAACCCATCCTGCCCCGTCTCCTCACTGCCACGTCTCCAACCCTCACTGCGCCGCCTCCAACCCTCATTGCCCCGTCTCCAACCCTCACTGCCCCGTCTCCTCACTGCCCCGTCTCCAACCCTCACTGCCCCGTCTCCAACCCTCACTGCCCAGTCTCTTCACTGCGCCGCCTCCAACCCTCACTGCCACGTCTCCAACCCTCACTGCCACGTCTCCAACCCTCACTGCGCCGCCTCCAACCCTCATTGCCCCCGTCTCCAACCCTCCCTGCCCCGTCTCCTCACTGCCACGTCTCCAACCCTCACTGCGCCGCCTCCAACCCTCATTGCCCCGTCTCCAACCCTCACTGCCCCGTCTCCTCACTGCCCCGTCTCCAACCCTCACTGCCCCGTCTCCAACCCTCACTGACCCGTCTGCAACACTCACTGCCCCGTCTCCAGCCTTCACTGCCCTGTCTCCAACCCTCACTGCCCCGTATCCAACCCTCACTGCCCCGTCTCTAACCCTCACTGCCCCGTCTCCAACACTCACTGCCCCGTATCCAACCCTCACTGACCCGTATCCAACCCTCACTGCCCCGTCTCCAACCCTCACTGCCCCGTCTCCAACCCTCACTGCCCCGTCTCCAACCCTCACTGCCCCGTCTCCAACCCTCACTGCCCCGTCTCCAGCCCTCACTGCCCCGTATCGAGCCCTCACTGCCCCGTCTCCAACCCTCACTGCCCCGTCTCCTCACTGCCACGTCTCCAACCCTCACTGCGCCGCCTCCAACCCCCACTGCCCCGTCTCCTCACTGCCACGTCTCCAGCCCTCACTGCCCCGTCTCCAACCCTCACTGCCACGGCTCAAGCCCTCACTGCCCCGTCTCCTCACTGCCCCGTCTCCAACCCTCACTGCCCCGTCTCCTCACTGCCGCGTCTCCTCACTGCCCCGTCTCCAGCCCTCACTGCCCCGTCTCCAACACTCACTGCCCCGTCTCCAACCCTCACTGCCCCGTCTCCAACCCTCACTGCCCCGTCTGCAACACTCACTGCCCCGTCTCCTCACTGCCACGTCTCCAACCCTCACTGCGCCGCCTCCAACCCCCACTGCCCTGTCTCCAACCCTCACTGCCCCGTCTCCAACCCTCACTGCCCGGTCTCCAACCCTCACTGCCCCGTCTCCTCACTGCCACGTCTCCAACCCTCACTGCGCTGCCTCCAACCCTCACTGCCCCGTCTCCAACCCTTACTGCGCTGCCTCCAACCCTCACTGCCCCGTCTCCAGCCCTCACTGCCCCGTCTCCTCACTGCCCCGTCTCCAACCCTCACTGCCACGGCTCAAGCCCTCACTGCCCCGTCTCCTCACTGCCCCGTCTCCAACCCTCACTGCCCCGTCTCCAACCCTCACTGCCCCGTCTCCTCACTGCCGCGTCTCCTCACTGCCCCGTCTCCAGCCCTCACTGCCCCGTCTCCAACCCTCACTGCCCCGTCTCCAACCCACACTGCCCCGTCTCCAACACACACTGCCCCATCTCCAACCCTCACTGCCCCGTCTACAACACTCACTGCCCCATCTCCAGCCCTCACTGCCCCGTCTCCAGCCCTCACTGCCCCGTCTCCAACCCTCACTGCCCCGTCTCCTCACTGCCACGTCTCCAACCGTCACTGCGCCGCCTCCAAGCCTCACTGCCTGTCTCCAACCCTCACTGCCCCGTCTCCAACCCTCACTGCCCCGTCTCCAACCCTCACTGCCCCGCCTCCAACCTTCACTGCCCCGTCTCCAGCCCTCACAGCCCCGTCTCCTCACTGCCCCGTCTCAAACCCTCACTGCCCCGTCTCCAGCCCTCACTGTCCCGTCTCCAACCCTCACTGCCCCGTCTCCTCACTGCCCCGTCTCCAACCCTCACTGCCCCGTCTCCTCACTGCCCCGTCTCCAACCCTCACTGCCCCGTCTCCTCACTGCCGCGTCTCCTCACTGCCCCGTCTCCAGCCCTCACTGCCCCGTCTCCAACACTCACTGCCCCGTCTCCAACCCTCACTGCCCCGTCTGCAACACTCACTGCCCCGTCTCCTCACTGCCACGTCTCCAACCCTCACTGCGCCGCCTCCAACCCCCACTGCCCTGTCTCCAACCCTCACTGCCCCGTCTCCAACCCTCACTGCCCCGTCTCCAACCATCACTGCCCCGTCTCCAACCCTCACTGCGCTGCCTCCAACCCTCACTGCCCCGTCTCCAACCCTTACTGCGCTGCCTCCAACCCTCACTGCCCCGTCTCCAGCCCTCACTGCCCCGTCTCCTCACTGCCCCGTCTCCAATCCTCACTGACACGGCTCAAGCCCTCACTGCCCCGTCTCCTCACTGCCCCGTCTCCAACCCTCACTGCCCCGTCTCCAACCCTCACTGCCCCGTCTCCAACCCTCACTGCCCCGTCTCCAACACACACTGCCCCATCTCCAACCCTCACTGCCCCGTCTCCTCACTGCCGCGTCTCCTCACTGCCCCGTCTCCAGCCCTCACTGCCCCGTCTCCAACCCTCACTGCCCCGTCTCCAACCCTCACTGCCCCGTCTCCAACACACACTGCCCCATCTCCAACCCTCACTGCCCCGTCTACAACACTCACTGCCCCATCTCCAGCCCTCACTGCCCCGTCTCCAGCCCTCACTGCCCCGTCTCCAACCCTCACTGCCCCGTCTCCTCACTGCCCCGTCTCCTCACTGCCACGTCTCCAACCGTCACTGCGCCGCCTCCAAGCCTCACTGCCTGTCTCCAACCCTCACTGCCCCGTCTCCAACCCTCACTGCCCCGTCTCCAACCCTCACTGCCCCGCCTCCAACCTTCACTGCCCCGTCTCCAGCCCTCACAGCCCCGTCTCCTCACTGCCCCGTCTCAAACCCTCACTGCCCCGTCTCCAGCCCTCACTGTCCCGTCTCCAACCCTCACTGCCCCGTCTCCTCACTGCCCCGTCTCCAACCCTCACTGCCCCGTCTCCTCACTGCGCCGCCTCCAACCCTCACTGCCACGTCTCCAACCCTCACTGCCACGTCTCCAACCCTCACTGCGCCGCCTCCAACCCTCATTGCCCCGTCTCCAACCCTCCCTGCCCCGTCTCCTCACTGCCACGTCTCCAACCCTCACTGCGCCGCCTCCAACCCTCATTGCCCCGTCTCCAACCCTCACTGCCCCGTCTCCTCACTGCCCCGTCTCCAACCCTCACTGCCCCGTCTCCAACCCTCACTGCCCCGTCTCTTCACTGCGCCGCCTCCAACCCTCACTGCCACGTCTCCAACCCTCACTGCCACGTCTCCAACCCTCACTGCGCCGCCTCCAACCCTCATTGCCCCGTCTCCAACCCTCCCTGCCCCGTCTCCTCACTGCCACGTCTCCAACCCTCACTGCGCCGCCTCCAACCCTCATTGCCCCGTCTCCAACCCTCACTGCCCCGTCTCCTCACTGCCCCGTCTCCAACCCTCACTGCCCCGTCTCCAACCCTCACTGACCCGTCTGCAACACTCACTGCCCCGTCTCCAGCCTTCACTGCCCTCTCTCCAACCCTCACTGCCCCGTATCCAACCCTCACTGCCCCGTCTCTAACCCTCACTGCCCCGTCTCTAACCCTCACTGCCCCGTCTCCAACCCTCACTGCCCCGTATCCAAACCTCACTGCCCCGTATCCAACCCTCACTGCCCCGTCTCCAACCCTCACTGCCCCGTCTCCAACCCTCACTGCCCCGTCTCCAACCCTCACTGCCCCGTCTCCAGCCCTCACTGCCCCGTCTCCAGCCCTCACTGCCCCGTATCCAGCCCTCACTGCCCCGTCTCCAAACCTCACTGCCCCGTCTCCTCACTGCCACGTCTGCAACCCTCACTGCGCCGCCTCCAACCCCCCTGCCCTGTCTCCAACCCTCACTGCCCCGTCTCCTCACTGCCACGTCTCCAACCCTCACTGCCCCGTCTCCAGCCCTCACTGCCCCATCTCCAACCCTCACTGCCACGGCTCAAGCCCTCACTGCCCCGTCTCCTCACTGCCCCGTCTCCAACCCTCACTGCCCCGTCTCCTCACTGCCGCGTCTCCTCACTGCCCCGTCTCCAGCCCTCACTGCCCCGTCTCCAACACTCACTGCCCCGTCTCCAACCCTCACTGCCCCGTCTCCAACCCTCACTGCCCCGTCTGCAACACTCACTGCCCCGTCTCCTCACTGCCACGTCTCCAACCCTCACTGCGCCGCCTCCAACCCCCACTGCCCTGTCTCCAACCCTCACTGCCCCGTCTCCAACCCTCACTGCCCCGTCTCCAACCCTCACTACCCCGTCTCCTCACTGCCCCGTCTCCAACCCTCACTGCCCCGTCTCCTCACTGCCCCGTCTCCAACCCTCACTGCCCCGTCTCCAACCCTCACTGCCCCGTTTCCAACCCTCACTGCCCCGTCTCCAACCCTCACTGCCCCGTCTCCTCACTGCCCCGTCTCCAACCCTCACTGCCCCGTCTCCAACCCTCATTGCCCCGTCTCCAACCCTCACTGCCCCGTCTCCAACCCTCACTGCCCCGTCTCCAACCCTCACTTCCCCGTCTGCAACACTCACTGCCCCGTCTCCAGCCTTCACTGCCCTGTCTCCAACCCTCACTGCCCCGTATCCAACCCTCACTGCCCCGTCTCCAACCCTCACTGCCCCGTCTCCAGCCCTCACTGCCCCGTATCCAGCCCTCACTGCCCCGTCTCCAACCCTCACTGCCCCGTCTCCTCTCTGCCACGTCTCCAACCCTCACTGCGCCGCCTCCAACCCCCACTGCCCTGTCTCCAACCCTCACTGCCCCGTCTCCTCACTGCCACGTCTCCAACCCTCACTGCCCCGTCTCCAACCCTCACTGCCCCGTCTCCAACCCTCACTGCCCCGTCTCCAACACACACTGCCCCATCTCCAACCCTCACTGCCCCGTCTACAACACTCACTGCCCCATCTCCAGCCCTCACTGCCCCGTCTCCAGCCCTCACTGCCCCGTCTCCAACCCTCACTGCCCCGTCTCCTCACTGCCCCGTCTCCTCACTGCCACGTCTCCAACCGTCACTGCGCCGCCTCCAAGCCTCACTGCCTGTCTCCAACCCTCACTGCCCCGTCTCCAACCCTCACTGCCCCGTCTCCAACCCTCACTGCCCCGCCTCCAACCTTCACTGCCCCGTCTCCAGCCCTCACAGCCCCGTCTCCTCACTGCCCCGTCTCAAACCCTCACTGCCCCGTCTCCAGCCCTCACTGTCCCGTCTCCAACCCTCACTGCCCCGTCTCCTCACTGCCCCGTCTCCAACCCTCACTGCCCCGTCTCCTCACTGCGCCGCCTCCAACCCTCACTGCCACGTCTCCAACCCTCACTGCCCCGTCTACAACACTCACTGCCCCATCTCCAGCCCTCACTGCCCCGTCTCCAGCCCTCACTGCCCCGTCTCCAACCCTCACTGCCCCGTCTCCTCACTGCCACGTCTCCAACCGTCACTGCGCCGCCTCCAAGCCTCACTGCCTGTCTCCAACCCTCACTGCCCCGTCTCCAACCCTCACTGCCCCGTCTCCAACCCTCACTGCCCCGCCTCCAACCTTCACTGCCCCGTCTCCAGCCCTCACAGCCCCGTCTCCTCACTGCCCCGTCTCAAACCCTCACTGCCCCGTCTCCAGCCCTCACTGTCCCGTCTCCAACCCTCACTGCCCCGTCTCCTCACTGCCCCGTCTCCAACCCTCACTGCCCCGTCTCCTCATTGCGCCGCCTCCAACCCTCACTGCCACGTCTCCAACCCTCACTGCCACGTCTCCAACCCTCACTGCGCCGCCTCCAACCCTCATTGCCCCGTCTCCAACCCACCCTGCCCCGTCTCCTCACTGCCACGTCTCCAACCCTCACTGCGCCGCCTCCAACCCTCATTGCCCCGTCTCCAACCCTCACTGCCCCGTCTCCTCACTGCCCCGTCTCCAACCCTCACTGCCCCGTCTCCAACCCTCACTGCCCAGTCTCTTCACTGCGCCGCCTCCAACCCTCACTGCCACGTCTCCAACCCTCACTGCCACGTCTCCAACCCTCACTGCGCCGCCTCCAACCCTCATTGCCCCCGTCTCCAACCCTCCCTGCCCCGTCTCCTCACTGCCACGTCTCCAACCCTCACTGCGCCGCCTCCAACCCTCATTGCCCCGTCTCCAACCCTCACTGCCCCGTCTCCTCACTGCCCCGTCTCCAACCCTCACTGCCCCGTCTCCAACCCTCACTGACCCGTCTGCAACACTCACTGCCCCGTCTCCAGCCTTCACTGCCCTGTCTCCAACCCTCACTGCCCCGTATCCAACCCTCACTGCCCCGTCTCTAACCCTCACTGCCCCGTCTCCAACACTCACTGCCCCGTATCCAACCCTCACTGACCCGTATCCAACCCTCACTGCCCCGTCTCCAACCCTCACTGCCCCGTCTCCAACCCTCACTGCCCCGTCTCCAACCCTCACTGCCCCGTCTCCAACCCTCACTGCCCCGTCTCCAGCCCTCACTGCCCCGTATCGAGCCCTCACTGCCCCGTCTCCAACCCTCACTGCCCCGTCTCCTCACTGCCACGTCTCCAACCCTCACTGCGCCGCCTCCAACCCCCACTGCCCCGTCTCCTCACTGCCACGTCTCCAGCCCTCACTGCCCCGTCTCCAACCCTCACTGCCACGGCTCAAGCCCTCACTGCCCCGTCTCCTCACTGCCCCGTCTCCAACCCTCACTGCCCCGTCTCCTCACTGCCGCGTCTCCTCACTGCCCCGTCTCCAGCCCTCACTGCCCCGTCTCCAACACTCACTGCCCCGTCTCCAACCCTCACTGCCCCGTCTCCAACCCTCACTGCCCCGTCTGCAACACTCACTGCCCCGTCTCCTCACTGCCACGTCTCCAACCCTCACTGCGCCGCCTCCAACCCCCACTGCCCTGTCTCCAACCCTCACTGCCCCGTCTCCAACCCTCACTGCCCGGTCTCCAACCCTCACTGCCCCGTCTCCTCACTGCCACGTCTCCAACCCTCACTGCGCTGCCTCCAACCCTCACTGCCCCGTCTCCAACCCTTACTGCGCTGCCTCCAACCCTCACTGCCCCGTCTCCAGCCCTCACTGCCCCGTCTCCTCACTGCCCCGTCTCCAACCCTCACTGCCACGGCTCAAGCCCTCACTGCCCCGTCTCCTCACTGCCCCGTCTCCAACCCTCACTGCCCCGTCTCCAACCCTCACTGCCCCGTCTCCTCACTGCCGCGTCTCCTCACTGCCCCGTCTCCAGCCCTCACTGCCCCGTCTCCAACCCTCACTGCCCCGTCTCCAACCCACACTGCCCCGTCTCCAACACACACTGCCCCATCTCCAACCCTCACTGCCCCGTCTACAACACTCACTGCCCCATCTCCAGCCCTCACTGCCCCGTCTCCAGCCCTCACTGCCCCGTCTCCAACCCTCACTGCCCCGTCTCCTCACTGCCACGTCTCCAACCGTCACTGCGCCGCCTCCAAGCCTCACTGCCTGTCTCCAACCCTCACTGCCCCGTCTCCAACCCTCACTGCCCCGTCTCCAACCCTCACTGCCCCGCCTCCAACCTTCACTGCCCCGTCTCCAGCCCTCACAGCCCCGTCTCCTCACTGCCCCGTCTCAAACCCTCACTGCCCCGTCTCCAGCCCTCACTGTCCCGTCTCCAACCCTCACTGCCCCGTCTCCTCACTGCCCCGTCTCCAACCCTCACTGCCCCGTCTCCTCACTGCCCCGTCTCCAACCCTCACTGCCCCGTCTCCTCACTGCCGCGTCTCCTCACTGCCCCGTCTCCAGCCCTCACTGCCCCGTCTCCAACACTCACTGCCCCGTCTCCAACCCTCACTGCCCCGTCTGCAACACTCACTGCCCCGTCTCCTCACTGCCACGTCTCCAACCCTCACTGCGCCGCCTCCAACCCCCACTGCCCCGTCTCCAACCCTCACTGCCCCGTCTCCAACCCTCACTGCCCGGTCTCCAACCCTCACTGCCCCGTCTCCTCACTGCCACGTCTCCAACCCTCACTGCGCTGCCTCCAACCCTCACTGCCCCGTCTCCAACCCTTACTGCGCTGCCTCCAACCCTCACTGCCCCGTCTCCAGCCCTCACTGCCCCGTCTCCTCACTGCCCCGTCTCCAATCCTCACTGACACGGCTCAAGCCCTCACTGCCCCGTCTCCTCACTGCCCCGTCTCCAACCCTCACTGCCCCGTCTCCAACCCTCACTGCCCCGTCTCCTCACTGCCGCGTCTCCTCACTGCCCCGTCTCCAGCCCTCACTGCCCCGTCTCCAACCCTCACTGCCCCGTCTCCAACCCTCACTGCCCCGTCTCCAACACACACTGCCCCATCTCCAACCCTCACTGCCCCGTCTACAACACTCACTGCCCCATCTCCAGCCCTCACTGCCCCGTCTCCAGCCCTCACTGCCCCGTCTCCAACCCTCACTGCCCCGTCTCCTCACTGCCCCGTCTCCTCACTGCCACGTCTCCAACCGTCACTGCGCCGCCTCCAAGCCTCACTGCCTGTCTCCAACCCTCACTGCCCCGTCTCCAACCCTCACTGCCCCGTCTCCAACCCTCACTGCCCCGCCTCCAACCTTCACTGCCCCGTCTCCAGCCCTCACAGCCCCGTCTCCTCACTGCCCCGTCTCAAACCCTCACTGCCCCGTCTCCAGCCCTCACTGTCCCGTCTCCAACCCTCACTGCCCCGTCTCCTCACTGCCCCGTCTCCAACCCTCACTGCCCCGTCTCCTCACTGCGCCGCCTCCAACCCTCACTGCCACGTCTCCAACCCTCACTGCCACGTCTCCAACCCTCACTGCGCCGCCTCCAACCCTCATTGCCCCGTCTCCAACCCTCCCTGCCCCGTCTCCTCACTGCCACGTCTCCAACCCTCACTGCGCCGCCTCCAACCCTCATTGCCCCGTCTCCAACCCTCACTGCCCCGTCTCCTCACTGCCCCGTCTCCAACCCTCACTGCCCCGTCTCCAACCCTCACTGCCCCGTCTCTTCACTGCGCCGCCTCCAACCCTCACTGCCACGTCTCCAACCCTCACTGCCACGTCTCCAACCCTCACTGCGCCGCCTCCAACCCTCATTGCCGCGTCTCCAACCCTCCCTGCCCCGTCTCCTCACTGCCACGTCTCCAACCCTCACTGCGCCGCCTCCAACCCTCATTGCCCCGTCTCCAACCCTCACTGCCCCGTCTCCTCACTGCCCCGTCTCCAACCCTCACTGCCCCGTCTCCAACCCTCACTGACCCGTCTGCAACACTCACTGCCCCGTCTCCAGCCTTCACTGCCCTCTCTCCAACCCTCACTGCCCCGTATCCAACCCTCACTGCCCCGTCTCTAACCCTCACTGCCCCGTCTCCAACCCTCACTGCCCCGTATCCAAACCTCACTGCCCCGTATCCAACCCTCACTGCCCCGTCTCCAACCCTCACTGCCCCGTCTCCAACCCTCACTGCCCCGTCTCCAACCCTCACTGCCCCGTCTCCAACCCTCACTGCCCCGTCTCCAGCCCTCACTGCCCCGTATCCAGCCCTCACTGCCCCGTCTCCAAACCTCACTGCCCCGTCTCCTCACTGCCACGTCTGCAACCCTCACTGCGCCGCCTCCAACCCCCACTGCCCTGTCTCCAACCCTCACTGCCCCGTCTCCTCACTGCCACGTCTCCAACCCTCACTGCCCCGTCTCCAGCCCTCACTGCCCCATCTCCAACCCTCACTGCCACGGCTCAAGCCCTCACTGCCCCGTCTCCTCACTGCCCCGTCTCCAACCCTCACTGCCCCGTCTCCTCACTGCCGCGTCTCCTCACTGCCCCGTCTCCAGCCCTCACTGCCCCGTCTCCAACACTCACTGCCCCGTCTCCAACCCTCACTGCCCCGTCTCCAACCCTCACTGCCCCGTCTGCAACACTCACTGCCCCGTCTCCTCACTGCCACGTCTCCAACCCTCACTGCGCCGCCTCCAACCCCCACTGCCCTGTCTCCAACCCTCACTGCCCCGTCTCCAACCCTCACTGCCCCGTCTCCAACCCTCACTACCCCGTCTCCTCACTGCCCCGTCTCCAACCCTCACTGCCCCGTCTCCTCACTGCCCCGTCTCCAACCCTCACTGCCCCGTCTCCAACCCTCACTGCCCCGTTTCCAACCCTCACTGCCCCGTCTCCAACCCTCACTGCCCCGTCTCCTCACTGCCCCGTCTCCAACCCTCACTGCCCCGTCTCCAACCCTCATTGCCCCGTCTCCAACCCTCACTGCCCCGTCTCCAACCCTCACTGCCCCGTCTCCAACCCTCACTTCCCCGTCTGCAACACTCACTGCCCCGTCTCCAGCCTTCACTGCCCTGTCTCCAACCCTCACTGCCCCGTATCCAACCCTCACTGCCCCGTCTCCAACCCTCACTGCCCCGTCTCCAGCCCTCACTGCCCCGTATCCAGCCCTCACTGCCCCGTCTCCAACCCTCACTGCCCCGTCTCCTCTCTGCCACGTCTCCAACCCTCACTGCGCCGCCTCCAACCCCCACTGCCCTGTCTCCAACCCTCACTGCCCCGTCTCCTCACTGCCACGTCTCCAACCCTCACTGCCCCGTCTCCAACCCTCACTGCCCCGTCTCCAACCCTCACTGCCCCGTCTCCAACACACACTGCCCCATCTCCAACCCTCACTGCCCCGTCTACAACACTCACTGCCCCATCTCCAGCCCTCACTGCCCCGTCTCCAGCCCTCACTGCCCCGTCTCCAACCCTCACTGCCCCGTCTCCTCACTGCCCCGTCTCCTCACTGCCACGTCTCCAACCGTCACTGCGCCGCCTCCAAGCCTCACTGCCTGTCTCCAACCCTCACTGCCCCGTCTCCAACCCTCACTGCCCCGTCTCCAACCCTCACTGCCCCGCCTCCAACCTTCACTGCCCCGTCTCCAGCCCTCACAGCCCCGTCTCCTCACTGCCCCGTCTCAAACCCTCACTGCCCCGTCTCCAGCCCTCACTGTCCCGTCTCCAACCCTCACTGCCCCGTCTCCTCACTGCCCCGTCTCCAACCCTCACTGCCCCGTCTCCTCACTGCGCCGCCTCCAACCCTCACTGCCACGTCTCCAACCCTCACTGCCACGTCTCCAACCCTCACTGCGCCGCCTCCAACCCTCATTGCCCCGTCTCCAACCCTCCCTGCCCCGTCTCCTCACTGCCACGTCTCCAACCCTCACTGCGCCGCCTCCAACCCTCATTGCCCCGTCTCCAACCCTCACTGCCCCGTCTCCTCACTGCCCCGTCTCCAACCCTCACTGCCCCGTCTCCAACCCTCACTGCCCCGTCTCTTCACTGCGCCGCCTCCAACCCTCACTGCCACGTCTCCAACCCTCACTGCCACGTCTCCAACCCTCACTGCGCCGCCTCCAACCCTCATTGCCCCGTCTCCAACCCTCCCTGCCCCGTCTCCTCACTGCCACGTCTCCAACCCTCACTGCGCCGCCTCCAACCCTCATTGCCCCGTCTCCAACCCTCACTGCCCCGTCTCCTCACTGCCCCGTCTCCAACCCTCACTGCCCCGTCTCCAACCCTCACTGACCCGTCTGCAACACTCACTGCCCCGTCTCCAGCCTTCACTGCCCTCTCTCCAACCCTCACTGCCCCGTATCCAACCCTCACTGCCCCGTCTCTAACCCTCACTGCCCCGTCTCCAACCCTCACTGCCCCGTATCCAAACCTCACTGCCCCGTATCCAACCCTCACTGCCCCGTCTCCAACCCTCACTGCCCCGTCTCCAACCCTCACTGCCCCGTCTCCAACCCTCACTGCCCCGTCTCCAACCCTCACTGCCCCGTCTCCAGCCCTCACTGCCCCGTATCCAGCCCTCACTGCCCCGTCTCCAAACCTCACTGCCCCGTCTCCTCACTGCCACGTCTGCAACCCTCACTGCGCCGCCTCCAACCCCCACTGCCCTGTCTCCAACCCTCACTGCCCCGTCTCCTCACTGCCACGTCTCCAACCCTCACTGCCCCGTCTCCAGCCCTCACTGCCCCGTCTCCAACCCTCACTGCCACGGCTCAAGCCCTCACTGCCCCGTCTCCTCACTGCCCCGTCTCCAACCCTCACTGCCCCGTCTCCTCACTGCCGCGTCTCCTCACTGCCCCGTCTCCAGCCCTCACTGCCCCGTCTCCAACACTCACTGCCCCGTCTCCAACCCTCACTGCCCCGTCTCCAACCCTCACTGCCCCGTCTGCAACACTCACTGCCCCGTCTCCTCACTGCCACGTCTCCAACCCTCACTGCGCCGCCTCCAACCCCCACTGCCCTGTCTCCAACCCTCACTGCCCCGTCTCCAACCCTCACTGCCCCGTCTCCAACCCTCACTACCCCGTCTCCTCACTGCCCCGTCTCCAACCCTCACTGCCCCGTCTCCTCATTGCCCCGTCTCCAACCCTCACTGCCCCGTCTCCAACCCTCACTGCCCCGTTTCAAACCCTCACTGCCCCGTCTCCAACCCTCACTGCCCCGTCTCCTCACTGCCCCGTCTCCAACCCTCACTGCCCCGTCTCCAACCCTCATTGCCCCGTCTCCAACCCTCACTGCCCCGTCTCCAACCCTCACTGCCCCGTCTCCAACCCTCACTTCCCCGTCTGCAACACTCACTGCCCCGTCTCCAGCCTTCACTGCCCTGTCTCCAACCCTTACTGCCCCGTCTCCAGCCCTCACTGCCCCGTATCCAGCCCTCACTGCCCCGTCTCCAACCCTCACTGCCCCGTCTCCTCTCTGCCACGTCTCCAACCCTCACTGCGCCGCCTCCAACCCCCACTGCCCTGTCTCCAACCCTCACTGCCCCGTCTCCTCACTGCCACGTCTCCAACCCTCACTGCCCCGTCTCCAACCCTCACTGCCCCGTCTCCAACCCTCACTGCCACGGCTCAAGCCCTCACTGCCCCGTCTCCTCACTGCCCCGTCTCCAAACCTCACTGCCCCGTCTCCTCACTGCCGCGTCTCCTCACTGCCCCGTCTCCAGCCCTCACTGCCCCGTCTCCAACACTCACTGCCCCGTCTCCAACCCTCACTGCCCCGTCTCCAACCCTCACTGCCCCGTCTGCAACACTCACTGCCCCGTCTCCTCACTGCCACGTCTCCAACCCTCACTGCGCCGCCTCCAACCCCCACTGCCCTGTCTCCAACCCTCACTGCCCCGTCTCCAACCCTCACTGCCCGGTCTCCAACCCTCACTGCCCCGTCTCCTCACTGCCACGTCTCCAACCCTCACTGCGCTGCCTCCAACCCTCACTGCCCCGTCTCCAACCCTTACTGCGCTGCCTCCAACCCTCACTGCCCCGTCTCCAGCCCTCACTGCCCCGTCTCCTCACTGCCCCGTCTCCAACCCTCACTGCCACGGCTCAAGCCCTCACTGCCCCGTCTCCTCACTGCCCCGTCTCCAACCCTCACTGCCCCGTCTCCAACCCTCACTGCCCCGTCTCCTCACTGCCGCGTCTCCTCACTGCCCCGTCTCCAGCCCTCACTGCCCCGTCTCCAACCCTCACTGCCCCGTCTCCAACCCTCACTACCCCGTCTCCAACACACACTGCCCCATCTCCAACCCTCACTGCCCCGTCTACAACACTCACTGCCCCATCTCCAGCCCTCACTGCCCCGTCTCCAGCCCTCACTGCCCCGTCTCCAACCCTCACTGCCCCGTCTCCTCACTGCCACGTCTCCAACCGTCACTGCGCCGCCTCCAAGCCTCACTGCCTGTCTCCAACCCTCACTGCCCCGTCTCCAACCCTCACTGCCCCGTCTCCAACCCTCACTGCCCCGCCTCCAACCTTCACTGCCCCGTCTCCAGCCCTCACAGCCCCGTCTCCTCACTAACCCGTCTCAAACCCTCACTGCCCCGTCTCCAGCCCTCACTGTCCCGTCTCCAACCCTCACTGCCCCGTCTCCTCACTGCCCCGTCTCCAACCCTCACTGCCCCGTCTCCTCACTGCGCCGCCTCCAACCCTCACTGCCACGTCTCCAACCCTCACTGCCACGTCTCCAACCCTCACTGCGCCGCCTCCAACCCTCATTGCCCCGTCTCCAACCCTCCCTGCCCCGTCTCCTCACTGCCACGTCTCCAACCCTCACTGCGCCGCCTCCAACCCTCATTGCCCCGTCTCCAACCCTCACTGCCCCGTCTCCTCACTGCCCCGTCTCCAACCCTCACTGCCCCGTCTCCAACCCTTACTGCCCCGTCTCTTCACTGCGCCGCCTCCAACCCTCACTGCCACGTCTCCAACCCTCACTGCCACGTCTCCAACCCTCACTGCGCCGCCTCCAACCCTCATTGCCCCGTCCCCAACCCTCCCTGCCCCGTCTCCTCACTGCCACGTCTCCAACCCTCACTGCGCCGCCTCCAACCCTCATTGCCCCGTCTCCAACCCTCACTGCCCCGTCTCCTCACTGCCCCGTCTCCAACCCTCACTGCCCCGTCTCCAACCCTCACTGACCCGTCTGCAACACTCACTGCCCCGTCTCCAGCCTTCACTGCCCTGTCTCCAACCTTCACTGCCCCGTATCCAACCCTCACTGCCCCGTCTCTAACCCTCACTGCCCCGTCTCCAACCCTCACTGCCCCGTATCCAACCCTCACTGCCCCGTATCCAACCCTCACTGCCCCGTCTCCAACCCTCACTGCCCCGTCTCCAACCCTCACTGCCCCGTCTCCAACCCTCACTGCCCCGTCTCCAACCCTCACTGCCCCGTCTCCAGCCCTCACTGCCCCGTCTCCAACCCTCACTGCCCCGTCTCCTCACTGCCACGTCTCCAACCCTCACTGTGCCGCCTCCAACCCCCACTGCCCCGTCTCCTCACTGCCACGTCTCCAGCCCTCACTGCCCCGTCTCCAACCCTCACTGCCACGGCTCAAGCCCTCACTGCCCCGTCTCCTCACTGCCCCGTCTCCAACCCTCACTGCCCCGTCTCCTCACTGCCGCGTCTCCTCACTGCCCCGTCTCCAGCCCTCACTACCCCGTCTCCAACACTCACTGCCCCGTCTCCAACCCTCACTGCCCCGTCTCCAACCCTCACTGCCCCGTCTGCAACACTCACTGCCCCGTCTCCTCACTGCCACGTCTCCAACTCTCACTGCGCCGCCTCCAACCCCCACTGCCCTGTCTCCAACCCTCACTGCCCCGTCTCCAACCCTCACTGCCCCGTCTCCAACCCTCACTGCCCCGTCTCCTCACTGCCACGTCTCCAACCCTCACTGCGCTGCCTCCAACCCTCACTGCCCCGTCTCCAACCCTTACTGCGCTGCCTCCAGCCCTCACTGTCCCGTCTCCTCGCTGCCCCGTCTCAAACCCTCACTGCCCCGTCTCCAGCCCTCACTGTCCCGTCTCCAACCCTCACTGCCCCGTCTCCTCACTGCCCCGTCTCCAACCCTCACTGCCCCGTCTCCTCACTGCGCCGCCTCCAACCCTCACTGCCACGTCTCCAACCCTCACTGCCACGTCTCCAACCCTCACTGCGCCGCCTCCAACCCTCATTGCCCCGTCTCCAACCCTCCCTGCCCCGTCTCCTCACTGCCACGTCTCCAACCCTCACTGCGCCGCCTCCAACCCTCATTGCCCCGTCTCCAACCCTCATTGCCCCGTCTCCTCACTGCCCCGTCTCCAACCCTCACTGCCCCGTCTCCAACCCTCACTGCCCTGTTTCCAACCCTCACTGACCCGTCTCCAACCCTCACTGCCCCGTATCCAACCCACACTGCCCCGTCTCCAGCCCTAACAGCCCCGTCTCCTCACTGCCCCGTCTCCAACCCTGACTGCCCCGTCTCCAACCCTCACTGCCCCGTCTTCAACCCTCACTGCCCCGTCTCCAACCCTCACTGCCCCGTCTCCAACCCTCACTGCCCCGTCTCCTCACTGCCCCGTCTCCAACGCTCACTGCCCCGTCTCCAACCCTCACTGCCCCGTCTTCAACCCTCACTGCCCCGTCTCCAACCCTCACTGCCCCGTCTTCAACCCTCACTGCCCCGTCTCCAACCCTCACTGTCCCATCTCTAACCCTCACTGCCCCGTCTCCAACCCTCACTGCCCCGTCCCCAACCCTCACTGCCCCGTCTCCAACCCACACTGCCCCGTCTCCAACCCTCCCTGCCCCGTCACCTCACTGCCCCATCTCCAGCCCTCACTGCCCCGTCTCCAGCCCTCACTGCCCCGTCTCCAACCCTCACTGCCCTGTCTCCTCACTGCCACGTCTCCAACCGTCACTGCGCCGCCTCCAAGCCTCACTGCCTGTCTCCAACCCTCACTGCCCCGTCTCCAACCCTCACTGCCCAGTCTCCAACCCTCACTGCCCCGTCTCCAACCCTCACTGCCCCGCCTCCAACCTTCACTGCCCCGTCTCCAGCCCTCACAGCCCCGTCTCCTCACTGCCCCGTCTCCAGCCCTCACTGTCCCGTCTCCAACCCTCACTGCCCCGTCTCCTCACTGCCCCGTCTCCAACCCTCACTGCCCCGTCTCCTCACTGCGCCGCCTCCAACCCTCACTGCCACGTCTCCAACCCTCACTGCCACGTCTCCAACCCTCACTGCGCCGCCTCCAACCCTCATTGCCCCGTCTCCAACCCTCCCTGCCCCGTCTCCTCACTGCCACGTCTCCAACCCTCACTGCGCCGCCTCCAACCCTCATTGCCCCGTCTCCAACCCTCACTGCCCCGTCTCCTCACTGCCCCGTCTCCAACCCTCACTGCCCCGTCTCCAACCCTCACTGCCCTGTTTCCAACCCTCACTGACCCTTCTCCAACCCTCACTGCCCCGTCTCCAACCCACACTGCCCCGTCTCCAGCCCTAACAGCCCCGTCTCCTCACTGCCCCGTCTCCAACCCTCACTGCCCCGTCTCCAACCCTCACTGCCCCGTCTTCAACCCTCACTGCCCCGTCTCCAACCCTCACTGCCCCGTCTCCAACCCTCACTGCCCCGTCTCCTCACTGCCCCGTCTCCAACGCTCACTGCCCCGTCTCCAACCCTCACTGCCCCGTCTTCAACCCTCACTGCCCCGTCTCCAACCCTCACTGCCCCGTCTTCAACCCTCACTGCCCCGTCTCTAACCCTCACTGTCCCATCTCTAACCCTCACTGCCCCGTCTCCAACCCTCACTGCCCCGTCCCCAACCCTCACTGCCCCGTCTCCAACCCACACTGCCCCGTCTCCAAACCTCCCTGCCCCGTCTCCTCACTGCCCCGTCTCCAACACTCACTGCCCCGTCTTCAACCGTCACTGCCCCGTCTCCAACCCTCACTGCCCCGTCTCCAACCCTCACTGCCCCGTCTCCTCACTGCCCCGTCTCCTCACTGCCCCGTCTCCAACCCTCACTGCCCCGCCTCCAACCCTCACTGCCCCGTCTCCTCACTGCCCCGTCTCCAACCCTCACTGCCCCGTCTCCAACCCTCACTGTCCCGTCTCCTCACTGCCCCGTCTCCAACTCTCACTGCCCCATCTCCAACCCTCACTGCCCAGTCTCCAACCCTCACTGCCCCGTCTCCAACCCTCACTGCCCCGTCTCCAACCCTCACTGCCCCGTCTCAGACCCCACTGCCCCGTCTCCAACCCTCACTGCCCCGCCTCAAACCCTCACTGCCCCGTCTCCAACCCTCACTGCCCCGTCTCCAACCCTCACTGCCCCGTCTCCTCACTGCCCCGTCTCCAACCCTCACTGCCCCGTCTCCAACCCTCACTGCCCCGTCTCCAACCCTCACTGCCCCGTCTCCAACCCTCACTGCCTCGTCTCCTCACTGCACCATCTCCAACCCTCACTGCCCCGTCTCCAACCCTCACTGCCCCGTCTCCAACCCTCACTGCCCCGTCTCCAACCCTCACTGCCCCGTCTTCTCACTGCCCCATCTCCAGCCCTCGCTGCCCCGTCTCCTCACTGCACCATCTCCAACCCTCACTGCCACGTCTCCAACCCTCACTGCCCCGTGGCCTCACTGCCCCGTCTCCAACCCTCACTGCCCCGTCTCCAACCCTCACTGCCCCGTCTCCAACCCTCACTGCCCCGTCTCCAACCCTCACTGCCCCGCCTCCAACCCTCACTGCCCCGTCTCCTCACTGACCCGTCTCCAACCCTCACTGCCCCGTCTCCAACCCTCACTGCCCCGTCTCCAACCCTCACTGCCCCGTCTCCAACCCTCACTGCCCCGTCTCCAACCATCACTGCCTCGTCTCCTCACTGCACCATCTCCAACCCTCACTGCCCCGTCTCCAACCCTCACTGCCCCGTCTCTCACCCTCACTGCCCCGTCTCCAACCTTCACAGCCCCGTCTCCAACCCTCACTGCCCCGTCTCCAACCCTCACTGCCCCGTCTCCAGCCCTCACTGCCCAGTCTCCTCACTGCCCCGTCTCCAACCCTCACTGCCCCGTCTCCAACCCTCACTGCCCCGTCTCCAACCCTCACTGCCCCGTCTCCAGCCCTCACTGCCCAGTCTCCTCACTGCCCCGTCTCCAACCCTCACTGCCCCGTCTCTCACCCTCACTGCCCCGTCTCCAACCTTCACAGCCCCGTCTCCAACCCTCACAGCCCCGTCTCCAACCCTCACTGCCCCGTCTCCAGCCCTCACTGCCCCGTCTCCAAACCTCACTGCCCCGTCTCCAACCCTCACTGCCCCGTCTCCAACCCTCACTGCCCCGTCTCCAAACCTTACTGCCCCGTCTCTAAACCTCACTGCCCCGTCTCCAACCCTCACTGCCCCGTCTCCAACCCTCACTGCCCCGTCTCCAGCCCTCACTGCCCCGTCTCCAAACCTTACTGCCCCGTCTCTAAACCTCACTGCCCCGTCTCCAACCCTCACTGCCCCGTCTCCAACCCTCACTGCCCTGTCTCCAACCCTCACTGCCACGTCTCCAGCCCTCACTGCCCCGTCTCCAAACCTCACTGCCGCATCTCCAGCCCTCACTGCCCCGTCTCCAAAGCTCACTGCCCCGTCTCCAACCCTCACTGCCCCGTCTCCAACCCTCACTGCCCCGTTTCCAACCCTCACTGCCCCGTCTCCAACCCTCACTACCCCGTCTCCAACCCTCACTACCCCGTCTCCAACCCTCACTGCCCCGTCTCCAACCCTCACTGCCTCGTCTCCAACCCTCACTGCCGCATCTCCAACCCTCACTGCCCCGTCTCCTCACTGCCCCATCTCCAACCCTCACTGCCCTGTCTCCAACCCTCACTGCCCCGTTTCCAACCTTCACTGCCCAGTTTCCAACCCTCACTGCCCCGTCTCCTCACTGCCCCGTCTCCAGCCCTCACTGCCCCGTCTCCAACCCTCACTGCCCCGTCTCCAACCCTCACTGCCCCGTCTCCAGCCCTCACTGCCCCGTCTCCAAACCTTACTGCCCCGTCTCTAACCCTCACTGCCCCGTCTCCAACCCTCACTGCCCCGTCTCCAGCCCTCACTGCCCTGTCTCCAAACCTCACTGCCCCGTCTCCAGCCCTCACTGCCCCGTCTCCAAACCTCACTGCCCCGTTTCCAACCCTCACTGCCCCGTTTCCAACCCTCACTGCCCCGTCTCCTCACTGCCCCGTCTCCAACCCTCACTGCCCCGTCTCCAACCCTCACTGCCCCGTCTCCAAACCTCACTGCCCCGTCTCCAAATCTCACTGCCCCGTCCCCAACCCTCACTGCCCCGTCTCCTCACTGCCCCATCCCCAACCCTCACTGCCCCGTTCCAACCCTCTCGGCCCCGTCTCCAACACTCACTGCCCCGTCTCCAACCCTCACTGCCCTGTCTCCAACCCTCACTGCCCCGTCTCCAACCCTCACTGCCCCGTCTCCAACCCTCACTGCCCCGTCCCCAACCCTCACTGCCCCGTCTCCTCACTGCCCCGTCTCCTCACTGCCCCGTCTCCAACCCTCACTGCCCCGTCTCCAGCCCTCACTGCCCCGTCCCTCACTGCCCCGTCTCCAATCCTCACTACCCCGTTCCAACCCTCACTGCCCCGTCTCCAACCCTCACTGCCCCGTCTCCAACCCTCACTGCCCCGTCTCCTCACTGCCCCGTCTCCAACCCTCACTGCCACGTTTCCAACCCTCACTGCCCCGTCTCCAACCCTCACTGCCCCGCCTCCAACCCTCACTGCCCCGTCTCCAACCTCACTGCCCCGTCTCCTCACTGCCCCATCTCCAACCCTCACTGCCCCGTCTCCTCACTGCCCCATCTGCAACCCTCACTGCCCCGTCTCCAGCCCTCACTGCCCCGTCTCCAGCCCTCACTGCCCCGTCTCCAAACCTCACTGCCCCGTCTCTAACCCTCACTGCCCCGTCTCCAACCCTCACTGCCCCGTCTCCAACTCTCACTGCCCCGTCTCCAACCCTCAATGCCCCGTCTCCAACCCACACTGCCCCGTCTTCAACCCTCACTGCCCCGTCTCCAACCCACCCTGGCCCGTCTCCTCACTGCCCCGTGTCCAACCCTCACTGCCCCGTCTCCAACCCTCACTGTCCCATCTCCAACCCTCACTGCCCCGTCTCCAACCCTCACTGTCCCGTCTCCTCACTGCCCCCTCTCCAACTCTCACTGCCTCGTCTCCAACCCTCACTTCCCCGTCTCCAACCCTCACTGCCCCTTCTCCAACCCTCACTGCCCGTCTCCAACTCTCACTGCCCCGTCTCCAAACCTCACTGCCCCGTCTCCAACCCTCACTGCCCCGTCTCCTCACTGCCCCATCTCCAACACTCACTGCCCCGTCTCCAACCCTCACTGCCCCGTCTCCAACCCTCACTGTCCCATCTCCAACCCTCACTGCCCCGTCTCCAACCCTCACTGTCCCGTCTCCTCACTGCCCCCTCTCCAACTCTAACTGCCTCGTCTCCAACCCTCACTTCCCCGTCTCCAACCCTCACTGCCCCTTCTCCAACCCTCACTGCCCGTCTCCAACCCTCACTGCCCCGTCTCCAACCCTCACTGCCCCGTCTCCAGCCCTCATTGCCCCGTCTCCAACCCTCACTGCCCCGTCTCCAGCCCTCACTGCCCCGTCTCCAAACCTTACTGCCCCTTCTCTAACCCTCACTGCTCCGACTCCAACCCTCACTGCCCCGTCTCCAGCCCTCACTGCCCCGTCTCCAAACCTCACTGCCCCGTCTCCAACCCTCACTGCTCCGTCTCCAACCCTCACTGCCCCGTCTCCAACCCTCACTGCCCCATCTCCAACCCTCACTACCCCGTCTCGAACCCTCACTGCCCCGTCTCCAACCCACACTGCCCCATCTCCAACCCTCACTACCCCGTCTCCAACCCTCACTGCCCCGTCTCCAACCCACACTGCCCCGTCTTCAACCCTCACTGCCCCGTCTCCAACCCACCCTGCCCCGTCTCCAACCCTCACTGCCCCGTCTCCTGACTGCCCCGTCTCCAACCCTCACTGCCCCATCTCCAACCCTCACTGCCCCGTCTCCAACCCTCACTGTCCCGTCTCCTCACTGCCCCATCTCCAACTCTCACTGCCACGTCTCCTCACTGCACCATCTCCAACCCTCACTGCCCTGTCTCCAACCCTCACTGCCCCGTTTCCAACCTTCACTGCCCAGTTTCCAACCCTCACTGCCCCGTCTCCTCACTGCCCCGTCTCCAGCCCTCACTGCCCCGTCTCCAAACCTCACGGCCCCGTCTCCAACCCTCACTGCCCCGTCTCCAAACCTCACTGCCCCGTCTCCAGCCCTCACTGCCCCGTCTCCAAACCTTACTGCCCCGTCTCTAACCCTCACTGCCCCGTCTCCAACCCTCACTGCCCCGTCTCCAGCCCTCACTGCCCTGTCTCCAAACCTCACTGCCCCGTCTCCAGCCCTCACTGCCCCGTCTCCAAACCTCACTGCCCCGTTTCCAACCCTCACTGCCCCGTTTCCAACCCTCACTGCCCCGTCTCCTCACTGCCCCATCTCCAACACTCACTGCCCCGTCTCCAACCCTCACTGCCCCGTCTCCAAACCTCACTGCCCCGTCTCCAAATCTCACTGCCCCGTCCCCAACCCTCACTGCCCCGTCTCCTCACTGCCCCATCCCCAACCCTCACTGCCCCGTTCCAACCCTCTCGGCCCCGTCTCCAACACTCACTGCCCCGTCTCCAACCCTCACTGCCCTGTCTCCAACCCTCACTGCCCCGTCTCCAACCCTCACTGCCCCGTCTCCAACCCTCACTGCCCCGTCCCCAACCCTCACTGCCCCGTCTCCTCACTGCCCCGTCTCCTCACTGCCCCGTCTCCAACCCTCACTGCCCCGTCTCCAGCCCTCACTGCCCCGTCCCTTACTGCCCCGTCTCCAATCCTCACTATCCCGTTCCAACCCTCACTGCCCCGTCTCCAACCCTCACTGCCCCGTCTCCAACCCTCACTGCCCCGTCTCCTCACTGCCCCGTCTCCAACCCTCACTGCCACGTTTCCAACCCTCACTGCCCCGTCTCCAACCCTCACTGCCCCGCCTCCAACCCTCACTGCCCCGTCTCCAACCTCACTGCCCCGTCTCCTCACTGCCCCATCTCCAACCCTCACTGCCCCGTCTCCTCACTGCCCCATCTGCAACCCTCACTGCCCCGTCTCCAGCCCTCACTGCCCCGTCTCCTGCCCTCACTGCCCCGTCTCCAAACCTCACTGCCCCGTCTCTAACCCTCACTGCCCCGTCTCCAACCCTCACTGCCCCGTCTCCAACTCTCACTGCCCCGTCTCCAACCCTCAATGCCCCGTCTCCAACCCACACTGCCCCGTCTTCAACCCTCACTGCCCCGTCTCCAACCCACCCTGGCCCGTCTCCTCACTGCCCCGTCTCCAACCCTCACTGCCCCGTCTCCAACCCTCACTGTCCCATCTCCAACCCTCACTGCCCCGTCTCCAACCCTCACTGTCCCGTCTCCTCACTGCCCCCTCTCCAACTCTCACTGCCTCGTCTCCAACCCTCACTTCCCCGTCTCCAACCCTCACTGCCCCTTCTCCAACCCTCACTGCCCGTCTCCAACCCTCACTGCCCCGTCTCCAAACCTCACTGCCCCGTCTCCAACCCTCACTGCCCCGTCTCCTCACTGCCCCATCTCTAACCCTCACTGCCCCGTCTCCAACCCTCACTGCCCCGTCTCCAACTCTCACTGCCCCGTCTCCAACCCTCAATGCCCCGTCTCCAACCCACACTGCCCCGTCTTCAACCCTCACTGCCCCGTCTCCAACCCACCCTTGGAGACGGGGGCAGCACGGTAGCACAAGTGATTAGCACTGTGGCTTCACAGCGCCAGGGTCCCAGGTTCGATTCCCCGCTGGGTCACTGTCTGTGCGGAGTTTGCACGTTCTCCCCGTGTCCGCGTGGGTTTCCTCCGGGTGCTCCGGTTTCCTCCCACAGTCCAAAGACGTGCAGGTTAGGTGGATTGGCCATGCTAAATTACCCGTAGTGTCCATAAGGGTTGGGAGGGGTTATTGGGTTGCGGGGATAAGGTGGAAGTGAGGGATTAATGTGGGTCGGTGCAGACTCGATGGGCCGAATGGCCTCCTTCTGCACTGTATGTTCTATGTAATCTATGTAAACCCTCACTGCCCCGTCTCCAACCCACACTGCCCCGTCTTCAACCCTCACTGCCCCGTCTCCAACCCTCACTGCCCCGTCTCCTGACTGCCCCGTCTCCAACCCTCACTGCCCCGTCTCCAACCCTCACTGCCCCATCTCCAACCCTCACTGCCCCGTCTCCAACCCTCACTGTCCCGTCTTCTCACTGCCCCATCTCCAACTCTCACTGCCACGTCTCCAACCCTCACTTCCCCGTCTCCAACCCTCACTGCCCCGTCTCCAACCCTCACTGCCCGTCTCCAACCTTCACTGCCCCGTCTCCAACCCTCACTGCCCCGTCTCCAGCCCTCACTGCCCCGTCTCCAAACCTCACTGCCCCGTCTCCAACCCTCACTGCCCCGTCTCCAACCCTCACTGCCCCGTCTCCAGCCCTCACAGCCCCGTCTCCAAACTTTACTGCCCCTTCTCTAACCCTCACTGCCCCGTCTCCAACCCTCACTGCCCCGTCTCCAGCCCTCACTGCCCCGTCTCCAAACCTCACTGCCCCGTCTCCAACCCTCACTGCCCCGTCTCCAACCCTCACTGCCCCGTCTCCAATCCTCACTGCCCCGTCTCCAACCCTCAATGCCCAGTTTCCAACACTCACTGCCCCGTCTCCTCAATGCCCCGTCTCCAGCCCTCACTGCCCCGTCTCCAAAACTCACTGCCCCGTCTCCAACCCTGACTGCCCCGTATCCAGCCCTCACTGCCCCGTCTCCAAACCTTACTGCCCCGTCTCCAACCCTCACTGCCCCGTCTCCTCAATGCCCCGTCTCCAGCCCTCACTGCCCCGTCTCCAACCCT
This sequence comes from Scyliorhinus torazame, assembly GCF_047496885.1. Lineage (NCBI taxonomy): Eukaryota > Metazoa > Chordata > Chondrichthyes > Carcharhiniformes > Scyliorhinidae > Scyliorhinus > Scyliorhinus torazame. The sequence continues at coordinate 5,470,028 of NC_092717.1, forward strand.
CACTGCCCCGTCTCCAACCCTGACTGCCCCGTATCCAGCCCTCACTGCCCCGTCTCCAAACCTTACTGCCCCGTCTCTAACCCTGACTGCCCCGTCTCCAACCCTCACTGCCCCGTTTCCAACCCTCACTGCCCCGTCTCCAGCCCATACTGCCCCGTCTCCAAACCTCACTGCCCCGTCTCCAACCTTCACTGCCCCGTCTCCAACCCTCACTGCCCCGTCTCCAACCCTCACTGCCCCGTCTCCAACCCTCACTACCCCGTCTCCAACCCTCACTGCCCCGTCTCCAACCCTCACTGCCCCGTTTCCAACCCTCACTGCCCCGTTTCCAACCCTCACTGCCCCGTCTCCTCACTGCCCCGTCGCCAACACTCACTGCCCCGTCTCCAACCCACACTGCCCCGTCTCCAAACCTCACTGCCCCGTCTCCAACCCTCACTGCCCCGTCCCCAACCCTCACTGCCCCGTCTCCTCACTGCCCCGTCCCCAACCCTCACTGCCCCGTTCCAACCCTCACTGCCCCGTCTCCAACCCTCACTGCCCTGTCTCCAACCCTCACTGCCCCGTCTCCAACCCTGACTGCCCCGTCTCCAACACTCACTGCCCCGTCTCCAACCCTCACTGCCCCGTCTCCAGCCCTCACTGCCCCGTCTCCTCACTGCACCATCTCCAACCCTCACTGCCCCGTCTACAACCCTCACTGCCCCGTCTCCAGCCCTCACTGCCCCGTCTCCAAACCTCACTGCCCCGTCTCCAACCCTCACTGCCCCGTCTCCAGCCCTCACTGCCCCGTCTCCAAACCTCACTGCCCCGTCTCCAACCCTCACTGCTCCGTCTCCAACCCTCACTGCCCCGTCTCCAACCCTCACTGCCCCATCTCCAACCCTCACTACCCCGTCTCCAACCCTCACTGCCCCGTCTCCAACCCACACTGCCCCGTCTTCAACCCTCACTGCCCCGTCTCCAACCCACCCTGCCCCGTCTCCTCACTGCCCCGTCTCCAACCCTCACTGCCCCGTCTCCAACCCACACTGCCCCGTCTTCAACCCTCACTGCCCCGTCTCCAACCCTCACTGCCCCGTCTCCAACCCTCACTGCCCCGTCTGCAGCCCTCACTGCCCCGTCTCCAAACCTCACTGCCCCGTCTGCAGCCCTCACTGCCCCGTCTCCAAACCTCACTGCCCCGTCTCCAACCCTCACTGCCCCGTCTCCAACCCTCACTGCCCCGCCTCCAACCGTCACTGCCCCGTCTCCAGCCCTCACTGCCCCTTCTCCAAACCTTACTGCCCCATCTCTAACCCTCACTGCCCCGTCTCCAACCCTCACTGCCCCGTCTCCAGCCCTCACTGCCCCGTCTCCAGCCCTCACTGCCCCGTCTCCAAACCTCACTGCCCGGTCTCCAACCCTCACTGCCCCGTCTCCAACCCTCACTGCCCCGTCTCCAATCCTCACTGCCCCGTCTCCAACCCTCACTGCCCCGTCTCCAATCCTCAATGCCCCGTCTCCAACCCTCACTGCCCCGTCTCCAATCCTCACTACCCCGTCTCCAACCTTCACTGCCCAGTTTCCAACACTCACTGCCCCGTCTCCTCAATGCCCCGTCTCCAGCCCTCACTGCCCCGTCTCCAACCCTCACTGCCCCGTCTCCAGCCCTCACTGCCCCGTCTCCAGCCCTCACTGCCCCGTCTCCAAACCTCACTGCCCGGTCTCCAACCCTCACTGCCCCATCTCCAACCCTCACTGCCCCGTCTCCAATCCTCACTGCCCCGTCTCCAACCCTCACTGCCCCGTCTCCAACCCTCACTGCCCCGTCTCCAACCCTCACTGCCCCGTCTCCAACCCTCACTGCCCCGTCTCCAGCCCTCACTGCCCCGTCTCCAAACCTCACTGCCCGGTCTCCAACCCTCACTGCCCCGTCTCCAACCCTCACTGCCCCGTCTCCAATCCTCACTGCCCCGTCTCCAATCCTCACTGCCCCGTCTCCAACCCTCACTGCCCCGTCTCCAACCCTCACTGCCCCGTCTCCAACCCTCACTGCCCCGTCTCCAATCCTCATTACCACGTCTCCTACCTTCACTGCCCAGTTTCCAACACTCACTGCCCCGTCTCCTCAATGCCCCGTCTCCAGCCCTCCCTGCCCCGTCTCCAAACCTCACTGCCCCGTCTCCAACCCTCCCTGCCCCGTCTCCAACCCTGACTGCCCCGTCTCCAGCCCTCACTGCCCCGTCTCCAAACCTTACTGCCCCGTCTCAAACCCTCACTGCCCCGTCTCCAACCCTCACTGCCCCGTCTCCAGCCCTCACTGCCCCGTCTCCAAACCTCACTGCCCCGTCTCCAACCCTCACTGCCCCGTCTCCAACCCTCACTGCCCGTCTCCAACCCTCACTGCCCCGTCTCCAACCCTCACTGCCCCGTCTCCAACCCTCACTACCCCGTCTCCAACCCTCACTGCCCCGTCTCCAACCCTCACTGCCCCGTCTCCTCACTGCCCCATCTCCAACCCTCACTGCCCTGTCTCCAACCCTCACTGCCCTGTTTCCAACCCTCACTGCCCCGTTTCCAACCCTCACTGCCCCGTCTCCTCACTGCCCCGTCGCCAACACTCACTGCCCCGTCTCCAACCCTCACTGCCCCGTCTCCAAACCTCACTGCCCCGTCTCCAACCCTCACTGCCCCGTCCCCAACCCTCACTGCCCCGTCTCCTCACTGCCCCATCCCCAACCCTCACTGCCCCGTTCCAACCCTCACTGCCCCGTCTCCAACCCTCACTGCCCTGTCTCCAACCCTCACTGCCCCGTCTCCAACCCTCACTGCCCCGTCTCCAACACTCACTGCCCCGTCTCCAACCCTCACTGCCCCGTCTCCAGCCCTCACTGCCCCGTCTCCTCACTGCACCATCTCCAAACCTCACTGCCCCATCTCCAACCCTCACTGCCCCGTCTCCAGCCCTCACTGCCCCGTCTCCAAACCTTACTGCCCCGTCTCCAACCGTCACTGCCCCGTCTCCAGCCCTCACTGCCCCGTCTCCAAACCTCACTGCCCCGTCTCCAACCCTCACTGCCCCGTCTCCAGCCCTCACTGCCCCGTCTCCAGCCCTCACTGCCCCGTCTCCAAACCTCACTGCCCCGTCTCCAACCCTCACTGCCCCGTCTCCAAACCTTACTGCCCCGTCTCCAACCGTCACTGCCCCGTCTCCAACCCTCACTGACCCGTCTCTAGCCCTCACTGCCCCGTCTCCAAACCTCACTGCCCCGTCTCCAACCCTCACTGCCCCGTCTCCAACCCTCACTGCCCCGTCTCCAACCAACACTGCCCCGTCTCCAACCCTCACTGCCCCGTCCCCAACCCTCACTGCCCCGTCTCCTCACTGCCCCGTCTCCTCACTGCCCCGTCTCCAACCCTCATTGCCCCGTCTCCAGCCCTCACTGCCCCGTCTCCTCACTGCCCCGTCTCCAACCCTCACTGCCCCGTTCCAACCCTCACTGCCCCGTCTCCAACCTCACTGCCCCGTCTCCAACCCTCACTGCCCCGTCTCCTCACTGCCCCGTCTCCAACCCTCACTGCCCCTTCTCCTCACTGCCCCGTCTCCAACCCTCACTGCCACGTCTCCAACCCTCACTGCCCCGTCTCCAACCTTCACTGCCCCGTCTCCAACCCTTACTGCCCCGCCTCCAACCCTCACTGCCCCGTCTCCAACCTCACTGCCCCGTCTCCTCACTGCCCCATCTCCAACCCTCACTGTCCCGTCTCCAATCCTCCCTGCGTCGTCTGCTCACTGCCCCATCTTCAACCCTCACTGCCCCGTCTCCAGCCCTCACTGCCCCGTCTCCAAACCTCACTGCCCCGTCTCTAACCCTCACTGCCCCGTCTCCAACCCTCACTGCCCCGTCTCCAACCCTCACTGCCCCGTCTCCAACCCTCACTGCCCCGTCTCCAACCCACACTGCCCCGTCTCCTCACTGCCCTGTCTCCAACCCTCACTGTCCCGTCTCTAACCCTCACTGCCCCGTCTTCAACCCTCACTGCCCCGTCTCCAACCCTCACTGCCCCGTCTCCAACCCTCACTGCCCCGTCTCCAACCCTCCCTGCCCCGTCTCCTCACTGCCCCGTCTCCAACCCTCATTGCCCCGTCTCCAGCCCTCACTGCCCCGTCTCCTCACTGCCCCGTCTCCAACCCTCACTGCCCCGTTCCAACCCTCACTGCCCCGTCTCCAACCCTCACTGCCCCGTCTCCAACCCTCACTGCCCCGTCTCCTCACTGCCCCGTCTCCAACCCTCACTGCCCCTTCTTCTCACTGCCCCGTCTTCAACCCTCACTGCCACGTCTCCAACCCTCACTGCCCCGTCTCCAACCTTCACTGCCCCGTCTCCAACCCTTACTGCCCCGCCTCCAACCCTCACTGCCCCGTCTCCAACCTCACTGCCCCGTCTCCTCACTGCCCCATCTCCAACCCTCACTGTCCCGTCTCCAATCCTCCCTGCGTCGTCTGCTCACTGCCCCATCTTCAACCCTCACTGCCCCGTCTCCAGCCCTCACTGCCCCGTCTCCAAACCTCACTGCCCCGTCTCTAACCCTCACTGCCCCGTCTCCAACCCTCACTGCCCCGTCTCCAACCCTCACTGCCCCGTCTCCAACCCTCACTGCCCCGTCTCCAACCCACACTGCCCCGTCTCCTCACTGCCCTGTCTCCAACCCTCACTGTCCCGTCTCTAACCCTCACTGACCCGTCTTCAACCCTCACTGCCCCGTCTCCAACCCTCACTGCCCCGTCTCCAACCCTCACTGCCCCGTCTCCAACCCTCCCTGCCCCGTCTCCTCACTGCCCCGTCTCCAACCCTCACTGCCCCGTCTCCAAACCTCACTGCCCCTTCTCCAACCCAAACTGCCCCGTCTTCAACCCTCACTGCCCCGTCTCCAACCCTCCCTGCCCCGTCTCCTCACTGCCCCGTCTCCATCCCTCACTGCCCCGTCTCCAACCCACACTGCCCCGTCTTCAACCCTCACTGCCCCGTCTCCAACCCTCACTGCCCCGTCTCCTCACTGCCCCGTCTTCAACCCTCACTGCCCCGTCTCCAACCCTCACTGCCCCATCTCCAACCCTCACTGCCCCGTCTCCTCACTGCCCCGTCTTCAACCCTCACTGCCCCGTCTTCAACCCTCACTGCCCCGTCTCCAACCCTCACTGCCCCGTCTCCAACCCTCACTGCCCCGTCTCCAACCCTCACTGCCCGTCTCCAACCCTCACTGCCCCGTCTCCAACCGTCACTGCCCCGTCTCAGCCCCCACTGCCCCGTCTCCAACCCTCAATGCCCCGTCTCCAACCCTCAATGCCCCGTCTCCAACCCTCACTGCCCCGTCTCCAACCCACACTGCCCCGTCTTCAACCCTCACTGCCCCGTCTCCAACCCTCACTGCCCCGTCTCCAACCCTCACTGCCCCGTCTCCAGCCCTCACTGCCCCGTATCCAGCCCTCACTGCCCCGTCTCCAACCCTCCCTGCCCCGTCTCCTCACTGCCCCGTCTTCAACCCTCACTGCCCCGTCTCCAACCCTCACTGCCCCATCTCCAACCCTCACTGCCCCGTCTCCAACCCTCACTGCCCCGTCTCCTCACTGCCCCGTCTTCAACCCTCAATGCCCCGTCTCCAACCCTCACTGCCCCGTCTCCAAACCTCACTGCCCCGTCTCCAACCCTCACTGCCCCGTCTCCAACCCTCACTGCCCATCTCCAACCCTCACTGCCCCGTCTCCAATCCTCACTGCCCCATCTCCAACCCTCACTGCCCCGTCTCCAACCCTCACTGCCCCGTCTCCAACCCTCACTGCCCCGTCTCCAATCCTCACTACCCCGTCTCCAACCTTCACTGCCCAGTTTCCAACACTCACTGCCCCGTCTCCTCAATGCCCCGTCTCCAGCCCTCACTGCCCCGTCTCCAAACCTCACTGCCCCGTCTCCAACCCTCACTGCCCCGTCTCCAACCCTGACTGCCCCGTCTCCAGCCCTCACTGCCCCGTCTCCAAACCTTACTGCCCCGTCTCAAACCCTCACTGCCCCGTCTCCAACCCTCACTGCCCCGTCTCCAGCCCTCACTGCCCCGTCTCCAGCCCTCACTGCCCCGTCTCCAAACCTCACTGCCCCGTCTCCAACCCTCACTGCCCCGTCTCCAACCCTCACTGCCCGTCTCCAACCCTCACTGCCCCGTCTCCAACCCTCACTGCCCCGTCTCCAACCCTCACTACCCCGTCTCCAACCCTCACTGCCCCGTCTCCAACCCTCACTGCCCCGTCTCCTCACTGCCCCATCTCCAACCCTCACTGCCCTGTCTCCAACCCTCACTGCCCTGTTTCCAACCCTCACTGCCCCGTTTCCAACCCTCACTGCCCGTCTCCTCACTGCCCCGTCGCCAACACTCACTGCCCCGTCTCCAACCCTCACTGCCCCGTCTCCAAACCTCACTGCCCCGTCTCCAACCCTCACTGCCCCGTCCCCAACCCTCACTGCCCCGTCTCCTCACTGCCCCATCCCCAACCCTCACTGCCCCGTTCCAACCCTCACTGCCCCGTCTCCAACCCTCACTGCCCTGTCTCCAACCCTCACTGCCCCGTCTCCAACCCTCACTGCCCCGTCTCCAACACTCACTGCCCCGTCTCCAACCCTCACTGCCCCGTCTCCAGCCCTCACTGCCCCGTCTCCTCACTGCCCCATCTCCAACCCTCACTGCCCCGTCTCCAGCCCTCACTGCCCCGTCTCCAAACCTTACTGCCCCGTCTCCAACCGTCACTGCCCCGTCTCCAGCCCTCACTGCCCCGTCTCCAAACCTCACTGCCCCGTCTCCAACCCTCACTGCCCCGTCTCCAGCCCTCACTGCCCCGTCTCCAAACCTCACTGCCCCGTCTCCAACCCTCACTGCCCCGTCTCCAAACCTTACTGCCCCGTCTCCAACCGTCACTGCCCCGTCTCCAACCCTCACTGCCCCGTCTCCAGCCCTCACTGCCCCGTCTCCAAACCTCACTGCCCCGTCTCCAACCCTCACTGCCCCGTCTCCAACCCTCACTGCCCCGTCTCCAACCAACACTGCCCCGTCTCCAACCCTCACTGCCCCGTCCCCAACCCTCACTGCCCCGTCTCCTCACTGCCCCGTCTCCTCACTGCCCCGTCTCCAACCCTCATTGCCCCGTCTCCAGCCCTCACTGCCCCGTCTCCTCACTGCACCGTCTCCAAACCTCACTGCCCCGTTCCAACCCTCACTGCCCCGTCTCCAACCCTCACTGCCCCGTCTCCAACCCTCACTGCCCCGTCTCCTCACTGCCCCGTCTCCAACCCTCACTGCCCCGTCTCCTCACTGCCCCGTCTCCAACCCTCACTGCCATGTCTCCAACCCTCACTGCCCGTCTCCAACCTTCACTGCCCCGTCTCCAAACCTTACTGCCCCGCCTCCAACCCTCACTGCCCCGTCTCCAACCTCACTGCTCCGTCTCCTCACTGCCCCATCTCCAACCCTCACTGTCCCGTCTCCAATCCTCCCTGCGTCGTCTCCTCACTGCCCCATCTTCAACCCTCACTGCCCCGTCTCCAGCCCTCACTGCCCCGTCTCCAAACCTCACTGCCCCGTCTCTAACCCTCACTGCCCCGTCTCCAACCCTCACTGCCCCGTCTCCAACCCTCACTGCCCCGTCTCCAACCCTCACTGCCCCGTCTCTAACCCTCACTGCCCCGTCTCTAACCCTCACTGCCCCGTCTCCAACCCTCACTGCCCCGTCTCCAACCCTCACTGTCCTGTCTCTAACCCTCACTGCCCCGTCTCCAACCCTCACTGCCCCGTCTCCAACCCTCACTGCCCCGTCTCCAACCCTCACTGCCCCGTCTCCAACCCTCACTGCCCCGTCTCCAACCCTCACTGCCCCGTCTCCAACCCTCCCTGCGCCGTCTCCTCACTGCCCCGTCTCCAACCCTCACTGCCCCGTCTCCAAACCTCACTGCCCCTTCTCCAACCCAAACTGCCCCGTCTTCAACCCTCACTGCCCCGTCTCCAACCCTCCCTGCCCCGTCTCCTCACTGCCCCGTCTCCATCCCTCACTGCCCCGTCTCCAACCCACACTGCCCCGTCTTCAACCCTCACTGCCCCGTCTCCAACCCTCACTGCCCCGTCTCCTCACTGCCCCGTCTTCAACCCTCACTGCCCCGTCTCCAACCCTCACTGCCCCGTCTCCAACCCTCACTGCCCCGTCTCCTCACTGCCCCGTCTTCAACCCTCACTGCCCCGTCTCCAACCCTCACTGCCCCGTCTCCAACCCTCACTGCCCCGTCTCCAACCCTCACTGCCCGTCTCCAACCCTCACTGCCCCGTCTCCAACCGTCACTGCCCCGTCTCAGCCCCCACTGCCCCGTCTCCAACCCTCACTGCCCCGTCTCCAACCCTCACTGCCCCGTCTCCAACCCTCACTGCCCCGTCTCCAACCCACACTGCCCCGTCTTCAACCCACACTGCCCCGTCTTCAACCCTCAATGCCCCGTCTCCAACCCTCACTGCCCCGTCTCCAAACCTCACTGCCCCGTCTCCAACCCTCACTGCCCCGTCTCCAACCCTCACTGCCCCGTCTCCAACCCTCACTGCCCCGTCTCCAACCCTCACTGCCCCGTCTCCAACCCTCACTGCCCCGTCTCCAACCCTCACTGCCACGTCTCCAACCCTCACTGCCCCGTCTCCAACCCTCACTGCCACGTCTCCAACCCTCACTGCCCCGTCTCCAACCCTCACTCCCCCGTCTCCAACCCTCACTGCCACGTCTCCAACCCTCACTGCCCCGTCTCCAACCCTCACTGCCCCGTCTCCAACCCTCACTGCCCCGTCTCCAACCCTCACTGCCCCGTCTCCAACCCTCACCGCCCCGTCTTCAACCCTCACTGCCCTGTCTCCAACCCTCACTGCCCCGTCTCCTCACTGCCCCGTCTCCAACCCTCACTGCCCCGTCTCCAACCCTCACTGCCCCGTCTCCAACCCTCACTGCCCCGTCTCCAACCCTCACTGCCCCGTCTCCAACCCTCACTGCCCTGTCTCCAACCCTCACTGCCCCGTCTCCTCACTGCCCCGTCTCCAACCCTCACTGCCCCGTCTCCAACCCTCACTGCCCCGTCTCCAACCCTCACTGCCCCGTCTCCAACCCTCACTGCCCCGTCTCCAACCCTCACTGCCCCGTCTCCTCACTGCCCCGTCTCCAACCCTCACTGCCCCGTCTCCAACCCTCACTGCCCCGTCTCCTCACTGCCCCGTCTCCAACCCTCACTGCCCCGTCTCCAACCCTCACTGCCCCGTCTCCAACCCTCACTACCCCGTCTCCAACCCTCACTGCCCCGTCTCCAACCCTCACTGCCCCGTCTCCAACCCTCACTACCCCGTCTCCAACCCTCACTGCCCCGTCTCCAACCCTCACTGCCCGTCTCCTCACTGCCCCGTCTCCAACCCTCACTGCCCCGTCTCCAACCCTCACTGCCCCGTCTCCTCACTGCCCCGTCTCCAACCCTCACTGCCCCGTCTCCAACCCTCACTGCCCCGTCTCCAACCCTCACTGCCCCGTCTCCAACCCTCACTGCCCCGTCTCCAACCCTCACTGCCCCGTCTCCAACCCTCACTGCCCCGTCTCCAACCCTCACTGCCTCGTCTCCAACCCTCACTGCCCCGTCTCCAACCCTCACTGCCCCGTCTCCAACCCTCACTGCCCCGTCTCCAACCCTCACTGCCCCGTCTCCAACCCTCACTGCCCCGTCTCCAACCCTCACTGCCCCGTCTCCTCACTGCCCCGTCTCCAACCCTCACTGCCCCGTCTCCAACCCTCACTGCCCCGTCTCCAACCCTCACTGCCCCGTCTCCAACCCTCACTGCCCCGTCTCCAACCCTCACTACCCCGTCTCCAACCCTCACTGCCCCGTCTCCAACCCTCACTGCCCCGTCTCCAACCCTCACTACCCCGTCTCCAACCCTCACTGCCCCGTCTCCTCACTGCCCCGTCTCCAACCCTCACTGCCCCATCTCCAACCCTCACTGCCCCGTCTCCAACCCTCACTGCCCCGTCTCTAACCCTCACTGCCCCGTCTCCAACCCTCACTGCCCCGGCTCCAGCCCTCACTGCCCCGTCTCCAAACCTTACTGCCCCATCTCAAACCCTCAATGCCCCGTCTCCAACCCTCACTGCCCCATCTCCAGCCCTCACTGCTCCGTCTCCAAACCTCACTGCCCCGTCTCCAACTCTCACTGCCCCGTCTCCAACCCTCACTGCCCCGTCTCCAGCCCTCACTGCCCCGTCTCCAACCCTCACTGCCCTGTCTCCTCACTGCCCCGTCTCCAACCCTCACTGCCCCGTCTCCAACCCTCACTGCCCCGTCTCCAGCCCTCACTGCCCCGTCTCCAACCCTCACTGCCCTGTCTCCTCACTGCCCCGTCTCCAACCCTCACTGCCCCGTCTCCAGCCCTCACTGCCCCGTCTCCAAACCTCACTGCTCCGTCTCCAACCCTCACTGCCCCGTCTCCAACCCTCACTGCCCCGTCTCCAACCCTCACTGCCTCGTCTCCTCACTGCCCCGTCTCCAAACCTCACTGCTCCGTCTCCAACCCTCACTGCCCCGTCTCCAACCCTCACTGCCCCGTCTCCAACCCTCACTGCCCCGTCTCCAACCCTCACTGCCCCGTCTCCTCACTGCCCCATCTCCAACCCTCACTGCCCCATCTCCAAACCTTACTGCCCCGTCTCTAACCCTCACTGCCCCGTCTCCAACCCTCACTGCCCCGTCTCCAGCCCTCACTGCCCCGTCTCCAAACCTCACTGCCCCGTCTCCAACCCTCACTGCCCCGTCTCCAACCCTCACTGCCCCGTCTCCAACCCTCACTGCCCCGTCTCCAACCCTCACTACCCCGTCTCCAACCCTCACTGCCCCGTCTCCTCACTGCCCCATCTCCAACCTTCACTGCCCCGTCTCCAGCCCTCACTGCCCCGTATCCAGCCCTCACTGCCCCGTCTCCAACCCTCCCTGCCCCGTCTCCTCACTGCCCCGTCTTCAACCCTCACTGCCCCGTCTCCAACCCTCACTGCCCCATCTCCAACCCTCACTGCCCCGTCTCCAACCCTCACTGCCCCGTCTCCTCACTGCCCCGTCTTCAACCCTCAATGCCCCGTCTCCAACCCTCACTGCCCCGTCTCAAAACCTCACTGCCCCGTCTCCAACCCTCACTGCCCCGTCTCCAACCCTCACTGCCCGTCTCCAACCCTCACTGCCCCGTCTCCAATCCTCACTGCCCCGTCTCCAACCCTCACTGCCCCGTCTCCAACCCTCACTGCCCCGTCTCCAACCCTCACTGCCCCGTCTCCAATCCTCTCTACCCCGTCTCCAACCTTCACTGCCCAGTTTCCAACACTCACTGCCCCGTCTCCTCAATGCCCCGTCTCCAGCCCTCACTGCCCCGTCTCCAAACCTCACTGCCCCGTCTCCAACCCTCACTGCCCCGTCTCCAACCCTGACTGCCCCGTCTCCAGCCCTCACTGCCCCGTCTCCAAACCTTACTGCCCCGTCTCAAACCCTCACTGCCCCGTCTCCAACCCTCACTGCCCCGTCTCCAGCCCTCACTGCCCCGTCTCCAAACCTCACTGCCCCGTCTCCAACCCTCACTGCCCCGTCTCCAACCCTCACTGCCCGTCTCCAACCCTCACTGCCCCGTCTCCAACCCTCACTGCCCCGTCTCCAACCCTCACTACCCCGTCTCCAACCCTCACTGCCCCGTCTCCAACCCTCACTGTCCCGTCTCCTCACTGCCCCATCTCCAACCCTCACTGCCCTGTCTCCAACCCTCACTGCCCTGTTTCCAACCCTCACTGCCCCGTTTCCAACCCTCACTGCCCGTCTCCTCACTGCCCCGTCGCCAACACTCACTGCCCCGTCTCCAACCCTCACTGCCCCGTCTCCAAACCTCACTGCCCCGTCTCCAACCCTCACTGCCCCGTCCCCAACCCTCACTGCCCCGTCTCCTCACTGCCCCATCCCCAACCCTCACTGCCCCGTTCCAACCCTCACTGCCCCGTCTCCAACCCTCACTGCCCTGTCTCCAACCCTCACTGCCCCGTCTCCAACCCTCACTGCCCCGTCTCCAACACTCACTGCCCCGTCTCCAACCCTCACTGCCCCGTCTCCAGCCCTCACTGCCCCGTCTCCTCACTGCCCCATCTCCAACCCTCACTGCCCCGTCTCCAGCCCTCACTGCCCCGTCTCCAAACCTTACTGCCCCGTCTCCAACCGTCACTGCCCCGTCTCCAGCCCTCACTGCCCCGTCTCCAAACCTCACTGCCCCGTCTCCAACCCTCACTGCCCCGTCTCCAGCCCTCACTGCCCCGTCTCCAAACCTCACTGCCCCGTCTCCAACCCTCACTGCCCCGTCTCCAAACCTTACTGCCCCGTCTCCAACCGTCACTGCCCCGTCTCCAACCCTCACTGCCCCGTCTCCAGCCCTCACTGCCCCGTCTCCAAACCTCACTGCCCCGTCTCCAACCCTCACTGCCCCGTCTCCAACCCTCACTGCCCCGTCTCCAACCAACACTGCCCCGTCTCCAACCCTCACTGCCCCGTCCCCAACCCTCACTGCCCCGTCTCCTCACTGCCCCGTCTCCTCACTGCCCCGTCTCCAACCCTTATTGCCCCGTCTCCAGCCCTCACTGCCCCGTCTCCTCACTGCACCGTCTCCAACCCTCACTGCCCCGTTCCAACCCTCACTGCCCCGTCTCCAACCCTCACTGCCCCGTCTCCAACCCTCACTGCCCCGTCTCCTCACTGCCCCGTCTCCAACCCTCACTGCCCCGTCTCCTCACTGCCCCGTCTCCAACCCTCACTGCCACGTCTCCAACCCTCACTGCCCGTCTCCAACCTTCACTGCCCCGTCTCCAACCCTTACTGCCCCGCCTCCAACCCTCACTGCCCCGTCTCCAATCCTCCCTGCGTCGTCTCCTCACTGCCCCATCTTCAACCCTCACTGCCCCGTCTCCAGCCCTCACTGCCCCGTCTCCAAACCTCACTGCCCCGTCTCTAACCCTCACTGCCCCGTCTCCAACCCTCACTGCCCCGTCTCCAACCCTCACTGCCCCGTCTCCAACCCTCACTGCCCCGTCTCCAACCCACACTGCCCCGTCTCCTCACTGCCCTGTCTCCAACCCTCACTGTCCTGTCTCTAACCCTCACTGCCCCGTCTCCAACCCTCACTGCCCCGTCTCCAACCCTCACTGCCCCGTCTCCAACCCTCACTGCCCCGTCTCCAACCCTCCCTGCCCCGTCTCCTCACTGCCCCGTCTCCAACCCTCACTGCCCCGTCTCCAAACCTCACTGCCCCTTCTCCAACCCAAACTGCCCCGTCTTCAACCCTCACTGCCCCGTCTCCAACCCTCCCTGCCCCGTCTCCTCACTGCCCCGTCTCCATCCCTCACTGCCCCGTCTCCAACCCACACTGCCCCGTCTTCAACCCTCACTGCCCCGTCTCCAACCCTCACTGCCCCGTCTCCTCACTGCCCCGTCTTCAACCCTCTCTGCCCCGTCTCCAACCCTCACTGCCCCATCTCCAACCCTCACTGCCCCGTCTCCTCACTGCCCCGTCTTCAACCCTCACTGCCCCGTCTCCAACCCTCACTGCCCCGTCTCCAACCCTCACTGCCCCGTCTCCAACCCTCACTGCCCGTCTCCAACCCTCACTGCCCCGTCTCCAACCGTCACTGCCCCGTCTCAGCCCCCACTGCCCCGTCTCCAACCCTCACTGCCCCGTCTCCAACCCTCACTGCCCCGTCTCCAACCCTCACTGCCCCGTCTCCAACCCACACTGCCCCGTCTTCAACCCTCACTGCCCCGTCTCCAACCCTCACTGCCCCGTCTCCTCACTGCCCCGTCTTCAACCCTCACTGCCCCGTCTCCAACCCTCACTGCCCCATCTCCAACCCTCACTGCCCCGTCTCCAACCCTCACTGCCCCGTCTCCTCACTGCCCCGTCTTCAACCCTCAATGCCCCGTCTCCAACCCTCACTGCCCCGTCTCCAAACCTCACTGCCCCGTCTCCAACCCTCACTGCCCCGTCTCCAACCCTCACTGCCCGTCTCCAACCCTCACTGCCCCGTCTCCAACCCACACTACCCCGTCTCCTCACTGCCCCGTCTCCAACCCTCACTGCCCCGTCTCCAACCCACACTACCCCGTCTCCTCACTGCCCCGTCTCCAACCCTCACTGCCCCGTCTCCAACCCACACTACCCCGTCTCCTCACTGCCCCGTCTCCAACCCTCACTGCCCCGTCTCCAACCCTCACTGCCCCGTCTCCTCACTGCCCCGTCTCCAACCCTCACTGCCCCGTCTCCAACCCTCACTGCCCCGTCTCCAACCCTCACTGCCCCGTCTCCAGCCCTCACTGCCCCGTCTTCTCACTGCCCCATCTCCAGCCCTCGCTGCCCCGTCTCCTCACTGCACCATCTCCAACCCTCACTGCCCCGTCTCTAACCCTCACTGCCCCGTCTCCAACCCTCACTGCCCCGGCTCCAGCCCTCACTGCCCCGTCTCCAAACCTTACTGCCCCATCTCAAACCCTCAATGCCCCGTCTCCAACCCTCACTGCCCCATCTCCAGCCCTCACTGCTCCGTCTCCAAACCTCACTGCCCCGTCTCCAACTCTCACTGCCCCGTCTCCAACCCTCACTGCCCCGTCTCCAGCCCTCACTGCCCCGTCTCCAACCCTCACTGCCCCGTCTCCAGCCCTCACTGCCCCGTCTCCAAACCTCACTGCTCCGTCTCCAACCCTCCCTGCCCCGTCTCCTCACTGCCCCGTCTCCATCCCTCACTGCCCCGTCTCCAACCCACACTGCCCCGTCTTCAACCCTCACTGCCCCGTCTCCAACCCTCACTGCCCCGTCTCCTCACTGCCCCGTCTTCAACCCTCTCTGCCCCGTCTCCAACCCTCACTGCCCCATCTCCAACCCTCACTGCCCCGTCTCCTCACTGCCCCGTCTTCAACCCTCACTGCCCCGTCTCCAACCCTCACTGCCCCGTCTCCAACCCTCACTGCCCCGTCTCCAACCCTCACTGCCCGTCTCCAACCCTCACTGCCCCGTCTCCAACCGTCACTGCCCCGTCTCAGCCCCCACTGCCCCGTCTCCAACCCTCACTGCCCCGTCTCCAACCCTCACTGCCCCGTCTCCAACCCTCACTGCCCCGTCTCCAACCCACACTGCCCCGTCTTCAACCCTCACTGCCCCGTCTCCAACCCTCACTGCCCCGTCTCCTCACTGCCCCGTCTTCAACCCTCACTGCCCCGTCTCCAACCCTCACTGCCCCATCTCCAACCCTCACTGCCCCGTCTCCAACCCTCACTGCCCCGTCTCCTCACTGCCCCGTCTCCAACCCTCACTGCCCCGTCTCCAACCCTCACTGCCCCGTCTCCAAACCTCACTGCCCCGTCTCCAACCCTCACTGCCCCGTCTCCAACCCTCACTGCCCCGTCTCCAACCCTCACTGCCCCATCTCCAACCCTCACTGCCCCGTCTCCTCACTGCCCCGTCTCCAACCCTCACTGCCCCGTCTCCAACCCTCACTGCCCCGTCTCCAACCCTCACTGCCCCATCTCCAACCCTCACTGCCCCGTCTCCTCACTGCCCCGTCTCCAACCCTCACTGCCCCGTCTCCAACCCTCACTGCCCCGTCTCCTCACTGCCCCGTCTCCAACCCTCACTGCCCCGTCTCCAACCCTCACTGCCCCGTCTCCAACCCTCACTGCCCCATCTCCAACCCACACTACCCCGTCTCCTCACTGCCCCGTCTCCAACCCTCACTGCCCCGTCTCCAACCCTCACTGCCCCGTCTCCTCACTGCCCCGTCTCCAACCCTCACTGCCCCGTCTCCAACCCTCACTGCCCCGTCTCCAACCCACACTGCCCCGTCTCCAACCCTCACTGCCCCGTCTCCAACCCTCACTGCCTCGTCTCCTCACTGCACCATCTCCAACCCTCGCTGCCCCGTCTCCAACCTTCACTGCCCCGTCTCCAACCCTCACTGCCCCGTCTCCAACCCTCACTGCCCCGTCTCCAGCCCTCACTGCCCCGTCTTCTCACTGCCCCATCTCCAGCCCTCGCTGCCCCGTCTCCTCACTGCACCATCTCCAACCCTCACTGCCCCGTCTCTAACCCTCACTGCCCCGTCTCCAACCCTCACTGCCCCGGCTCCAGCCCTCACTGCCCCGTCTCCAAACCTTACTGCCCCATCTCAAACCCTCAATGCCCCGTCTCCAACCCTCACTGCCCCATCTCCAGCCCTCACTGCTCCGTCTCCAAACCTCACTGCCCCGTCTCCAACTCTCACTGCCCCGTCTCCAACCCTCACTGCCCCGTCTCCAGCCCTCACTGCCCCGTCTCCAACCCTCACTGCCCCGTCTCCAGCCCTCACTGCCCCGTCTCCAAACCTCACTGCTCCGTCTCCAACCCTCACTGCCCCGTCTCCAACCCTCACTGCCCCGTCTCCAACCCTCACTGCCCCGTCTCCAACCATCACTACCCCGTCTCCAACCCTCACTGCCCCGTCTCCAACCCTCACTGCCCCGTCTCCTCACTGCCCCATCTCCAACCCTCACTGCCCCATCTCCAAACCTTACTGCCCCGTCTCTAACCCTCACTGCCCCGTCTCCAACCCTCACTGCCCCGTCTCCAGCCCTCACTGCCCCGTCTCCAAACCTCACTGCCCCGTCTCCAACCCTCACTGCCCCGTCTCCAACCCTCACTGCCCCGTCTCCAACCCTCACTGCCCCGTCTCCAACCCTCACTACCCCGTCTCCAACCCTCACTGCCCCGTCTCCTCACTGCCCCATCTCCAACCCTCACTGCCCCGTTTCCAACCTTCACTGCCCAGTTTCCAACCCTCACTGCCCCGTCTCCAACCCTCACTGCCCCGTCTCCAACCCTCACTGCCCCGACTCCAACCCTCACTGCCCCGTCCCCAACCCTCACTGCCCCGTCTCCAACCCTCACTCCCCCGTCTCCAACCCTCACTGCCCCGCCTTCAACTCTCACTGCCCTGTCTCCAACGCTCACTGCCCCGTCTCCAACCCTCACTGCCCCGTCTCCAACCCTCACTGCCCCGTCCCCAACCCTCACTGCCCCGTCTCCAACCTTCACTGCCCCGTCTCCAACCCTCACTGCCCCGTCTCCAACCCTCACTGCCCCGTCTCCAACCCACACTGCCCCGTCTCCTCACTGCCCTGTCTCCAACCCTCACTGTCCTGTCTCTAACCCTCACTGCCCCGTGTCCAACCCTCACTGCCCCGTCTCCAACCCTCACTGCCCCGTCTCCAACCCTCACTGCCCCGTCTCCAACCCTCCCTGCCCCGTCTCCTCACTGCCCCGTCTCCAACCCTCACTGCCCCGTCTCCAAACCTCACTGCCCCTTCTCCAACCCAAACTGCCCCGTCTTCAACCCTCACTGCCCCGTCTCCAACCCTCCCTGCCCCGTCTCCATCCCTCACTGCCCCGTCTCCATCCCTCACTGCCCCGTCTCCAACCCACACTGCCCCGTCTTCAACCCTCACTGCCCCGTCTCCAACCCTCACTGCCCCGTCTCCTCACTGCCCCGTCTTCAACCCTCACTGCCCCGTCTCCAACCCTCACTGCCCCATCTCCAACCCTCACTGCCCCGTCTCCTCACTGCCCCGTCTTCAACCCTCACTGCCCCGTCTCCAACCCTCACTGCCCCGTCTCCAACCCTCACTGACCCGTCTCCAACCCTCACTGCCCGTCTCCAACCCTCACTGCCCCGTCTCCAACCGTCACTGCCCCGTCTCAGCCCCCACTGCCCCGTCTCCAACCCTCACTGCCCCGTCTCCAACCCTCACTGCCCCGTCTCCAACCCTCACTGCCCCGTCTCCAACCCACACTGCCCCGTCTTCAACCCTCACTGCCCCGTCTCCAACCCTCACTGCCCCGTCTCCTCACTGCCCCGTCTTCAACCCTCACTGCCCCGTCTCCAACCCTCACTGCCCCATCTCCAACCCTCACTGCCCCGTCTCCAACCCTCACTGCCCCGTCTCCTCACTGCCCCGTCTTCAACCCTCAATGCCCCGTCTCCAACCCTCACTGCCCCGTCTCCAAACCTCACTGCCCCGTCTCCAACCCTCACTGCCCCGTCTCCAACCCTCACTGCCCGTCTCCAACCCTCACTGCCCCGTCTCCAACCCTCACTGCCCCGTCTCCAACCCTCACTGCCCCGTCTCCAACCCTCACTGCCCCGTCTCCAACCCACACTACCCCGTCTCCTCACTGCCCCGTCTCCAACCCTCACTGCCCCGTCTCCAACCCTCACTGCCCCGTCTCCTCACTGCCCCGTCTCCAACCCTCACTGCCCCGTCTCCAACCCTCACTGCCTCGTCTCCTCACTGCACCATCTCCAACCCTCGCTGCCCCGTCTCCAACCTTCACTGCCCCGTCTCCAACCCTCACTGCCCCGTCTCCAACCCTCACTGCCCCGTCTCCAGCCCTCACTGCCCCGTCTTCTCACTGCCCCATCTCCAGCCCTCGCTGCCCCGTCTCCTCACTGCACCATCTCCAACCCTCACTGCCCCGTCTCTAACCCTCACTGCCCCGTCTCCAACCCTCACTGCCCCGGCTCCAGCCCTCACTGCCCCGTCTCCAAACCTTACTGCCCCATCTCAAACCCTCAATGCCCCGTCTCCAACCCTCACTGCCCCATCTCCAGCCCTCACTGCTCCGTCTCCAAACCTCACTGCCCCGTCTCCAACTCTCACTGCCCCGTCTCCAACCCTCACTGCCCCGTCTCCAGCCCTCACTGCCCCGTCTCCAACCCTCACTGCCCCGTCTCCAGCCCTCACTGCCCCGTCTCCAAACCTCACTGCTCCGTCTCCAACCCTCACTGCCCCGTCTCCAACCCTCACTGCCCCGTCTCCAACCCTCACTGCCCCGTCTCCAACCCTCACTGCCCCGTCTCCAACCATCACTACCCCGTCTCCAACCCTCACTGCCCCGTCTCCAACCCTCACTGCCCCGTCTCCTCACTGCCCCATCTCCAACCCTCACTGCCCCATCTCCAAACCTTACTGCCCCTTCTCTAACCCTCACTGCCCCGTCTCCAACCCTCACTGCCCCGTCTCCAGCCCTCACTGCCCCGTCTCCAAACCTCACTGCCCCGTCTCCAACCCTCACTGCCCCGTCTCCAACCCTCACTGCCCCGTCTCCAACCCTCACTGCCCCGTCTCCAACCCTCACTACCCCGTCTCCAACCCTCACTGCCCCGTCTCCTCACTGCCCCATCTCCAACCCTCACTGCCCCGTTTCCAACCTTCACTGCCCAGTTTCCAACCCTCACTGCCCCGTCTCCAACCCTCACTGCCCCGTCTCCAACCCTCACTGCCCCGACTCCAACCCTCACTGCCCCGTCCCCAACCCTCACTGCCCCGTCTCCAACCCTCACTCCCCCGTCTCCAACCCTCACTGCCCCGCCTCCAACTCTCACTGCCCTGTCTCCAACGCTCACTGCCCCGTCTCCAACCCTCACTGCCCCGTCTCCAACCCTCACTGCCCCGTCCCCAACCCTCACTGCCCCGTCTCCAACCTTCACTGCCCCGTCTCCAACCCTCACTGCCCCGTCCCCAACCCTCACTGCCCCGTCTCCAGCCCTCACTGCCCCGTCTCCTCACTGCCCCGTCTCCAACCCTCACTGCCCCGTTCCAACCCTCACTGCCCCATCTCCAACCCTCACTACCCCGTCTCCAACCCTCACTGCCCCGTCTCCTCACTGCCCCATCTCTAACCCTCACTGCCCCGTCTCCAACCCTCAACGCCACGACTCCAACCCTCACTACCCCGTCTCCAACCCTCACTGCCCCGTCTCCAACCTCACTGCCCCGTCTCCTCACTGCCCCATCTGCAACCCTCACTGCCCCGTCTCCAACCCTCACTGCCCCGTCTCTAACCCTCACTGCCCCGTCTCCAACCCTCACTGCCCCGTCTCCAACCCTCACTGCCCCGTTTCCAACACTCACTGCCCCGTCTCCAACCCGCACTGCCCCATCTGCAACCCTCACTGCCCCGTCTCCAACCCTCCCTGCCCCGTCTCCTCACTGCCCCATCTGCAACCCTCACTGCCCCGTCTCCAACCCTCACTGCCCCGTCTTCAACCCTCACTGCCCCGTCTCCAACCCTCACTGTCCCGTCTCCAACACTCACTGCCCCGTCTCCAACCCTCACTGCCCCGTCGCCAACCCTCACTGCCCCGTCTCCAACCCTCACTGCCCCGTCTCCAACCCTCACTGCCCCGTCTCCAACCCTCACTACCCCGACTCCAACCCTCACTGCCCCGTCCCCAACCCTCACTGCCCCGTCTCCAACCCTCACTCCCCCGTCTCCAACCCTCACTGCCCCGCCTCCAACTCTCACTGCCCCGTCTCCAACCCTCCCTGCCCCGTCTCCTCACTGCCCCGTCTCCAACCCTCACTGCCACGTTTCCAACCCTCACTGCCCCGTCTCCAAACCTCACTGCCCCGTCTCTAACCCTCACTGCCCCGTCTCCAACCCTCACTGCCCCGTCTCCAACCCTCACTGCCCCGTCTCCAACCCTCACAGCCCCGTCTCGAGCCCTCACTGCCCCGTCTCCAACCCTCACTGCCCCGTCTCCAACCCTCACTGCCCCGTCTCCTCACTGCCCCATCTCCAACCCTCACTGCCCCATCTCCAAACCTTACTGCCCCGTCTCTAACCCTCACTGCCCCGTCTCCAACCCTCACTGCCCCGTCTCCAGCCCTCACTGCCCCGTCTCCAAACCTCACTGCCCCGTCTCCAACCCTCACTGCCCCGTCTCCAACCCTCACTGCCCCGTCTCCAACCCTCACTGCCCCGTCTCCAACCCTCACTACCCCGTCTCCAACCCTCACTGCCCCGTCTCCTCACTGCCCCATCTCCAACCCTCACTGCCCCGTTTCCAACCTTCACTGCCCAGTTTCCAACCCTCACTGCCCCGTCTCCAACCCTCACTGCCCCGTCTCCAACCCTCACTGCCCCGACTCCAACCCTCACTGCCCCGTCCCCAACCCTCACTGCCCCGTCTACAACCCTCACTCCCCCGTCTCCAACCCTCACTGCCCCGCCTCCAACTCTCACTGCCCTGTCTCCAACGCTCACTGCCCCGTCTCCAACCCTCACTGCCCCGTCTCCAACCCTCACTGCCCCGTCCCCAACCCTCACTGCCCCGTCTCCAACCTTCACTGCCCCGTCTCCAACCCTCACTGCCCCGTCCCCAACCCTCACTGCCCCGTCTCCAGCCCTCACTGCCCCGTCTCCTCACTGCCCCGTCTCCAACCCTCACTGCCCCGTTCCAACCCTCACTGCCCCATCTCCAACCCTCACTACCCCGTCTCCAACCCTCACTGCCCCGTCTCCTCACTGCCCCATCTCTAACCCTCACTGCCCCGTCCCCAACCCTCACTGCCCCGTCTCCAACCTTCACTGCCCCGTCTCCAACCCTCACTGCCCCGTCTCCAACCCTCACTGCCCCGTCTCCAACCCTCACTGCCCCGCCTCCAACCCTCACTGCCCCGTCTCCAACCTCACTGCCCCGTCTCCAACACTCACTGCCCCGTCTCCAACCCTCACTGCCCCGTCTCCAACCCTCACTGCCCCGTCTCCAACACTCACTGCCCCGTCTCCAACCCTCACTGCCCCGTCTCCAACCCTCACTGCCCCGTCTCCAACCCTCACTGCCCCATCTGCAACCCTCACTGCCCCGTCTCCAACCCTCACTGCCCCGTCTCTAACCCTCACTGCCCCGTCTCCAACACTCACTGCCCCGTTTCCAGCACTCACTGCCCCGTCTCCAACCCTCACTGCCCCATCTCCAACCCTCACTGCCCCGTCTTCAACCCTCACTGCCCCGTCTCCAACCCTCACTGCCCCGTCTCTAACCCTCACTGCCCCGTCTCCAACCCTCACTGCCCCGTCTCCAACCCTCACTGCCCCATCTGCAACCCTCACTGCCCCGTCTCCAACCCTCACTGCCCCGTCTCTAACCCTCACTGCCCCGTCTCCAACACTCACTGCCCCGTTTCCAGCACTCACTGCCCCGTCTCCAACCCTCACTGCCCCATCTCCAACCCTCACTGCCCCGTCTTCAACCCTCACTGCCCCGTCTCCAACCCTCACTGCCCCGTCTCTAACCCTCACTGCCCCGTCTCCAACCCTCACTGCCCCATCTGCAACCCTCACTGCCCCGTCTCCAACCCTCACTGCCCCGTCTCTAACCCTCACTGCCCCGTCTCCAACCCTCACTGCCCCGTCTCCAACCCTCACTGCCCCGTCTCCAACCCTCACTGCCCAGCCTCCAACCCTCACTGCCCCGTCTTCAACCCTCACTGCCCCGTCTCCAACCCTCACTGCCCCGTCTCCAACCCTCACTGCCCCGCCTCCAACCCTCACTGCCCCGTCTCTAACCCTCACTGCCCCGTCTCCAACCCTCACTGCCCCGTCTCCAACCCTCACTGCCCCGTCTCCAACCCTCACTGCCCAGCCTCCAACCCTCACTGCCCCGTCTCCAACCCTCACTGCCCCGTCTCCAACCCTCACTGCCCAGCCTCCAACCCTCACTGCCCCGTCTCCAACCCTCACTGCCCCGTCTCCAACCCTCACTGCCCCGCCTCCAACCCTCACTGCCCCGTCTCCAACCCTCACTGCCCCGTCTCCAACACTCACTGCCCCGTCTCCAACCCTCACTGCCCCGTCTCCAACCCTCACTGCCACGTCTCCAACCCTCACTGCCCCGTCTCCAACCCGCACTGCCCCATCTGCAACCCTCACTGCCCCGTCTCCAACCCTCCCTGCCCCGTCTCCTCACTGCCCCATCTGCAACCCTCACTGCCCCGTCTCCAACCCTCACTGCCCCGTCTCCTCACTGCCCCATCTGCAACCCTCACTGCCCCGTCTTCAACCCTCACTGCCCCGTCTCCAACCCTCACTGTCCCGTCTCCAACACTCACTGCCCCGTCTCCAACCCTCACTGCCCCGTCTCCAACCCTCACTACCCCGACTCCAACCCTCACTGCCCCGTCCCCAACCCTCACTGCCCCGTCTCCAACCCTCACTCCCCCGTCTCCAACCCTCACTGCCCCGTCTCCAACCCTCACTGCCCCGTCTCCTCACTGCCCCGTCTCCAACCCTCACTGCCCCGTCTCCAACCCTCACTGCCCCGTCTTCAACCCTCACTGCCCCGTCCCCAACCCTCCCTGCCCCGTCTCCTCACTGCCCCATCTGCAACCCACACTGCCCCATCTCCAACCCTCACTGTCCCGTCTCCAACACTCACTGCCCCGTCTCCAACCCTCACTGCCCCGTCTCCAACCCTCACTGCCCCGTCTCCAACCCTCACTGCCCCGTCTCCAGCCCTCACTGCCCCGTCTTCAACCCTCACTGCCCCGTCTCCAACCCTCACTGCCCCGTCTCCTCACTGCCCCGTCTTCAACCCTCACTGCCCCGACTCCAACCCTCACTGCCCCGTCCCCAACCCTCACTGCCCCGTCTCCAACCCTCACTGCCCCGTCTCCAACCCTCACTGCCCCGTCTCCAGCCCTCACTGCCCCGTCTTCAACCCTCACTGCCCCGTCTCCAACCCTCACTGCCCCGTCTCCAACCCTCACTGCCCCGTCTCCAACCCTCACTGCCCCGTCTCCTCACTGCCCCGTCTCCAACCCTCACTGCCCCGACTCCAACCCTCACTGCCCCGTCCCCAACCCTCACTGCCCCGTCTCCAACCCTCACTGCCCCGTCTCCAACCCTCACTGCCCCGTCTCCAGCCCTCACTGCCCCGTCTTCAACCCTCACTGCCCCGTCTCCAACCCTCACTGCCCCGTCTCCTCACTGCCCCGTCTTCAACCCTCACTGCCCCGTCTCCAACCCTCACTTCCCCGTCTCCAACCCTCACTGCCCCGTCTCCAACCCTCACTGCCCCGTCTCCAACCCTCACTGCCCCGTCTCCTCACTGCCCCGTCTTCAACCCTCAATGCCCCGTCTCCAACCCTCACTGCCCCGTCTCAAAACCTCACTGCCCCGTCTCCAACCCTCACTGCCCCGTCTCCAACCCTCACTGCCCGTCTCCAACCCTCACTGCCCCGTCTCCAACCCTCACTGCCCCGTCTCCAACCCTCACTGCCCCGTCTCCAACCCTCACTGCCCCGTCTCCAACCCTCACTGCCCCGTCTCCAAACCTCACTGCCCCGTCTCCAACCCTCACTGCCCCGTCTCCAACCCACACTGCCCCGTCTTCAACCCTCACTGCCCCGTCTCCAACCCTCACTGCCCCGTCTCCAACCCTCACTGCCCCGTCTCCAGCCCTCACTGCCCCGTATCCAGCCCTCACTGCCCCGTCTCCAACCCTCCCTGCCCCGTCTCCTCACTGCCCCGTCTTCAACCCTCACTGCCCCGTCTCCAACCCTCACTGCCCCATCTCCAACCCTCACTGCCCCGTCTCCAACCCTCACTGCCCCGTCTCCTCACTGCCCCGTCTTCAACCCTCAATGCCCCGTCTCCAACCCTCACTGCCCCGTCTCCAAACCTCACTGCCCCGTCTCCAACCCTCACTGCCCCGTCTCCAAC
Source organism: Scyliorhinus torazame (assembly GCF_047496885.1). Lineage (NCBI taxonomy): Eukaryota > Metazoa > Chordata > Chondrichthyes > Carcharhiniformes > Scyliorhinidae > Scyliorhinus > Scyliorhinus torazame. The sequence goes on from NC_092717.1 coordinate 5,494,668, forward strand.
CCTCACTGCCCATCTCCAACCCTCACTGCCCCGTCTCCAATCCTCACTGCCCCATCTCCAACCCTCACTGCCCCGTCTCCAACCCTCACTGCCCCGTCTCCAACCCTCACTGCCCCGTCTCCAATCCTCACTACCCCGTCTCCAACCTTCACTGCCCAGTTTCCAACACTCACTGCCCCGTCTCCTCAATGCCCCGTCTCCAGCCCTCACTGCCCCGTCTCCAAACCTCACTGCCCCGTCTCCAACCCTCACTGCCCCGTCTCCAACCCTGACTGCCCCGTCTCCAGCCCTCACTGCCCCGTCTCCAAACCTTACTGCCCCGTCTCAAACCCTCACTGCCCCGTCTCCAACCCTCACTGCCCCGTCTCCAGCCCTCACTGCCCCGTCTCCAGCCCTCACTGCCCCGTCTCCAAACCTCACTGCCCCGTCTCCAACCCTCACTGCCCCGTCTCCAACCCTCACTGCCCGTCTCCAACCCTCACTGCCCCGTCTCCAACCCTCACTGCCCCGTCTCCAACCCTCACTACCCCGTCTCCAACCCTCACTGCCCCGTCTCCAACCCTCACTGCCCCGTCTCCTCACTGCCCCATCTCCAACCCTCACTGCCCTGTCTCCAACCCTCACTGCCCTGTTTCCAACCCTCACTGCCCCGTTTCCAACCCTCACTGCCCGTCTCCTCACTGCCCCGTCGCCAACACTCACTGCCCCGTCTCCAACCCTCACTGCCCCGTCTCCAAACCTCACTGCCCCGTCTCCAACCCTCACTGCCCCGTCCCCAACCCTCACTGCCCCGTCTCCTCACTGCCCCATCCCCAACCCTCACTGCCCCGTTCCAACCCTCACTGCCCCGTCTCCAACCCTCACTGCCCTGTCTCCAACCCTCACTGCCCCGTCTCCAACCCTCACTGCCCCGTCTCCAACACTCACTGCCCCGTCTCCAACCCTCACTGCCCCGTCTCCAGCCCTCACTGCCCCGTCTCCTCACTGCCCCATCTCCAACCCTCACTGCCCCGTCTCCAGCCCTCACTGCCCCGTCTCCAAACCTTACTGCCCCGTCTCCAACCGTCACTGCCCCGTCTCCAGCCCTCACTGCCCCGTCTCCAAACCTCACTGCCCCGTCTCCAACCCTCACTGCCCCGTCTCCAGCCCTCACTGCCCCGTCTCCAAACCTCACTGCCCCGTCTCCAACCCTCACTGCCCCGTCTCCAAACCTTACTGCCCCGTCTCCAACCGTCACTGCCCCGTCTCCAACCCTCACTGCCCCGTCTCCAGCCCTCACTGCCCCGTCTCCAAACCTCACTGCCCCGTCTCCAACCCTCACTGCCCCGTCTCCAACCCTCACTGCCCCGTCTCCAACCAACACTGCCCCGTCTCCAACCCTCACTGCCCCGTCCCCAACCCTCACTGCCCCGTCTCCTCACTGCCCCGTCTCCTCACTGCCCCGTCTCCAACCCTCATTGCCCCGTCTCCAGCCCTCACTGCCCCGTCTCCTCACTGCACCGTCTCCAACCCTCACTGCCCCGTTCCAACCCTCACTGCCCCGTCTCCAACCCTCACTGCCCTGTCTCCAACCCTCACTGCCCTGTTTCCAACCCTCACTGCCCCGTTTCCAACCCTCACTGCCCGTCTCCTCACTGCCCCGTCGCCAACACTCACTGCCCCGTCTCCAACCCTCACTGCCCCGTCTCCAAACCTCACTGCCCCGTCTCCAACCCTCACTGCCCCGTCCCCAACCCTCACTGCCCCGTCTCCTCACTGCCCCATCCCCAACCCTCACTGCCCCGTTCCAACCCTCACTGCCCCGTCTCCAACCCTCACTGCCCTGTCTCCAACCCTCACTGCCCCGTCTCCAACCCTCACTGCCCCGTCTCCAACACTCACTGCCCCGTCTCCAACCCTCACTGCCCCGTCTCCAGCCCTCACTGCCCCGTCTCCTCACTGCCCCATCTCCAACCCTCACTGCCCCGTCTCCAGCCCTCACTGCCCCGTCTCCAAACCTTACTGCCCCGTCTCCAACCGTCACTGCCCCGTCTCCAGCCCTCACTGCCCCGTCTCCAAACCTCACTGCCCCGTCTCCAACCCTCACTGCCCCGTCTCCAGCCCTCACTGCCCCGTCTCCAAACCTCACTGCCCCGTCTCCAACCCTCACTGCCCCGTCTCCAAACCTTACTGCCCCGTCTCCAACCGTCACTGCCCCGTCTCCAACCCTCACTGCCCCGTCTCCAGCCCTCACTGCCCCGTCTCCAAACCTCACTGCCCCGTCTCCAACACTCACTGCCCCGTTTCCAGCACTCACTGCCCCGTCTCCAACCCTCACTGCCCCATCTCCAACCCTCACTGCCCCGTCTTCAACCCTCACTGCCCCGTCTCCAACCCTCACTGCCCCGTCTCTAACCCTCACTGCCCCGTCTCCAACCCTCACTGCCCCGTCTCCAACCCTCACTGCCCCATCTGCAACCCTCACTGCCCCGTCTCCAACCCTCACTGCCCCGTCTCTAACCCTCACTGCCCCGTCTCCAACACTCACTGCCCCGTTTCCAGCACTCACTGCCCCGTCTCCAACCCTCACTGCCCCATCTCCAACCCTCACTGCCCCGTCTTCAACCCTCACTGCCCCGTCTCCAACCCTCACTGCCCCGTCTCTAACCCTCACTGCCCCGTCTCCTCACTGCCCCGTCTTCAACCCTCACTGCCCCGTCTCCAACCCTCACTTCCCCGTCTCCAACCCTCACTGCCCCGTCTCCAACCCTCACTGCCCCGTCTCCAACCCTCACTGCCCCGTCTCCTCACTGCCCCGTCTTCAACCCTCAATGCCCCGTCTCCAACCCTCACTGCCCCGTCTCAAAACCTCACTGCCCCGTCTCCAACCCTCACTGCCCCGTCTCCAACCCTCACTGCCCGTCTCCAACCCTCACTGCCCCGTCTCCAACCCTCACTGCCCCGTCTCCAACCCTCACTGCCCCGTCTCCAACCCTCACTGCCCCGTCTCCAACCCTCACTGCCCCGTCTCCAAACCTCACTGCCCCGTCTCCAACCCTCACTGCCCCGTCTCCAACCCACACTGCCCCGTCTTCAACCCTCACTGCCCCGTCTCCAACCCTCACTGCCCCGTCTCCAACCCTCACTGCCCCGTCTCCAGCCCTCACTGCCCCGTATCCAGCCCTCACTGCCCCGTCTCCAACCCTCCCTGCCCCGTCTCCTCACTGCCCCGTCTTCAACCCTCACTGCCCCGTCTCCAACCCTCACTGCCCCATCTCCAACCCTCACTGCCCCGTCTCCAACCCTCACTGCCCCGTCTCCTCACTGCCCCGTCTTCAACCCTCAATGCCCCGTCTCCAACCCTCACTGCCCCGTCTCCAAACCTCACTGCCCCGTCTCCAACCCTCACTGCCCCGTCTCCAACCCTCACTGCCCATCTCCAACCCTCACTGCCCCGTCTCCAATCCTCACTGCCCCATCTCCAACCCTCACTGCCCCGTCTCCAACCCTCACTGCCCCGTCTCCAACCCTCACTGCCCCGTCTCCAATCCTCACTACCCCGTCTCCAACCTTCACTGCCCAGTTTCCAACACTCACTGCCCCGTCTCCTCAATGCCCCGTCTCCAGCCCTCACTGCCCCGTCTCCAAACCTCACTGCCCCGTCTCCAACCCTCACTGCCCCGTCTCCAACCCTGACTGCCCCGTCTCCAGCCCTCACTGCCCCGTCTCCAAACCTTACTGCCCCGTCTCAAACCCTCACTGCCCCGTCTCCAACCCTCACTGCCCCGTCTCCAGCCCTCACTGCCCCGTCTCCAGCCCTCACTGCCCCGTCTCCAAACCTCACTGCCCCGTCTCCAACCCTCACTGCCCCGTCTCCAACCCTCACTGCCCGTCTCCAACCCTCACTGCCCCGTCTCCAACCCTCACTGCCCCGTCTCCAACCCTCACTACCCCGTCTCCAACCCTCACTGCCCCGTCTCCAACCCTCACTGCCCCGTCTCCTCACTGCCCCATCTCCAACCCTCACTGCCCTGTCTCCAACCCTCACTGCCCTGTTTCCAACCCTCACTGCCCCGTTTCCAACCCTCACTGCCCGTCTCCTCACTGCCCCGTCGCCAACACTCACTGCCCCGTCTCCAACCCTCACTGCCCCGTCTCCAAACCTCACTGCCCCGTCTCCAACCCTCACTGCCCCGTCCCCAACCCTCACTGCCCCGTCTCCTCACTGCCCCATCCCCAACCCTCACTGCCCCGTTCCAACCCTCACTGCCCCGTCTCCAACCCTCACTGCCCTGTCTCCAACCCTCACTGCCCCGTCTCCAACCCTCACTGCCCCGTCTCCAACACTCACTGCCCCGTCTCCAACCCTCACTGCCCCGTCTCCAGCCCTCACTGCCCCGTCTCCTCACTGCCCCATCTCCAACCCTCACTGCCCCGTCTCCAGCCCTCACTGCCCCGTCTCCAAACCTTACTGCCCCGTCTCCAACCGTCACTGCCCCGTCTCCAGCCCTCACTGCCCCGTCTCCAAACCTCACTGCCCCGTCTCCAACCCTCACTGCCCCGTCTCCAGCCCTCACTGCCCCGTCTCCAAACCTCACTGCCCCGTCTCCAACCCTCACTGCCCCGTCTCCAAACCTTACTGCCCCGTCTCCAACCGTCACTGCCCCGTCTCCAACCCTCACTGCCCCGTCTCCAGCCCTCACTGCCCCGTCTCCAAACCTCACTGCCCCGTCTCCAACCCTCACTGCCCCGTCTCCAACCCTCACTGCCCCGTCTCCAACCAACACTGCCCCGTCTCCAACCCTCACTGCCCCGTCCCCAACCCTCACTGCCCCGTCTCCTCACTGCCCCGTCTCCTCACTGCCCCGTCTCCAACCCTCATTGCCCCGTCTCCAGCCCTCACTGCCCCGTCTCCTCACTGCACCGTCTCCAACCCTCACTGCCCCGTTCCAACCCTCACTGCCCCGTCTCCAACCCTCACTGCCCCGTCTCCAACCCTCACTGCCCCGTCTCCTCACTGCCCCGTCTCCAACCCTCACTGCCCCGTCTCCTCACTGCCCCGTCTCCAACCCTCACTGCCATGTCTCCAACCCTCACTGCCCGTCTCCAACCTTCACTGCCCCGTCTCCAAACCTTACTGCCCCGCCTCCAACCCTCACTGCCCCGTCTCCAACCTCACTGCTCCGTCTCCTCACTGCCCCATCTCCAACCCTCACTGTCCCGTCTCCAATCCTCCCTGCGTCGTCTCCTCACTGCCCCATCTTCAACCCTCACTGCCCCGTCTCCAGCCCTCACTGCCCCGTCTCCAAACCTCACTGCCCCGTCTCTAACCCTCACTGCCCCGTCTCCAACCCTCACTGCCCCGTCTCCAACCCTCACTGCCCCGTCTCCAACCCTCACTGCCCCGTCTCTAACCCTCACTGCCCCGTCTCTAACCCTCACTGCCCCGTCTCCAACCCTCACTGCCCCGTCTCCAACCCTCACTGTCCTGTCTCTAACCCTCACTGCCCCGTCTCCAACCCTCACTGCCCCGTCTCCAACCCTCACTGCCCCGTCTCCAACCCTCACTGCCCCGTCTCCAACCCTCACTGCCCCGTCTCCAACCCTCACTGCCCCGTCTCCAACCCTCCCTGCGCCGTCTCCTCACTGCCCCGTCTCCAACCCTCACTGCCCCGTCTCCAAACCTCACTGCCCCTTCTCCAACCCAAACTGCCCCGTCTTCAACCCTCACTGCCCCGTCTCCAACCCTCCCTGCCCCGTCTCCTCACTGCCCCGTCTCCATCCCTCACTGCCCCGTCTCCAACCCACACTGCCCCGTCTTCAACCCTCACTGCCCCGTCTCCAACCCTCACTGCCCCGTCTCCTCACTGCCCCGTCTTCAACCCTCACTGCCCCGTCTCCAACCCTCACTGCCCCGTCTCCAACCCTCACTGCCCCGTCTCCTCACTGCCCCGTCTTCAACCCTCACTGCCCCGTCTCCAACCCTCACTGCCCCGTCTCCAACCCTCACTGCCCCGTCTCCAACCCTCACTGCCCGTCTCCAACCCTCACTGCCCCGTCTCCAACCGTCACTGCCCCGTCTCAGCCCCCACTGCCCCGTCTCCAACCCTCACTGCCCCGTCTCCAACCCTCACTGCCCCGTCTCCAACCCTCACTGCCCCGTCTCCAACCCACACTGCCCCGTCTTCAACCCACACTGCCCCGTCTTCAACCCTCAATGCCCCGTCTCCAACCCTCACTGCCCCGTCTCCAAACCTCACTGCCCCGTCTCCAACCCTCACTGCCCCGTCTCCAACCCTCACTGCCCCGTCTCCAACCCTCACTGCCCCGTCTCCAACCCTCACTGCCCCGTCTCCAACCCTCACTGCCCCGTCTCCAACCCTCACTGCCACGTCTCCAACCCTCACTGCCCCGTCTCCAACCCTCACTGCCACGTCTCCAACCCTCACTGCCCCGTCTCCAACCCTCACTCCCCCGTCTCCAACCCTCACTGCCACGTCTCCAACCCTCACTGCCCCGTCTCCAACCCTCACTGCCCCGTCTCCAACCCTCACTGCCCCGTCTCCAACCCTCACTGCCCCGTCTCCAACCCTCACCGCCCCGTCTTCAACCCTCACTGCCCTGTCTCCAACCCTCACTGCCCCGTCTCCTCACTGCCCCGTCTCCAACCCTCACTGCCCCGTCTCCAACCCTCACTGCCCCGTCTCCAACCCTCACTGCCCCGTCTCCAACCCTCACTGCCCCGTCTCCAACCCTCACTGCCCTGTCTCCAACCCTCACTGCCCCGTCTCCTCACTGCCCCGTCTCCAACCCTCACTGCCCCGTCTCCAACCCTCACTGCCCCGTCTCCAACCCTCACTGCCCCGTCTCCAACCCTCACTGCCCCGTCTCCAACCCTCACTGCCCCGTCTCCTCACTGCCCCGTCTCCAACCCTCACTGCCCCGTCTCCAACCCTCACTGCCCCGTCTCCTCACTGCCCCGTCTCCAACCCTCACTGCCCCGTCTCCAACCCTCACTGCCCCGTCTCCAACCCTCACTACCCCGTCTCCAACCCTCACTGCCCCGTCTCCAACCCTCACTGCCCCGTCTCCAACCCTCACTACCCCGTCTCCAACCCTCACTGCCCCGTCTCCAACCCTCACTGCCCGTCTCCTCACTGCCCCGTCTCCAACCCTCACTGCCCCGTCTCCAACCCTCACTGCCCCGTCTCCTCACTGCCCCGTCTCCAACCCTCACTGCCCCGTCTCCAACCCTCACTGCCCCGTCTCCAACCCTCACTGCCCCGTCTCCAACCCTCACTGCCCCGTCTCCAACCCTCACTGCCCCGTCTCCAACCCTCACTGCCCCGTCTCCAACCCTCACTGCCTCGTCTCCAACCCTCACTGCCCCGTCTCCAACCCTCACTGCCCCGTCTCCAACCCTCACTGCCCCGTCTCCAACCCTCACTGCCCCGTCTCCAACCCTCACTGCCCCGTCTCCAACCCTCACTGCCCCGTCTCCTCACTGCCCCGTCTCCAACCCTCACTGCCCCGTCTCCAACCCTCACTGCCCCGTCTCCAACCCTCACTGCCCCGTCTCCAACCCTCACTGCCCCGTCTCCAACCCTCACTACCCCGTCTCCAACCCTCACTGCCCCGTCTCCAACCCTCACTGCCCCGTCTCCAACCCTCACTACCCCGTCTCCAACCCTCACTGCCCCGTCTCCTCACTGCCCCGTCTCCAACCCTCACTGCCCCATCTCCAACCCTCACTGCCCCGTCTCCAACCCTCACTGCCCCGTCTCTAACCCTCACTGCCCCGTCTCCAACCCTCACTGCCCCGGCTCCAGCCCTCACTGCCCCGTCTCCAAACCTTACTGCCCCATCTCAAACCCTCAATGCCCCGTCTCCAACCCTCACTGCCCCATCTCCAGCCCTCACTGCTCCGTCTCCAAACCTCACTGCCCCGTCTCCAACTCTCACTGCCCCGTCTCCAACCCTCACTGCCCCGTCTCCAGCCCTCACTGCCCCGTCTCCAACCCTCACTGCCCTGTCTCCTCACTGCCCCGTCTCCAACCCTCACTGCCCCGTCTCCAACCCTCACTGCCCCGTCTCCAGCCCTCACTGCCCCGTCTCCAACCCTCACTGCCCTGTCTCCTCACTGCCCCGTCTCCAACCCTCACTGCCCCGTCTCCAGCCCTCACTGCCCCGTCTCCAAACCTCACTGCTCCGTCTCCAACCCTCACTGCCCCGTCTCCAACCCTCACTGCCCCGTCTCCAACCCTCACTGCCTCGTCTCCTCACTGCCCCGTCTCCAAACCTCACTGCTCCGTCTCCAACCCTCACTGCCCCGTCTCCAACCCTCACTGCCCCGTCTCCAACCCTCACTGCCCCGTCTCCAACCCTCACTGCCCCGTCTCCTCACTGCCCCATCTCCAACCCTCACTGCCCCATCTCCAAACCTTACTGCCCCGTCTCTAACCCTCACTGCCCCGTCTCCAACCCTCACTGCCCCGTCTCCAGCCCTCACTGCCCCGTCTCCAAACCTCACTGCCCCGTCTCCAACCCTCACTGCCCCGTCTCCAACCCTCACTGCCCCGTCTCCAACCCTCACTGCCCCGTCTCCAACCCTCACTACCCCGTCTCCAACCCTCACTGCCCCGTCTCCTCACTGCCCCATCTCCAACCTTCACTGCCCCGTCTCCAGCCCTCACTGCCCCGTATCCAGCCCTCACTGCCCCGTCTCCAACCCTCCCTGCCCCGTCTCCTCACTGCCCCGTCTTCAACCCTCACTGCCCCGTCTCCAACCCTCACTGCCCCATCTCCAACCCTCACTGCCCCGTCTCCAACCCTCACTGCCCCGTCTCCTCACTGCCCCGTCTTCAACCCTCAATGCCCCGTCTCCAACCCTCACTGCCCCGTCTCCAAACCTCACTGCCCCGTCTCCAACCCTCACTGCCCCGTCTCCAACCCTCACTGCCCGTCTCCAACCCTCACTGCCCCGTCTCCAATCCTCACTGCCCCGTCTCCAACCCTCACTGCCCCGTCTCCAACCCTCACTGCCCCGTCTCCAACCCTCACTGCCCCGTCTCCAATCCTCTCTACCCCGTCTCCAACCTTCACTGCCCAGTTTCCAACACTCACTGCCCCGTCTCCTCAATGCCCCGTCTCCAGCCCTCACTGCCCCGTCTCCAAACCTCACTGCCCCGTCTCCAACCCTCACTGCCCCGTCTCCAACCCTGACTGCCCCGTCTCCAGCCCTCACTGCCCCGTCTCCAAACCTTACTGCCCCGTCTCAAACCCTCACTGCCCCGTCTCCAACCCTCACTGCCCCGTCTCCAGCCCTCACTGCCCCGTCTCCAAACCTCACTGCCCCGTCTCCAACCCTCACTGCCCCGTCTCCAACCCTCACTGCCCGTCTCCAACCCTCACTGCCCCGTCTCCAACCCTCACTGCCCCGTCTCCAACCCTCACTACCCCGTCTCCAACCCTCACTGCCCCGTCTCCAACCCTCACTGTCCCGTCTCCTCACTGCCCCATCTCCAACCCTCACTGCCCTGTCTCCAACCCTCACTGCCCTGTTTCCAACCCTCACTGCCCCGTTTCCAACCCTCACTGCCCGTCTCCTCACTGCCCCGTCGCCAACACTCACTGCCCCGTCTCCAACCCTCACTGCCCCGTCTCCAAACCTCACTGCCCCGTCTCCAACCCTCACTGCCCCGTCCCCAACCCTCACTGCCCCGTCTCCTCACTGCCCCATCCCCAACCCTCACTGCCCCGTTCCAACCCTCACTGCCCCGTCTCCAACCCTCACTGCCCTGTCTCCAACCCTCACTGCCCCGTCTCCAACCCTCACTGCCCCGTCTCCAACACTCACTGCCCCGTCTCCAACCCTCACTGCCCCGTCTCCAGCCCTCACTGCCCCGTCTCCTCACTGCCCCATCTCCAACCCTCACTGCCCCGTCTCCAGCCCTCACTGCCCCGTCTCCAAACCTTACTGCCCCGTCTCCAACCGTCACTGCCCCGTCTCCAGCCCTCACTGCCCCGTCTCCAAACCTCACTGCCCCGTCTCCAACCCTCACTGCCCCGTCTCCAGCCCTCACTGCCCCGTCTCCAAACCTCACTGCCCCGTCTCCAACCCTCACTGCCCCGTCTCCAAACCTTACTGCCCCGTCTCCAACCGTCACTGCCCCGTCTCCAACCCTCACTGCCCCGTCTCCAGCCCTCACTGCCCCGTCTCCAAACCTCACTGCCCCGTCTCCAACCCTCACTGCCCCGTCTCCAACCCTCACTGCCCCGTCTCCAACCAACACTGCCCCGTCTCCAACCCTCACTGCCCCGTCCCCAACCCTCACTGCCCCGTCTCCTCACTGCCCCGTCTCCTCACTGCCCCGTCTCCAACCCTTATTGCCCCGTCTCCAGCCCTCACTGCCCCGTCTCCTCACTGCACCGTCTCCAACCCTCACTGCCCCGTTCCAACCCTCACTGCCCCGTCTCCAACCCTCACTGCCCCGTCTCCAACCCTCACTGCCCCGTCTCCTCACTGCCCCGTCTCCAACCCTCACTGCCCCGTCTCCTCACTGCCCCGTCTCCAACCCTCACTGCCACGTCTCCAACCCTCACTGCCCGTCTCCAACCTTCACTGCCCCGTCTCCAACCCTTACTGCCCCGCCTCCAACCCTCACTGCCCCGTCTCCAATCCTCCCTGCGTCGTCTCCTCACTGCCCCATCTTCAACCCTCACTGCCCCGTCTCCAGCCCTCACTGCCCCGTCTCCAAACCTCACTGCCCCGTCTCTAACCCTCACTGCCCCGTCTCCAACCCTCACTGCCCCGTCTCCAACCCTCACTGCCCCGTCTCCAACCCTCACTGCCCCGTCTCCAACCCACACTGCCCCGTCTCCTCACTGCCCTGTCTCCAACCCTCACTGTCCTGTCTCTAACCCTCACTGCCCCGTCTCCAACCCTCACTGCCCCGTCTCCAACCCTCACTGCCCCGTCTCCAACCCTCACTGCCCCGTCTCCAACCCTCCCTGCCCCGTCTCCTCACTGCCCCGTCTCCAACCCTCACTGCCCCGTCTCCAAACCTCACTGCCCCTTCTCCAACCCAAACTGCCCCGTCTTCAACCCTCACTGCCCCGTCTCCAACCCTCCCTGCCCCGTCTCCTCACTGCCCCGTCTCCATCCCTCACTGCCCCGTCTCCAACCCACACTGCCCCGTCTTCAACCCTCACTGCCCCGTCTCCAACCCTCACTGCCCCGTCTCCTCACTGCCCCGTCTTCAACCCTCTCTGCCCCGTCTCCAACCCTCACTGCCCCATCTCCAACCCTCACTGCCCCGTCTCCTCACTGCCCCGTCTTCAACCCTCACTGCCCCGTCTCCAACCCTCACTGCCCCGTCTCCAACCCTCACTGCCCCGTCTCCAACCCTCACTGCCCGTCTCCAACCCTCACTGCCCCGTCTCCAACCGTCACTGCCCCGTCTCAGCCCCCACTGCCCCGTCTCCAACCCTCACTGCCCCGTCTCCAACCCTCACTGCCCCGTCTCCAACCCTCACTGCCCCGTCTCCAACCCACACTGCCCCGTCTTCAACCCTCACTGCCCCGTCTCCAACCCTCACTGCCCCGTCTCCTCACTGCCCCGTCTTCAACCCTCACTGCCCCGTCTCCAACCCTCACTGCCCCATCTCCAACCCTCACTGCCCCGTCTCCAACCCTCACTGCCCCGTCTCCTCACTGCCCCGTCTTCAACCCTCAATGCCCCGTCTCCAACCCTCACTGCCCCGTCTCCAAACCTCACTGCCCCGTCTCCAACCCTCACTGCCCCGTCTCCAACCCTCACTGCCCGTCTCCAACCCTCACTGCCCCGTCTCCAACCCACACTACCCCGTCTCCTCACTGCCCCGTCTCCAACCCTCACTGCCCCGTCTCCAACCCACACTACCCCGTCTCCTCACTGCCCCGTCTCCAACCCTCACTGCCCCGTCTCCAACCCACACTACCCCGTCTCCTCACTGCCCCGTCTCCAACCCTCACTGCCCCGTCTCCAACCCTCACTGCCCCGTCTCCTCACTGCCCCGTCTCCAACCCTCACTGCCCCGTCTCCAACCCTCACTGCCCCGTCTCCAACCCTCACTGCCCCGTCTCCAGCCCTCACTGCCCCGTCTTCTCACTGCCCCATCTCCAGCCCTCGCTGCCCCGTCTCCTCACTGCACCATCTCCAACCCTCACTGCCCCGTCTCTAACCCTCACTGCCCCGTCTCCAACCCTCACTGCCCCGGCTCCAGCCCTCACTGCCCCGTCTCCAAACCTTACTGCCCCATCTCAAACCCTCAATGCCCCGTCTCCAACCCTCACTGCCCCATCTCCAGCCCTCACTGCTCCGTCTCCAAACCTCACTGCCCCGTCTCCAACTCTCACTGCCCCGTCTCCAACCCTCACTGCCCCGTCTCCAGCCCTCACTGCCCCGTCTCCAACCCTCACTGCCCCGTCTCCAGCCCTCACTGCCCCGTCTCCAAACCTCACTGCTCCGTCTCCAACCCTCCCTGCCCCGTCTCCTCACTGCCCCGTCTCCATCCCTCACTGCCCCGTCTCCAACCCACACTGCCCCGTCTTCAACCCTCACTGCCCCGTCTCCAACCCTCACTGCCCCGTCTCCTCACTGCCCCGTCTTCAACCCTCTCTGCCCCGTCTCCAACCCTCACTGCCCCATCTCCAACCCTCACTGCCCCGTCTCCTCACTGCCCCGTCTTCAACCCTCACTGCCCCGTCTCCAACCCTCACTGCCCCGTCTCCAACCCTCACTGCCCCGTCTCCAACCCTCACTGCCCGTCTCCAACCCTCACTGCCCCGTCTCCAACCGTCACTGCCCCGTCTCAGCCCCCACTGCCCCGTCTCCAACCCTCACTGCCCCGTCTCCAACCCTCACTGCCCCGTCTCCAACCCTCACTGCCCCGTCTCCAACCCACACTGCCCCGTCTTCAACCCTCACTGCCCCGTCTCCAACCCTCACTGCCCCGTCTCCTCACTGCCCCGTCTTCAACCCTCACTGCCCCGTCTCCAACCCTCACTGCCCCATCTCCAACCCTCACTGCCCCGTCTCCAACCCTCACTGCCCCGTCTCCTCACTGCCCCGTCTCCAACCCTCACTGCCCCGTCTCCAACCCTCACTGCCCCGTCTCCAAACCTCACTGCCCCGTCTCCAACCCTCACTGCCCCGTCTCCAACCCTCACTGCCCCGTCTCCAACCCTCACTGCCCCATCTCCAACCCTCACTGCCCCGTCTCCTCACTGCCCCGTCTCCAACCCTCACTGCCCCGTCTCCAACCCTCACTGCCCCGTCTCCAACCCTCACTGCCCCATCTCCAACCCTCACTGCCCCGTCTCCTCACTGCCCCGTCTCCAACCCTCACTGCCCCGTCTCCAACCCTCACTGCCCCGTCTCCTCACTGCCCCGTCTCCAACCCTCACTGCCCCGTCTCCAACCCTCACTGCCCCGTCTCCAACCCTCACTGCCCCGTCTCCAACCCACACTACCCCGTCTCCTCACTGCCCCGTCTCCAACCCTCACTGCCCCGTCTCCAACCCTCACTGCCCCGTCTCCTCACTGCCCCGTCTCCAACCCTCACTGCCCCGTCTCCAACCCTCACTGCCCCGTCTCCAACCCACACTGCCCCGTCTCCAACCCTCACTGCCCCGTCTCCAACCCTCACTGCCTCGTCTCCTCACTGCACCATCTCCAACCCTCGCTGCCCCGTCTCCAACCTTCACTGCCCCGTCTCCAACCCTCACTGCCCCGTCTCCAACCCTCACTGCCCCGTCTCCAGCCCTCACTGCCCCGTCTTCTCACTGCCCCATCTCCAGCCCTCGCTGCCCCGTCTCCTCACTGCACCATCTCCAACCCTCACTGCCCCGTCTCTAACCCTCACTGCCCCGTCTCCAACCCTCACTGCCCCGGCTCCAGCCCTCACTGCCCCGTCTCCAAACCTTACTGCCCCATCTCAAACCCTCAATGCCCCGTCTCCAACCCTCACTGCCCCATCTCCAGCCCTCACTGCTCCGTCTCCAAACCTCACTGCCCCGTCTCCAACTCTCACTGCCCCGTCTCCAACCCTCACTGCCCCGTCTCCAGCCCTCACTGCCCCGTCTCCAACCCTCACTGCCCCGTCTCCAGCCCTCACTGCCCCGTCTCCAAACCTCACTGCTCCGTCTCCAACCCTCACTGCCCCGTCTCCAACCCTCACTGCCCCGTCTCCAACCCTCACTGCCCCGTCTCCAACCATCACTACCCCGTCTCCAACCCTCACTGCCCCGTCTCCAACCCTCACTGCCCCGTCTCCTCACTGCCCCATCTCCAACCCTCACTGCCCCATCTCCAAACCTTACTGCCCCGTCTCTAACCCTCACTGCCCCGTCTCCAACCCTCACTGCCCCGTCTCCAGCCCTCACTGCCCCGTCTCCAAACCTCACTGCCCCGTCTCCAACCCTCACTGCCCCGTCTCCAACCCTCACTGCCCCGTCTCCAACCCTCACTGCCCCGTCTCCAACCCTCACTACCCCGTCTCCAACCCTCACTGCCCCGTCTCCTCACTGCCCCATCTCCAACCCTCACTGCCCCGTTTCCAACCTTCACTGCCCAGTTTCCAACCCTCACTGCCCCGTCTCCAACCCTCACTGCCCCGTCTCCAACCCTCACTGCCCCGACTCCAACCCTCACTGCCCCGTCCCCAACCCTCACTGCCCCGTCTCCAACCCTCACTCCCCCGTCTCCAACCCTCACTGCCCCGCCTCCAACTCTCACTGCCCTGTCTCCAACGCTCACTGCCCCGTCTCCAACCCTCACTGCCCCGTCTCCAACCCTCACTGCCCCGTCCCCAACCCTCACTGCCCCGTCTCCAACCTTCACTGCCCCGTCTCCAACCCTCACTGCCCCGTCTCCAACCCTCACTGCCCCGTCTCCAACCCACACTGCCCCGTCTCCTCACTGCCCTGTCTCCAACCCTCACTGTCCTGTCTCTAACCCTCACTGCCCCGTGTCCAACCCTCACTGCCCCGTCTCCAACCCTCACTGCCCCGTCTCCAACCCTCACTGCCCCGTCTCCAACCCTCCCTGCCCCGTCTCCTCACTGCCCCGTCTCCAACCCTCACTGCCCCGTCTCCAAACCTCACTGCCCCTTCTCCAACCCAAACTGCCCCGTCTTCAACCCTCACTGCCCCGTCTCCAACCCTCCCTGCCCCGTCTCCATCCCTCACTGCCCCGTCTCCATCCCTCACTGCCCCGTCTCCAACCCACACTGCCCCGTCTTCAACCCTCACTGCCCCGTCTCCAACCCTCACTGCCCCGTCTCCTCACTGCCCCGTCTTCAACCCTCACTGCCCCGTCTCCAACCCTCACTGCCCCATCTCCAACCCTCACTGCCCCGTCTCCTCACTGCCCCGTCTTCAACCCTCACTGCCCCGTCTCCAACCCTCACTGCCCCGTCTCCAACCCTCACTGACCCGTCTCCAACCCTCACTGCCCGTCTCCAACCCTCACTGCCCCGTCTCCAACCGTCACTGCCCCGTCTCAGCCCCCACTGCCCCGTCTCCAACCCTCACTGCCCCGTCTCCAACCCTCACTGCCCCGTCTCCAACCCTCACTGCCCCGTCTCCAACCCACACTGCCCCGTCTTCAACCCTCACTGCCCCGTCTCCAACCCTCACTGCCCCGTCTCCTCACTGCCCCGTCTTCAACCCTCACTGCCCCGTCTCCAACCCTCACTGCCCCATCTCCAACCCTCACTGCCCCGTCTCCAACCCTCACTGCCCCGTCTCCTCACTGCCCCGTCTTCAACCCTCAATGCCCCGTCTCCAACCCTCACTGCCCCGTCTCCAAACCTCACTGCCCCGTCCCCAACCCTCACTGCCCCGTCTCCTCACTGCCCCGTCTCCTCACTGCCCCGTCTCCAACCCTTATTGCCCCGTCTCCAGCCCTCACTGCCCCGTCTCCTCACTGCACCGTCTCCAACCCTCACTGCCCCGTTCCAACCCTCACTGCCCCGTCTCCAACCCTCACTGCCCCGTCTCCAACCCTCACTGCCCCGTCTCCTCACTGCCCCGTCTCCAACCCTCACTGCCCCGTCTCCTCACTGCCCCGTCTCCAACCCTCACTGCCACGTCTCCAACCCTCACTGCCCGTCTCCAACCTTCACTGCCCCGTCTCCAACCCTTACTGCCCCGCCTCCAACCCTCACTGCCCCGTCTCCAATCCTCCCTGCGTCGTCTCCTCACTGCCCCATCTTCAACCCTCACTGCCCCGTCTCCAGCCCTCACTGCCCCGTCTCCAAACCTCACTGCCCCGTCTCTAACCCTCACTGCCCCGTCTCCAACCCTCACTGCCCCGTCTCCAACCCTCACTGCCCCGTCTCCAACCCTCACTGCCCCGTCTCCAACCCACACTGCCCCGTCTCCTCACTGCCCTGTCTCCAACCCTCACTGTCCTGTCTCTAACCCTCACTGCCCCGTCTCCAACCCTCACTGCCCCGTCTCCAACCCTCACTGCCCCGTCTCCAACCCTCACTGCCCCGTCTCCAACCCTCCCTGCCCCGTCTCCTCACTGCCCCGTCTCCAACCCTCACTGCCCCGTCTCCAAACCTCACTGCCCCTTCTCCAACCCAAACTGCCCCGTCTTCAACCCTCACTGCCCCGTCTCCAACCCTCCCTGCCCCGTCTCCTCACTGCCCCGTCTCCATCCCTCACTGCCCCGTCTCCAACCCACACTGCCCCGTCTTCAACCCTCACTGCCCCGTCTCCAACCCTCACTGCCCCGTCTCCTCACTGCCCCGTCTTCAACCCTCTCTGCCCCGTCTCCAACCCTCACTGCCCCATCTCCAACCCTCACTGCCCCGTCTCCTCACTGCCCCGTCTTCAACCCTCACTGCCCCGTCTCCAACCCTCACTGCCCCGTCTCCAACCCTCACTGCCCCGTCTCCAACCCTCACTGCCCGTCTCCAACCCTCACTGCCCCGTCTCCAACCGTCACTGCCCCGTCTCAGCCCCCACTGCCCCGTCTCCAACCCTCACTGCCCCGTCTCCAACCCTCACTGCCCCGTCTCCAACCCTCACTGCCCCGTCTCCAACCCACACTGCCCCGTCTTCAACCCTCACTGCCCCGTCTCCAACCCTCACTGCCCCGTCTCCTCACTGCCCCGTCTTCAACCCTCACTGCCCCGTCTCCAACCCTCACTGCCCCATCTCCAACCCTCACTGCCCCGTCTCCAACCCTCACTGCCCCGTCTCCTCACTGCCCCGTCTTCAACCCTCAATGCCCCGTCTCCAACCCTCACTGCCCCGTCTCCAAACCTCACTGCCCCGTCTCCAACCCTCACTGCCCCGTCTCCAACCCTCACTGCCCGTCTCCAACCCTCACTGCCCCGTCTCCAACCCACACTACCCCGTCTCCTCACTGCCCCGTCTCCAACCCTCACTGCCCCGTCTCCAACCCACACTACCCCGTCTCCTCACTGCCCCGTCTCCAACCCTCACTGCCCCGTCTCCAACCCACACTACCCCGTCTCCTCACTGCCCCGTCTCCAACCCTCACTGCCCCGTCTCCAACCCTCACTGCCCCGTCTCCTCACTGCCCCGTCTCCAACCCTCACTGCCCCGTCTCCAACCCTCACTGCCCCGTCTCCAACCCTCACTGCCCCGTCTCCAGCCCTCACTGCCCCGTCTTCTCACTGCCCCATCTCCAGCCCTCGCTGCCCCGTCTCCTCACTGCACCATCTCCAACCCTCACTGCCCCGTCTCTAACCCTCACTGCCCCGTCTCCAACCCTCACTGCCCCGGCTCCAGCCCTCACTGCCCCGTCTCCAAACCTTACTGCCCCATCTCAAACCCTCAATGCCCCGTCTCCAACCCTCACTGCCCCATCTCCAGCCCTCACTGCTCCGTCTCCAAACCTCACTGCCCCGTCTCCAACTCTCACTGCCCCGTCTCCAACCCTCACTGCCCCGTCTCCAGCCCTCACTGCCCCGTCTCCAACCCTCACTGCCCCGTCTCCAGCCCTCACTGCCCCGTCTCCAAACCTCACTGCTCCGTCTCCAACCCTCCCTGCCCCGTCTCCTCACTGCCCCGTCTCCATCCCTCACTGCCCCGTCTCCAACCCACACTGCCCCGTCTTCAACCCTCACTGCCCCGTCTCCAACCCTCACTGCCCCGTCTCCTCACTGCCCCGTCTTCAACCCTCTCTGCCCCGTCTCCAACCCTCACTGCCCCATCTCCAACCCTCACTGCCCCGTCTCCTCACTGCCCCGTCTTCAACCCTCACTGCCCCGTCTCCAACCCTCACTGCCCCGTCTCCAACCCTCACTGCCCCGTCTCCAACCCTCACTGCCCGTCTCCAACCCTCACTGCCCCGTCTCCAACCGTCACTGCCCCGTCTCAGCCCCCACTGCCCCGTCTCCAACCCTCACTGCCCCGTCTCCAACCCTCACTGCCCCGTCTCCAACCCTCACTGCCCCGTCTCCAACCCACACTGCCCCGTCTTCAACCCTCACTGCCCCGTCTCCAACCCTCACTGCCCCGTCTCCTCACTGCCCCGTCTTCAACCCTCACTGCCCCGTCTCCAACCCTCACTGCCCCATCTCCAACCCTCACTGCCCCGTCTCCAACCCTCACTGCCCCGTCTCCTCACTGCCCCGTCTCCAACCCTCACTGCCCCGTCTCCAACCCTCACTGCCCCGTCTCCAAACCTCACTGCCCCGTCTCCAACCCTCACTGCCCCGTCTCCAACCCTCACTGCCCCGTCTCCAACCCTCACTGCCCCATCTCCAACCCTCACTGCCCCGTCTCCTCACTGCCCCGTCTCCAACCCTCACTGCCCCGTCTCCAACCCTCACTGCCCCGTCTCCAACCCTCACTGCCCCATCTCCAACCCTCACTGCCCCGTCTCCTCACTGCCCCGTCTCCAACCCTCACTGCCCCGTCTCCAACCCTCACTGCCCCGTCTCCTCACTGCCCCGTCTCCAACCCTCACTGCCCCGTCTCCAACCCTCACTGCCCCGTCTCCAACCCTCACTGCCCCGTCTCCAACCCACACTACCCCGTCTCCTCACTGCCCCGTCTCCAACCCTCACTGCCCCGTCTCCAACCCTCACTGCCCCGTCTCCTCACTGCCCCGTCTCCAACCCTCACTGCCCCGTCTCCAACCCTCACTGCCCCGTCTCCAACCCACACTGCCCCGTCTCCAACCCTCACTGCCCCGTCTCCAACCCTCACTGCCTCGTCTCCTCACTGCACCATCTCCAACCCTCGCTGCCCCGTCTCCAACCTTCACTGCCCCGTCTCCAACCCTCACTGCCCCGTCTCCAACCCTCACTGCCCCGTCTCCAGCCCTCACTGCCCCGTCTTCTCACTGCCCCATCTCCAGCCCTCGCTGCCCCGTCTCCTCACTGCACCATCTCCAACCCTCACTGCCCCGTCTCTAACCCTCACTGCCCCGTCTCCAACCCTCACTGCCCCGGCTCCAGCCCTCACTGCCCCGTCTCCAAACCTTACTGCCCCATCTCAAACCCTCAATGCCCCGTCTCCAACCCTCACTGCCCCATCTCCAGCCCTCACTGCTCCGTCTCCAAACCTCACTGCCCCGTCTCCAACTCTCACTGCCCCGTCTCCAACCCTCACTGCCCCGTCTCCAGCCCTCACTGCCCCGTCTCCAACCCTCACTGCCCCGTCTCCAGCCCTCACTGCCCCGTCTCCAAACCTCACTGCTCCGTCTCCAACCCTCACTGCCCCGTCTCCAACCCTCACTGCCCCGTCTCCAACCCTCACTGCCCCGTCTCCAACCATCACTACCCCGTCTCCAACCCTCACTGCCCCGTCTCCAACCCTCACTGCCCCGTCTCCTCACTGCCCCATCTCCAACCCTCACTGCCCCATCTCCAAACCTTACTGCCCCGTCTCTAACCCTCACTGCCCCGTCTCCAACCCTCACTGCCCCGTCTCCAGCCCTCACTGCCCCGTCTCCAAACCTCACTGCCCCGTCTCCAACCCTCACTGCCCCGTCTCCAACCCTCACTGCCCCGTCTCCAACCCTCACTGCCCCGTCTCCAACCCTCACTACCCCGTCTCCAACCCTCACTGCCCCGTCTCCTCACTGCCCCATCTCCAACCCTCACTGCCCCGTTTCCAACCTTCACTGCCCAGTTTCCAACCCTCACTGCCCCGTCTCCAACCCTCACTGCCCCGTCTCCAACCCTCACTGCCCCGACTCCAACCCTCACTGCCCCGTCCCCAACCCTCACTGCCCCGTCTCCAACCCTCACTCCCCCGTCTCCAACCCTCACTGCCCCGCCTCCAACTCTCACTGCCCTGTCTCCAACGCTCACTGCCCCGTCTCCAACCCTCACTGCCCCGTCTCCAACCCTCACTGCCCCGTCCCCAACCCTCACTGCCCCGTCTCCAACCTTCACTGCCCCGTCTCCAACCCTCACTGCCCCGTCTCCAACCCTCACTGCCCCGTCTCCAACCCACACTGCCCCGTCTCCTCACTGCCCTGTCTCCAACCCTCACTGTCCTGTCTCTAACCCTCACTGCCCCGTGTCCAACCCTCACTGCCCCGTCTCCAACCCTCACTGCCCCGTCTCCAACCCTCACTGCCCCGTCTCCAACCCTCCCTGCCCCGTCTCCTCACTGCCCCGTCTCCAACCCTCACTGCCCCGTCTCCAAACCTCACTGCCCCTTCTCCAACCCAAACTGCCCCGTCTTCAACCCTCACTGCCCCGTCTCCAACCCTCCCTGCCCCGTCTCCATCCCTCACTGCCCCGTCTCCATCCCTCACTGCCCCGTCTCCAACCCACACTGCCCCGTCTTCAACCCTCACTGCCCCGTCTCCAACCCTCACTGCCCCGTCTCCTCACTGCCCCGTCTTCAACCCTCACTGCCCCGTCTCCAACCCTCACTGCCCCATCTCCAACCCTCACTGCCCCGTCTCCTCACTGCCCCGTCTTCAACCCTCACTGCCCCGTCTCCAACCCTCACTGCCCCGTCTCCAACCCTCACTGACCCGTCTCCAACCCTCACTGCCCGTCTCCAACCCTCACTGCCCCGTCTCCAACCGTCACTGCCCCGTCTCAGCCCCCACTGCCCCGTCTCCAACCCTCACTGCCCCGTCTCCAACCCTCACTGCCCCGTCTCCAACCCTCACTGCCCCGTCTCCAACCCACACTGCCCCGTCTTCAACCCTCACTGCCCCGTCTCCAACCCTCACTGCCCCGTCTCCTCACTGCCCCGTCTTCAACCCTCACTGCCCCGTCTCCAACCCTCACTGCCCCATCTCCAACCCTCACTGCCCCGTCTCCAACCCTCACTGCCCCGTCTCCTCACTGCCCCGTCTTCAACCCTCAATGCCCCGTCTCCAACCCTCACTGCCCCGTCTCCAAACCTCACTGCCCCGTCTCCAACCCTCACTGCCCCGTCTCCAACCCTCACTGCCCGTCTCCAACCCTCACTGCCCCGTCTCCAACCCTCACTGCCCCGTCTCCAACCCTCACTGCCCCGTCTCCAACCCTCACTGCCCCGTCTCCAACCCACACTACCCCGTCTCCTCACTGCCCCGTCTCCAACCCTCACTGCCCCGTCTCCAACCCTCACTGCCCCGTCTCCTCACTGCCCCGTCTCCAACCCTCACTGCCCCGTCTCCAACCCTCACTGCCTCGTCTCCTCACTGCACCATCTCCAACCCTCGCTGCCCCGTCTCCAACCTTCACTGCCCCGTCTCCAACCCTCACTGCCCCGTCTCCAACCCTCACTGCCCCGTCTCCAGCCCTCACTGCCCCGTCTTCTCACTGCCCCATCTCCAGCCCTCGCTGCCCCGTCTCCTCACTGCACCATCTCCAACCCTCACTGCCCCGTCTCTAACCCTCACTGCCCCGTCTCCAACCCTCACTGCCCCGGCTCCAGCCCTCACTGCCCCGTCTCCAAACCTTACTGCCCCATCTCAAACCCTCAATGCCCCGTCTCCAACCCTCACTGCCCCATCTCCAGCCCTCACTGCTCCGTCTCCAAACCTCACTGCCCCGTCTCCAACTCTCACTGCCCCGTCTCCAACCCTCACTGCCCCGTCTCCAGCCCTCACTGCCCCGTCTCCAACCCTCACTGCCCCGTCTCCAGCCCTCACTGCCCCGTCTCCAAACCTCACTGCTCCGTCTCCAACCCTCACTGCCCCGTCTCCAACCCTCACTGCCCCGTCTCCAACCCTCACTGCCCCGTCTCCAACCCTCACTGCCCCGTCTCCAACCATCACTACCCCGTCTCCAACCCTCACTGCCCCGTCTCCAACCCTCACTGCCCCGTCTCCTCACTGCCCCATCTCCAACCCTCACTGCCCCATCTCCAAACCTTACTGCCCCGTCTCTAACCCTCACTGCCCCGTCTCCAACCCTCACTGCCCCGTCTCCAGCCCTCACTGCCCCGTCTCCAAACCTCACTGCCCCGTCTCCAACCCTCACTGCCCCGTCTCCAACCCTCACTGCCCCGTCTCCAACCCTCACTGCCCCGTCTCCAACCCTCACTACCCCGTCTCCAACCCTCACTGCCCCGTCTCCTCACTGCCCCATCTCCAACCCTCACTGCCCCGTTTCCAACCTTCACTGCCCAGTTTCCAACCCTCACTGCCCCGTCTCCAACCCTCACTGCCCCGTCTCCAACCCTCACTGCCCCGACTCCAACCCTCACTGCCCCGTCCCCAACCCTCACTGCCCCGTCTCCAACCCTCACTCCCCCGTCTCCAACCCTCACTGCCCCGCCTCCAACTCTCACTGCCCTGTCTCCAACGCTCACTGCCCCGTCTCCAACCCTCACTGCCCCGTCTCCAACCCTCACTGCCCCGTCCCCAACCCTCACTGCCCCGTCTCCAACCTTCACTGCCCCGTCTCCAACCCTCACTGCCCCGTCCCCAACCCTCACTGCCCCGTCTCCAGCCCTCACTGCCCCGTCTCCTCACTGCCCCGTCTCCAACCCTCACTGCCCCGTTCCAACCCTCACTGCCCCATCTCCAACCCTCACTACCCCGTCTCCAACCCTCACTGCCCCGTCTCCTCACTGCCCCATCTCTAACCCTCACTGCCCCGTCTCCAACCCTCAACGCCACGACTCCAACCCTCACTACCCCGTCTCCAACCCTCACTGCCCCGTCTCCAACCTCACTGCCCCGTCTCCTCACTGCCCCATCTGCAACCCTCACTGCCCCGTCTCCAACCCTCACTGCCCCGTCTCTAACCCTCACTGCCCCGTCTCCAACCCTCACTGCCCCGTCTCCAACCCTCACTGCCCCGTTTCCAACACTCACTGCCCCGTCTCCAACCCGCACTGCCCCATCTGCAACCCTCACTGCCCCGTCTCCAACCCTCCCTGCCCCGTCTCCTCACTGCCCCATCTGCAACCCTCACTGCCCCGTCTCCAACCCTCACTGCCCCGTCTTCAACCCTCACTGCCCCGTCTCCAACCCTCACTGTCCCGTCTCCAACACTCACTGCCCCGTCTCCAACCCTCACTGCCCCGTCGCCAACCCTCACTGCCCCGTCTCCAACCCTCACTGCCCCGTCTCCAACCCTCACTGCCCCGTCTCCAACCCTCACTACCCCGACTCCAACCCTCACTGCCCCGTCCCCAACCCTCACTGCCCCGTCTCCAACCCTCACTCCCCCGTCTCCAACCCTCACTGCCCCGCCTCCAACTCTCACTGCCCCGTCTCCAACCCTCCCTGCCCCGTCTCCTCACTGCCCCGTCTCCAACCCTCACTGCCCCGTCTCCAGCCCTCACTGCCCCGTCTCCAAACCTCACTGCCCCGTCTCTAACCCTCACTGCCCCGTCTCCAACCCTCACTGCCCCGTCTCCAACCCTCACTGCCCCGTCTCCAACCCTCACAGCCCCGTCTCGAGCCCTCACTGCCCCGTCTCCAACCCTCACTGCCCCGTCTCCAACCCTCACTGCCCCGTCTCCTCACTGCCCCATCTCCAACCCTCACTGCCCCATCTCCAAACCTTACTGCCCCGTCTCTAACCCTCACTGCCCCGTCTCCAACCCTCACTGCCCCGTCTCCAGCCCTCACTGCCCCGTCTCCAAACCTCACTGCCCCGTCTTCAACCCTCACTGCCCCGTCTCCAACCCTCACTACCCCGTCTCCTCACTGCCCCGTCTCCAAACCTCACTGCCCCATCTCCAACCCTCACTGCCACGTCTCCAACCCTCACTGCCCCGTCTCCAACCCGCACTGCCCCATCTGCAACCCTCACTGCCCCGTCTCCAACCCTCACTGCCACGTCTCCAACCCTCACTGCCCCGTCTCCAACCCGCACTGCCCCATCTGCAACCCTCACTGCCCCGTCTCCAACCCTCCCTGCCCCGTCTCCTCACTGCCCCATCTGCAACCCTCACTGCCCCGTCTCCAACCCTCACTGCCCCGTCTCCTCACTGCCCCATCTGCAACCCTCACTGCCCCGTCTTCAACCCTCACTGCCCCGTCTCCAACCCTCACTGTCCCGTCTCCAACACTCACTGCCCCGTCTCCAACCCTCACTGCCCCGTCTCCAACCCTCACTACCCCGACTCCAACCCTCACTGCCCCGTCCCCAACCCTCACTGCCCCGTCTCCAACCCTCACTCCCCCGTCTCCAACCCTCACTGCCCCGTCTCCAACCCTCACTGCCCCGTCTCCTCACTGCCCCGTCTCCAACCCTCACTGCCCCGTCTCCAACCCTCACTGCCCCGTCTTCAACCCTCACTGCCCCGTCCCCAACCCTCCCTGCCCCGTCTCCTCACTGCCCCATCTGCAACCCACACTGCCCCATCTCCAACCCTCACTGTCCCGTCTCCAACACTCACTGCCCCGTCTCCAACCCTCACTGCCCCGTCTCCAACCCTCACTGCCCCGTCTCCAACCCTCACTGCCCCGTCTCCAGCCCTCACTGCCCCGTCTTCAACCCTCACTGCCCCGTCTCCAACCCTCACTGCCCCGTCTCCTCACTGCCCCGTCTTCAACCCTCACTGCCCCGACTCCAACCCTCACTGCCCCGTCCCCAACCCTCACTGCCCCGTCTCCAACCCTCACTGCCCCGTCTCCAACCCTCACTGCCCCGTCTCCAGCCCTCACTGCCCCGTCTTCAACCCTCACTGCCCCGTCTCCAACCCTCACTGCCCCGTCTCCAACCCTCACTGCCCCGTCTCCAACCCTCACTGCCCCGTCTCCTCACTGCCCCGTCTCCAACCCTCACTGCCCCGACTCCAACCCTCACTGCCCCGTCCCCAACCCTCACTGCCCCGTCTCCAACCCTCACTGCCCCGTCTCCAACCCTCACTGCCCCGTCTCCAGCCCTCACTGCCCCGTCTTCAACCCTCACTGCCCCGTCTCCAACCCTCACTGCCCCGTCTCCTCACTGCCCCGTCTTCAACCCTCACTGCCCCGTCTCCAACCCTCACTTCCCCGTCTCCAACCCTCACTGCCCCGTCTCCAACCCTCACTGCCCCGTCTCCAACCCTCACTGCCCCGTCTCCTCACTGCCCCGTCTTCAACCCTCAATGCCCCGTCTCCAACCCTCACTGCCCCGTCTCCAACCCTCACTGCCCCGTCTCCAACCCTCACTGCCCCGTCTCCTCACTGCCCCGTCTTCAACCCTCAATGCCCCGTCTCCAACCCTCACTGCCCCGTCTCCAACCCTCACTGCCCCGTCTCAAAACCTCACTGCCCCGTCTCCAACCCTCACTGCCCCGTCTCCAACCCTCACTGCCCGTCTCCAACCCTCACTGCCCCGTCTCCAACCCTCACTGCCCCGTCTCCAACCCTCACTGCCCCGTCTCCAACCCTCACTGCCCCGTCTCCAACCCTCACTGCCCCGTCTCCAGCCCTCACTGCCCCGTCTCCAACCCTCACTGCCCCGTCTCCAACCCTCACTGCCCGTCTCCAACCCTCACTGCCCCGTCTCCAACCCTCACTGCCCCGTCTCCAACCCTCACTGCCCCGTCTCCAACCCTCACTGCCCCGTCTCCAACCCTCACTGCCCCGTCTCCAGCCCTCACTGCCCCGTCTCCAACCCTCACTGCCCCGTCTCCAACCCACACTACCCCGTCTCCTCACTGCCCCGTCTCCAACCCTCACTGCCCCGTCTCCAACCCTCACTGCCCCGTCTCCTCACTGCCCCGTCTCCAACCCTCACTGCCCCGTCTCCAACCCTCACTGCCCCGTCTCCAACCCTCACTGCCCCGTCTCCAACCCTCACTGCCTCGTCTCCTCACTGCACCATCTCCAACCCTCGCTGCCCCGTCTCCAACCTTCACTGCCCCGTCTCCAACCCTCACTGCCCCGTCTCCAACCCTCACTGCCCCGTCTCCAGCCCTCACTGCCCCGTCTCCTCACTGCCCCATCTCCAGCCCTCGCTGCCCCGTCTCCTCACTGCACCATCTCCAACCCTCACTGCCCCGTCTCTAACCCTCACTGCCCCGTCTCCAACCCTCACTGCCCCGGCTCCAGCCCTCACTGCCCCGTCTCCAAACCTTACTGCCCCATCTCAAACCCTCAATGCCCCGTCTCCAACCCTCACTGCCCCATCTCCAGCCCTCACTGCTCCGTCTCCAAACCTCACTGCCCCGTCTCCAACTCTCACTGCCCCGTCTCCAACCCTCACTGCCCCGTCTCCAGCCCTCACTGTCCCGTCTCCAACCCTCACTGCCCCGTCTCCAGCCCTCACTGCCCCGTCTCCAAACCTCACTGCTCCGTCTCCAACCCTCACTGCCCCGTCTCCAACCCTCACTGCCCCGTCTCCAACCCTCACTGCCCCGTCTCCAACCATCACTACCCCGTCTCCAACCCTCACTGCCCCGTCTCCAACCCTCACTGCCCCGTCTCCTCACTGCCCCATCTCCAACCCTCACTGCCCCATCTCCAAACCTTACTGCCCCGTCTCTAACCCTCACTGCCCCGTCTCCAACCCTCACTGCCCCGTCTCCAGCCCTCACTGCCCCGTCTCCAAACCTCACTGCCCCGTCTCCAACCCTCACTGCCCCGTCTCCAACCCTCACTGCCCCGTCTCCAACCCTCACTGCCCCGTCTCCAACCCTCACTACCCCGTCTCCAACCCTCACTGCCCCGTCTCCTCACTGCCCCATCTCCAACCCTCACTGCCCCGTTTCCAACCTTCACTGCCCAGTTTCCAACCCTCACTGCCCCGTCTCCAACCCTCACTGCCCCGTCTCCAACCCTCACTGCCCCGACTCCAACCCTCACTGCCCCGTCCCCAACCCTCACTGCCCCGTCTCCAACCCTCACTCCCCCGTCTCCAACCCTCACTGCCCCGCCTCCAACTCTCACTGCCCTGTCTCCAACGCTCACTGCCCCGTCTCCAACCCTCACTGCCCCGTCTCCAACCCTCACTGCCCCGTCCCCAACCCTCACTGCCCCGTCTCCAACCTTCACTGCCCCGTCTCCAACCCTCACTGCCCCGTCCCCAACCCTCACTGCCCCGTCTCCAGCCCTCACTGCCCCGTCTCCTCACTGCCCCGTCTCTAACCCTCACTGCCCCGTTCCAACCCTCACTGCCCCATCTCCAACCCTCACTACCCCGTCTCCAACCCTCACTACCCCGTCTCCAACCCTCACTGCCCCGTCTCCTCACTGCCCCATCTCTAACCCTCACTGCCCCGTCTCCAACCCTCACTGCCCCGTCTCCAACCCTCACTGCCCAGCCTCCAACCCTCACTGCCCCGTCTCCAACCTCACTGCCCCGTCTCCTCACTGCCCCACCTCCAACCCTCACTGCCCCGTCTCCTCACTGCCCCATCTGCAACCCTCACTGCCCCGTCTCCAACCCTCACTGCCCCGTCTCTAACCCTCACTGCCCCGTCTCTAACCCTCACTGCCCCGTCTCCAACCCTCACTGCCCCGTCTTCAACCCTCACTGCCCCGTCTCCTCACTGCCCCGTCTCCAACCCTCACTGCCCCGTCTCCAACCCGCACTGCCCCATCTGCAACCCTCACTGCCCCGTCTCCAACCCTCACTGCCCCGTCTCCAACCCTCACTGCCCCGTCTCCAACCCTCACTGCCCCATCTCTAACCCTCACTGCCCCGTCTCCAACTCTCACTGCCCCGTCCCCAACCCTCACTGCCCCGTCTCCAACCCTCACTGCCCCGTCTCCAACCCTCACTGCCCCGTCCCCAACCCTCACTGCCCCGTCTCCAGCCCTCACTGCCCCGTCTCCTCACTGCCCCGTCTCCAACCCTCACTGCCCCGTCTCCTCACTGCCCCGTTCCAACCCTCACTGCCCCATCTCCAACCCTCACTACCCCGTCTCCAACCCTCACTGCCCCGTCTCCTCACTGCCCCATCTCTAACCCTCACTGCCCCGTCCCCAACCCTCACTGCCCCGTCTCCAACCCTCACTGCCCCGTCTCCAACCCTCACTGCCCCGTCTCCAACCTCACTGACCCGTCTCCTCACTGCCCCACCTCCAACCCTCACTGCCCCGTCTCCAACCCTCCCTGCCCCGTCTCCTCACTGCCCCATCTGCAACCCTCACTGCCCCGTCTCCAACCCTCACTGCCCCGTCTCTAACCCTCACTGCCCCGTCTCCAACACTCACTGCCCCGTCTCCAACCCTCACTGCCCCGTCCCCAACCCTCACTGCCCCGTCTCCAACCTTCACTGCCCCGTCTCCAACCCTCACTGCCCCGTCCCCAACCCTCACTGCCCCGTCTCCAACCCTCACTGCCCCGTCTTCAACCCTCACTGCCCCGTCTCCAACCCTCACTGTCCCGTCTCCAACCCTCACTGCCCCGTCTCCAACCCTCACTGCCCCATCTCCAACCCTCACTGCCCCGTCTCCAACCCTCACTGCCCCGTCTCCAACCCTCACTGCCCCGTCTTCAACCCTCACTGCCCCGTCTCCAACCCTCACTGTCCCGTCTCCAACCCTCACTGCCCCGTCTCCAACCCTCACTGCCCCATCTCCAACCCTCACTGCCCCGTCTCCAACCCTCACTGCCCCGTCTCCAACCCTCACTGCCCTGTCTCCAACCCTCACTGCCCAGCCTCCAACCCTCACTGCCCCGTTTCCAACACTCACTGCCCCGTCTCCAACCCGCACTGCCCCATCTGCAACCCTCACTGCCCCGTCTCCAACCCTCCCTGCCCCGTCTCCTCACTGCCCCATCTGCAACCCTCACTGCCCCGTCTCCAACCCTCATTGCCCCGTCTCCAACCCTCACTGCCCCGTCTTCAACCCTCACTGCCCCGTCTCCAACCCTCACTGCCCCGTCGCCAACCCTCACTGCCCCGTCTCCAACCCTCACTGCCCCGTCTCCAACCCTCACTGCCCCGTCTCCAACCCTCACTACCCCGACTCCAACCCTCACTGCCCCGTCCCCAACCCTCACTGCCCCGTCTCCAACCCTCACTCCCCCGTCTCCAACCCTCACTGCCCCGTCTCCAACCCTCACTGCCCCGTCTCCTCACTGCCCCGTCTCCAACCCTCACTGCCACGTTTCCAACCCTCACTGCCCCGTCTCCAAACCTCACTGCCCCGTCTCTAACCCTCACTGCCCCGTCTGCAACCCTCACTGCCCCGTCTCCAACCCTCACTGCCCCATCTCCAACCCTCACTGCCCCGTTTCCAACACTCACTGCCCCGTCTCCAACCCTCACTGCCCCGTCTCCAACCCTCACTGCCCCATCTCCAACCCTCACTGCCCCGTCTTCAACCCTCACTGCCCCGTCTCCAACCCTCCCTGCCCCGTCTCCTCACTGCCCCATCTGCAACCCACACTGCCCCATCTCCAACCCTCACTGTCCCGTCTCCAACACTCACTGCCCCGTCTCCAACCCTCACTGCCCCGTCTCCAACCCTCACTGCCCCGTCTCTAACCCTCACTGCCCCGTCTCCAACCCTCACTGCCCCGTCTCCAACCCTCACTGCCCCGACTCCAACCCTCACTGCCCCGTCCCCAACCCTCACTGCCCCGTCTCCAACCCTCACTGCCCCGTCTCCAACCCACACTGCCCCGTCTCCAACCCTCACTGCCCCGTCCCCAACCCTCACTGCCCCGTCCCCAACCCTCACTGCCCCGTCTCCAACCCTCACTGCCCCGTCTCCAACCCTCACTGCCCCGACTCCAACCCTCACTGCCCCGTCTCCAACCCTCACTGCCCCGTCTCCAACCCTCACTGCCCCGTCTCCAACCCACACTGCCCCGTCTTCAACCCTCACTGCCCCGTCTCCAACCCTCACTGCCCCGTCTCCAACCCTCACTGCCCCGTCTCCTCACTGCCCCGTCTCCAACCCTCACTGCCCCGTCTCAAAACCTCACTGCCCCGTCTCCAACCCTCACTGCCCCGTCTCCAACCCTCACTGCCCGTCTCCAACCCTCACTGCCCCGTCTCCAACCCTCACTGCCCCGTCTCCAACCCTCACTGCCCCGTCTCCAACCCTCACTGCCCCGTCTCCAACCCACACTGCCCCGTCTCCAACCCTCACTGCCCCGTCTCCAACCCTCACTGCCCCGTCTCCTCACTGCCCCGTCTCCAACCCTCACTGCCCCGTCTCCAACCCTCACTGCCCCGTCTCCAACCCTCACTGCCCCGTCTCCAACCCTCACTGCCCCGTCTCCTCACTGCACCATCTCCAACCCTCGCTGCCCCGTCTCCAACCTTCACTGCCCCGTCTCCAACCCTCACTGCCCCGTCTCCAACCCTCACTGCCCCGTCTCCAGCCCTCACTGCCCCGTCTCCTCACTGCCCCATCTCCAGCCCTCGCTGCCCCGTCTCCTCACTGCACCATCTCCAACCCTCACTGCCCCGTCTCTAACCCTCACTGCCCCGTCTCCAACCCTCACTGCCCCGGCTCCAGCCCTCACTGCCCCGTCTCCAAACCTTACTGCCCCATCTCAAACCCTCAATGCCCCGTCTCCAACCCTCACTGCCCCATCTCCAGCCCTCACTGCTCCGTCTCCAAACCTCACTGCCCCGTCTCCAACTCTCACTGCCCCGTCTCCAACCCTCACTGCCCCGTCTCCAGCCCTCACTGTCCCGTCTCCAACCCTCACTGCCCCGTCTCCAGCCCTCACTGCCCCGTCTCCAAACCTCACTGCTCCGTCTCCAACCCTCACTGCCCCGTCTCCAACCCTCACTGCCCCGTCTCCAACCCTCACTGCCCCGTCTCCAACCATCACTACCCCGTCTCCAACCCTCACTGCCCCGTCTCCAACCCTCACTGCCCCGTCTCCTCACTGCCCCATCTCCAACCCTCACTGCCCCATCTCCAAACCTTACTGCCCCGTCTCTAACCCTCACTGCCCCGTCTCCAACCCTCACTGCCCCGTCTCCAGCCCTCACTGCCCCGTCTCCAAACCTCACTGCCCCGTCTCCAACCCTCACTGCCCCGTCTCCAACCCTCACTGCCCCGTCTCCAACCCTCACTGCCCCGTCTCCAACCCTCACTACCCCGTCTCCAACCCTCACTGCCCCGTCTCCTCACTGCCCCATCTCCAACCCTCACTGCCCCGTTTCCAACCTTCACTGCCCAGTTTCCAACCCTCACTGCCCCGTCTCCAACCCTCACTGCCCCGTCTCCAACCCTCACTGCCCCGACTCCAACCCTCACTGCCCCGTCCCCAACCCTCACTGCCCCGTCTCCAACCCTCACTCCCCCGTCTCCAACCCTCACTGCCCCGCCTCCAACTCTCACTGCCCTGTCTCCAACGCTCACTGCCCCGTCTCCAACCCTCACTGCCCCGTCTCCAACCCTCACTGCCCCGTCCCCAACCCTCACTGCCCCGTCTCCAACCTTCACTGCCCCGTCTCCAACCCTCACTGCCCCGTCCCCAACCCTCACTGCCCCGTCTCCAGCCCTCACTGCCCCGTCTCCTCACTGCCCCGTCTCCAACCCTCACTGCCCCGTTCCAACCCTCACTGCCCCATCTCCAACCCTCACTACCCCGTCTCCAACCCTCACTGCCCCGTCTCCTCACTGCCCCATCTCTAACCCTCACTGCCCCGTCTCCAACCCTCAACGCCACGTCTCCAACCCTCACTGCCCCGTCTCCAACCCTCACTGCCCAGCCTCCAACCCTCACTGCCCCGTCTCCAACCCTCCCTGCCCCGTCTCCTCACTGCCCCATCTGCAACCCTCACTGCCCCGTCTCCAACCCTCACTGCCCCGTCTCTAACCCTCACTGCCCCGTCTCCAACCCTCACTGCCCCGTTTCCAGCACTCACTGCCCCGTCTCCAACCCTCAATGCCCCGTCTTCAACCCTCACTGCCCCGTCTTCAACCCTCACTGCCCCATCTCCAACCCTCACTGCCCCATCTCCAACCCTCACTGCCCCGTCTCCAACCCTCACTGCCCCGTCTCCAACCTTCACTGCCCAGCCTCCAACCCTCACTGCCCCGTCTCCAACCCGCACTGCCCCATCTGCAACCCTCACTGCCCCGTCTCCAACCCTCCCTGCCCCGTCTCCTCACTGCCCCATCTCCAACCCTCACTGCCCCGTCTCCAACCCTCACTGCCCCGTCTCCAACCCTCCCTGCCCCGTCTCCTCACTGCCCCGTCTCCAACCCTCACTGCCCCGTCTCCAACCCTCACTGCCCCGTCTCCAACCCTCACTCCCCCGTCTCCAACCCTCACTGCCCCGTCTCCAACCCTCACTCCCCCGTCTCCAACCCTCACTGCCCCGTCTCCTCACTGCCCCGTCTCCAACCCTCACTGCCCCGTCTCCAAACCTCACTGCCCCGTCTCCAACCCTCACTGCCCCGTTTCCAACACTCACTGCCCCGTCTCTAACCCTCACTGCCCCGTCTCCAACCCTCACTGCCCCGTCTCCTCACTGCCCCGTCTCCAACCCTCACTGCCCCGTCTCCTCACTGCCCCGTCTCCAACCCTCACTGCCCCGTCTCCAACCCTCACTGCCCCGTCTCCAACCCTCACTACCCCGTCTCCAACCCTCACTGCCCCGTCTCCAACCCTCACTGCCCCGTCTCCAACCCTCACTGCCCAGCCTCCAACCCTCACTGCCCCGTTTCCAACACTCACTGCCCCGTCTCCAACCCTCACTGCCCCGTCTCCAACCCTCACTGCCCCATCTCCAACCCTCACTGCCCCGTCTCCAACCCTCCCTGCCCCGTCTCCTCACTGCCCCATCTGCAACCCACACTGCCCCGTCTCCAGCCCTCACTGTCCCGTCTCCAACCCTCACTGCCCCATCTCCAACCCTCACTGCCCCGTCTCCAACCCTCCCTGCCCCGTCTCCTCACTGCCCCATCTGCAACCCACACTGCCCCGTCTCCAACCCTCACTGTCCCGTCTCCAACACTCACTGCCCCATCTCCAACCCTCACTGTCCCGTCTCCAACACTCACTGCCCCATCTCCAACCCACACTGCCCCATCTCCAACCCTCACTGTCCCGTCTCCAACACTCACTGCCCCGTCTCCAACCCTCACTGCCCCGTCTCCAACCCTCACTGCCCCGTCTCCAGCCCTCACTGCCCCGTCTCCAACCCTCACTGCCCCGTCTCCAGCCCTCACTGCCCCGTCTCCAAACCTCACTGCTCCGTCTCCAACCCTCACTGCCCCGTCTCCAACCCTCACTGCCCCGTCTCCAACCCTCACTGCCCCGTCTCCAACCATCACTACCCCGTCTCCAACCCTCACTGCCCCGTCTCCAACCCTCACTGCCCCGTCTCCTCACTGCCCCATCTCCAACCCTCACTGCCCCATCTCCAAACCTTACTGCCCCGTCTCTAACCCTCACTGCCCCGTCTCCAACCCTCACTGCCCCGTCTCCAGCCCTCACTGCCCCGTCTCCAAACCTCACTGCCCCGTCTCCAACCCTCACTGCCCCGTCTCCAACCCTCACTGCCCCGTCTCCAACCCTCACTGCCCCGTCTCCAACCCTCACTACCCCGTCTCCAACCCTCACTGCCCCGTCTCCTCACTGCCCCATCTCCAACCCTCACTGCCCCGTTTCCAACCTTCACTGCCCAGTTTCCAACCCTCACTGCCCCGTCTCCAACCCTCACTGCCCCGTCTCCAACCCTCACTGCCCCGACTCCAACCCTCACTGCCCCGTCCCCAACCCTCACTGCCCCGTCTCCAACCCTCACTCCCCCGTCTCCAACCCTCACTGCCCCGCCTCCAACTCTCACTGCCCTGTCTCCAACGCTCACTGCCCCGTCTCCAACCCTCACTGCCCCGTCACCAACCCTCACTGCCCCGTCCCCAACCCTCACTGCCCCGTCTCCAACCTTCACTGCCCCGTCTCCAACCCTCACTGCCCCGTCCCCAACCCTCACTGCCCCGTCTCCAGCCCTCACTGCCCCGTCTCCTCACTGCCCCGTCTCCAACCCTCACTGCCCCGTTCCAACCCTCACTGCCCCATCTCCAACCCTCACTACCCCGTCTCCAACCCTCACTGCCCCGTCTCCTCACTGCCACATCTCTAACCCTCACTGCCCCGTCTCCTCACTGCCCCGTCTCCAACCCTCAACGCCACGTCTCCAACCCTCACTGCCCCGTCTCCAACCCTCACTGCCCAGCCTCCAACCCTCACTGCCCCGTCTCCAACCTCACTGCCCCGTCTCCTCACTGCCCCACCTCCAACCCTCACTGCCCCGTCTCCAACCCTCCCTGCCCCGTCTCCTCACTGCCCCATCTGCAACCCTCACTGCCCCGTCTCCAACCCTCACTGCCCCGTCTCTAACCCTCACTGCCCCGTCTCCAACCCTCACTGCCCCGTCTCCAACCCTCACTGCCCCGTCTCCAACCCTCACTACCCCGACTCCAACCCTCACTGCCCCGTCCCCAACCCTCACTGCCCCGTCTCCAACCCTCACTGCCCCGTCTCCAACCCTCACTACCCCGACTCCAACCCTCACTGCCCCGTCCCCAACCCTCACTCCCCCGTCTCCAACCCTCACTGCCCCGCCTCCAACTCTCACTGCCCCGTCTCCAACCCTCCCTGCCCCGTCTCCTCACTGCCCCGTCTCCAACCCTCACTGCCACGTTTCCAACCCTCACTGCCCCTTCTCCAAACCTCACTGCCCCGTCTCCAACCCTCACTGCCCCGTCTCCAACCCTCACTGCCCCGTCTCCAACCCTCACTGCCCCGTCGCCAACCCTCACTGCCCCGTCTCCAACCCTCACTGCCCCGTCTCCAACCCTCACTGCCCCGTCTCCAACCCTCACTGCCCCGACTCCAACCCTCACTGCCCCGTCTCCAACCCTCACTGCCCCGTCTCCTCACTGCCCCATCTGCAACCCACACTGCCCCATCTCCAACCCTCACTGTCCCGTCTCCAACACTCACTGCCCCGTCTCCAACCCTCACTGCCCCGTCTCCAACCCTCACTGCCCCGTCTCTAACCCTCACTGCCCCGTCTCCAACCCTCACTGCCCCGTCTCCAACCCTCACTGCCCCGACTCCAACCCTCACTGCCCCGTCCCCAACCCTCACTGCCCCGTCTCCAACCCTCACTCCCCCGTCTCCAACCCTCACTGCCCCGTCTCCAACCCTCACTGCCCCGTCTCCAACCCTCACTGCCCCGACTCCAACCCTCACTGCCCCGTCCCCAACCCTCACTGCCCCGTCTCCAACCCTCACTCCCCCGTCTCCAACCCTCACTGCCCCGCCTCCAACTCTCACTGCTCTGTCTCCAACGCTCACTGCCCCATCCCCAACCCTCACTGCCCCGTCTCCAGCCCTCACTGCCCCGTCTCCTCACTGCCCCGTCTCCAACCCTCACTGCCCCGTTCCAACCCTCACTCCCCCGTCTCCAACCCTCACTGCCCCGCCTCCAACTCTCACTGCCCTGTCTCCAACGCTCACTGCCCCGTCTCCAACCCTCACTGCCCCGTCCCCAACCCTCACTGCCCCGTCTCCAGCCCTCACTTCCCCGTCTCCTCACTGCCCCGTCTCCAACCCTCACTGCCCCATCTCCAACCCTCACTGCCCCGTCTCCTCACTGCCCCATCTCCAACCCTCACTGCCCCGTTCCAACCCTCACTGCCCCGTCTCCAACACTCACTGCCCCGTCTCCAACCCTCACTGCCTCGTTCCAACCCTCACTGCCCCGTTCCAACCCTCACTGCCCCGTCTCCAACCCTCACTGCCCCGTCTCCAACCTCACAGCCCCGTCTCCTCACTGCCCCATCTCCAACCCTCACTGCCCCGTCTCCAACCCTCCCTGCCCCGTCTCCAACCCTCACTGCCCCGTCTCCAACCTCACAGCCCCGTCTTCTCACTGCCCCATCTGCAACCCTCACTGCCCCGTCTCCAGCCCTCACTGCCCCGTCTCCAACCCTCACTGCCACGTTTCCAACCCTCACTGCCCCGTCTCCAAACCTCACTGCCCCGTCTCTAACCCTCACTGCCCCGTCTCCAACCCTCACTGCCCCGTCTCCAACCCTCACTGCCCCGTCTCCAACCCTCACTGCCCCGTCTCCAACCCTCACTGCCCAGCCTCCAACCCTCACTGCCCCGTTTCCAACACTCACTGCCCCGTCTCCAACCCTCACTGCCCCATCTCCAACCCTCACTGCCCCGTTTCCAACACTCACTGCCCCGTCTCCAACCCTCACTGTCCCGTCTCCAACACTCACTGCCCCGTCTCCAACCCTCACTGCCCCGTCTCCAACCCTCACTGCCCCGTCTCCAACCCTCACTGCCCCGTCTCCAACCCTCACTGCCCCGTCTCCAACCCTCACTGCCCCGACTCCAACCCTCACTGCCCCGTCCCCAACCCTCACTGCCCCGTCTCCAACCCTCACTCCCCCGTCTCCAACCCTCACTGCCCCGCCTCCAACTCTCACTGCCCTGTCTCCAACGCTCACTGCCCCGTCTCCAACCCTCACTGCCCCGTCTCTAACCCTCACTGCCCCGTCCCCAACCCTCACTGCCCCGTCTCCAACCTTCACTGCCCCGTCTCCAACCCTCACTGCCCCGTCCCCAACCCTCACTGCCCCGTCTCCAGCCCTCACTGCCCCGTCTCCTCACTGCCACGTTTCCAACCCTCACTGCCCTGTCTCCAACGCTCACTGCCCCGTCTCCAACCCTCACTGCCCCGTCCCCAACCCTCACTGCCCCGTCTCCAGCCCTCACTGCCCCGTCTCCTCACTGCCCCGTCTCCAACCCTCACTGCCCCATCTCCAACCCTCACTGCCCCGTCTCCTCACTGCCCCATCTCCAACCCTCACTGCCCCGTTCCAACCCTCACTGCCCCGTCTCCAACCCTCACTGCCCCGTCTCCAACCTTCACTGCCCCGTCTCCAACCCTCACTGCCCCGTTCCAACCCTCACTGCCCCGTTCCAACCCTCACTGCCCCGTCTCCAACCCTCACTGCCCAGCCTCCAACCCTCACTGCCCCGTCTCCAACCTCACTGCCCCGTCTCCTCACTGCCCCATCTCCAACCCTCACTGCCCCGTCTCCAACCCTCCCTGCCCCGTCTTCTCACTGCCCCATCTGCAACCCTCACTGCCCCGTCTCCAGCCCTCACTGCCCCGTCTCCAACCCTCACTGCCCCGTTTCCAACACTCACTGCCCCGTCTCCAACGCTCACTGCCCCGTCTCCAACCCTCACTGCCCCGTCTTCAACCCTCACTGCCCCGTCTCCAACCCTCACAGCCCCATCTCCAACCCTCACTGCCCCGTCTCCAACCCTCACTGCCCCGTTTCCAACACTCACTGCCCCGTCTCCAACGCTCACTGCCCCGTCTCCAACCCTCACTGCCCCGTCTTCAACCCTCACTGCCCCGTCTCCAACCCTCACTGCCCAGCCTCCAACCCTCACTGCCCCGTTTCCAACACTCACTGCCCCGTCTCCAACCCTCACTGCCCCATCTCCAACCCTCACTGCCCCGTCTCCAACCCTCACTGCCCCGTCTCCAACCCTCCCTGCCCCGTCTCCTCACTGCCCCTTCTGCAACCCTCACTGCCCCGTCTCCAACCCTCACTGCCCCGTCTCCAACCCTCACTGCCCCGTCTCCAACCCTCACTGCCCCGTCTCCAACCCTCACTGCCCCGTCTCGAGCCCTCACTGCCCCGTTTCCAACCCTCACTGCCCCGTCTCCAACCCTCACTGCCCCGTCTCCAACCCTCACTGCCCCGTCTTCAACCCTCACTGTCCCGTCTCCAACACTCACTGCCCCGTCTCCTTCTGTCTCTTCCTCCTTCATGCCTTTATCCTGTTCCCCTTTAAATGTATCTTCACCCTAACCACTGCCTGTCCACATTCCCGCCACTCTGCAGGTAAAGTCGTTTCCCCCGGGCTTTCTAACAGATTTATTCGGCTGCCTAACATTTAGGGCCACTTACTCAAAACCTGTTGCGTTTCTAACTTGTTCCAGTTCCTACGACAGGTCATGATTCTGATTGATGAACTATTTCTCTCGCCCCGAAGCTGCCAGACCTGCCGAATCTTTCCAGTATTTTCTGGTTTTGATTTATTTTGCTCGTGGTCTCTCTCGTTTTGGATTGCCCCGTGTCCCCACGTCTATCCTCTTAAAACACTTCATTATTTTACAGATTGAGAGCCTGGGCCGGTCTATTATTTTCTGGTTTTGTCAATGCTTTGCAACCTCACACCCAATTGGAATAAATAAGGTGCAGGCACAGGAAATGGAAACTTTTTTTGTGTGTGTCACATTTGATTAGGAAACGGTGGCGTAGAAATATCCAGGCGCAGTTTGGACTGTGATGACCCTGATTTGCTTGTCAAATTGAAGTTGCAAGTTGGGTTCGTCGAGAGGCAGCGGGTTCAATGCTGCAGACGCAGAATGCCGTGCAGGGCTAACTGGAACAGCGACTGTGTCAGAACAGGTTACCTCTTCCCTCTGTGATCCAGGGTGGTGATGTCTTCAGTTGGTGCCGGCAGCGATTCAGTCACACAGGAAGTCAGTAGGTTTCTGACTTTCCTTTGGATCAGTGTCTTGGCTGTTAATCCTTGACCAAGAGTTGGCTGCCAGTTCATGCCCCATTGACTAACTGTTAAGTTCCAACGCCGGCATCTCCGCATCATGTTAAGTTCCAGTCACTCTCTCTGCTCTTAGCTGCTTCTGTTCAGCCAGGTCTGTTCTCTTGATTCTGCTTTGGCAGGAGTGAGTTCTGGCGGGCTTCACAATGGCTTTGCACCTCCCCAATCTATCCTCTCTTTTAGTCCTAGGTAAGTGAAAGTGCTATCTGATTAACCCTCCTTCCCCCACGGCCCTGCAATTCATTTTCCATTTCAACTATTTAACCAATTCTCTTTTGAAAATTCCCATTGACGCTGCTTGCACAGCACCTTCAGTAAGAAGTCTGACAACACCAGTTAAAGGCCAACAGGTTTGGCTGGAATCACTCGCTTTCGCAGGTAGCTCATTCATCAGGTGAGTGCAGTGAGGAAGGAGCAGTGCTCCGAAAGCTAGTGATTCTGAACAAACCTGTTAGCCTTGAACCTGGTGTTGGCAGACTTCTTACTGTGCCAACCCCAGCCCAACGCCGGCATCTCCACCTCATGACTATGAAAATACGCTGTGCTCTCGAGCAAGGATGCTTTCTGGCTAGTCTGACACAAGGGGGGTATCATTTAACTTCGAATAAAAACACAAACCGACACAAAAGCACATTTCCTGTGGGCGCTGGAAACCCTGAAATCACAGCGGGAAATGGTGGGAATACCCAGCGGGTCTGGTAGCTTCTGTGGAGAGAGACCACAGGTGGGTAAGTTTACACCAGAAGTTTCAGCGAGTAATTTCTCAGCAATCACTCTCAAAGCACGTGTGATTTTAACAGAGGAATGAAAGTTGTTTGTACGCCGCCAACATGTAATGTAGCCATCCCATAACTTGTGAGTGTGCGTGTGTGAGGCGGAGAGAGAGCTGGCACTGACAGACTCATTCATTCCAGTCCCTGAGCCGCAATTCATTCTCAGACATACTCTGGAGCTGCGATTGGACACTGATAGCACCTGCGGGAGGACAGTGTGAGCTGGATGTTGATCAGGTTGATACGGCAGGGCGAGCCGCCTCTCTCACTTCCACTTCGCTCTGGCCATGAATGGCAGTTTGATGGAGCGGAGGGTTCCAGCAGCCAGCCAATAAAATGGGACACAAAATTCCTCTCCAAGCTGTGTGATGAGGGTGAAAGCTAGAAGGGTTCTGAGCTGCCTGCTGCCGACACCTGGCTCACACGCCGTGACAGCAAGTGTAAAAATAGTCTTTATTGCACATTAACATTCTCTTAGGAAACTGCAGGCTGTACTTCCCGCGAACTAATGCAATTCCATGTGATGTGTGGAATGTGAAGGAGCACAATGGAACTGCTACTTTTGCATTGCACAGTAACCGAATACAGTGTGATGGCAAAATGGTAATGATGGCGTTGGTAAATAGAGCTCCCCCTCTCCCACCCCCAACCCTGTGAAACAGGGAGCTGTGAGATATTGTGATATTGCCAGGACATTATCAGAGGGATGGGCACTTCCTCTCAGTTTAACTGACAGAATCTCCGGCTCTGCAAAGGGAGCAGATTTCACCCCTTTCAGCATCACATTCAAAGCATGCAATGCTGAAACCCCGAGGCACAGATGGTAAAAGAGCATGTGTTCAAATGGTCCCATCCCTCCCTCCTCACAGATCTCGGAGTGTCTGAATCTGATTGAAGCTGAAGCGGTCAAAGGAATTTCCTCCCTCCTTACACAGTCCATCCTGGGCTAGGGGTTGAATCGGCAAGTCTCGGGAGAGATGGAATCTCCGGGATTCTCCCTCCCCCTGATCACAGACAATTTTTGACATTGCAGTTTTATCCCCAGGTGGTGAAAGTTTGACTTAGCTCAGGGAGTGGGGGCAGAGCATTGTACCCCATGATGATATTTGAAAGGGGAGTTCTGGAGTCAACATCGCAAGAACAGGTTGACTGGCCAGATTGCTTTTTGTGAGATCTTGCTCTGCAGACATTGGCTGGGGTGATTCTTACATTACAAGCGACTACAGTTCAACAGCACTTCATTGGCTGTTGTATGCTGTGGCGTCGAGGTCATAATAATGTGCTATATAAATGCAAACCTGGGAGAGCAAATAGGGTCAATTCTGAGAGACAGCGGTCTCTACAATATTGGACTGGAAACATTCCCCCCAGTCTCTCTTTTTACAGACACTGCCAGACCTGCTGAGATTTTCCAACATTTTCTGTTTTTATTTCAGATTCCAGCATCTGCAGTATTTTGCTTTTATGTTAGGATCAGGTCTATGATGTGTGATTGTAATACAGTTCAATTTTATTGTTTTATTTCACTCAAGTCTGATCAAAGAACAAGCGTATATATATATATATATATACATTTCCCACTAAGTTAAAAGAAGTATGTGTTTTACGTATTAAGGTGTCAGCCTTTGGTTCATTGAGCAACATACCTGTCTCTTAGTCAAATGTTGTGTCTTCCTGACTAGCCTCAAAGACTTGAGCACAAAATTCAGATTGGTGCTCTGGGACAATACTGAGGGGATATTTCACCGCCTGACATCTTAGCTTCTAGCTAAGACAATGAGCCAAGGTATTATCAGTCCTCTCATTGAGAATGCAAAAATTCCCTCGCAGCATTCAAAGGTTTAATGAAATTTTATTATGATTGCTGGAGATCCCCTGGGGAGTACATAATTTGAGACATTCCGTGTTTAGACTTAGGTAAGCAGGTAATAATAATCTTTATTAGTGTCACAAGTAGGCTTACATTAACATTGCAATGAAGTTACTGTGAAAATCCCGTAGTCGCCACATTGCGGTGCCTGTTCGGGTACACAGAGGGAGAATTCAGAATGTCCAAATTTCCTAACAGCACGTCTTTCAGGACCTGTGGGAGGAAACTGGAGCGCCCAGAGGAAATCCACGCAGACACGGGGAGAACGTGCAGGCACCGCACAGACAGTGACCCAGCGGGGAATCGAACCTGGGACCTTGGTGCTGTGAAGCAACAGTGCTATCCACTGTGCTACCATGCCACCCTTAGTCAGGGAATCTGAGTGGGACAAAGGTGATGTAATTAATGGTTGGAGCCAGATCTGTAGCAGTCAGTTTAGTTTTGAGTTTTGCTGGGAGCTTTGAGCTGAGCAAGAGCTTTTGCCAAAGGTTGTCAGGTTAAGCAGTAGTCTAACACAGACAGAAGAATCTGCTGGTTACTTCCAGACAGGATCGCTCTCTTCAAGCAGTCTTTCCAAGAAATCTACATCCAGAGGATAGCAAGTATCCCTGTGTTTGCTAACTTTATTTACAAGTGGAGTTTGGCCTGTGATGGGTTTTACTTGATTGGAGATAGAGAAGGTATCAGTTAAAAATTGAAGTGTTTCCTTTTATTGGTAAGAATTGTTAAACTGTTAACTGTCAGTTGTTTTCTGTGAGGTTACTGTAGTTTAATCCTGTGTTCACAATAATTTTTGTTTTAATATAACATATCCCTATTTATCAGTGGAATCACTCCTGAGGGAAATATCGTTTCATCACAGCTTGACAAATTTTAAAAAAAACGTGTTTGGGGTTCTTGTGCGGTATCCTAATAAATATTGGGATCCTGTCATGGATTTTAACAACATTGAGTTAAATTTCAAGAGGATATAATATAGACAGGCAGGTGGAATGGCGGACTGGTGGGAGATGCGATTTAATGCAGAGAAGTGTGAAGTGATACATTTTGTTCGGAAGGATGAGGGGTACATGTGCATAATCCATTGAAGGTGGCAGATTGGGCAAATGGTCAAAAAGGTGCACAGAGCCCTTGGATTTATAAATAGTGTGGAAAAACACTGTTTTTAATCACTGGCACGGCCACTGGAGTGTCGTGAAGACAGATTGTGGTGTAGTTTTCAAAAGGGAACTTGATAAATATTTGAATGGAGAGAATGTGTAGAGCTATGGGAGGGTGGGAGAGGTCACGGGACTAAGTGAATTCCTCCTGCAGAGATCCGGCAGGGACACATTGGGCCGAATGGCCTCCTTCTGGGTAGTAGCCATTCTGTGGTAAAGCGATCTGGGATGGAAAGACTTCATGTACATCCAAACCTTTCTTTATAACATGTAATGACTGTGAGTGTGTGTAAGAGTTTTGCAATGTGAAAGCAGTGAATCCAGGTGTAGGCTGCTCAGGCAGGAAGGGAAGGGCTGGTCTGCAGAATAGTCAGACTCCAGTTCCCAGAGTGCTCCTCCTCTTGGTGATCTGGAGCCCCGAGTTTCCGCTGCCAGTCGGCGATTGACACATCATCAGGTCCCAGAATGTGAGTTCGGCTCAGCCGAGAGCGAGGAGAAATCCCGGCTAGACACTGATCCACTCTCCACCACATTGAGAAGGGCAGACCGCACAGAGGCTGGAGGAGGAGGTATGTCAGTGCTGGTTCTGATTGCATTCGCTTCCTGGGCCGACTGCGAGATCGGTGCTAATTATTTTCAGGAATGTTTTCACTCTTTCCTGAAAGAGAGGGAGGGAGAGGGAGAAAGAGAGAGAGGAATGAATGTAGGCAGCACAGTAAACTGTGCAAGATGTTTGTTCCTGGTCTGAGAGTTCTTGGCAGAGGTTGGGCGTTGGTTTGAAGTTTATCGCCTTTAATTGGGTAACAATCCCATTTAGAAAAGCATTTTACT
Organism: Scyliorhinus torazame; assembly: GCF_047496885.1. NCBI lineage: Eukaryota > Metazoa > Chordata > Chondrichthyes > Carcharhiniformes > Scyliorhinidae > Scyliorhinus > Scyliorhinus torazame. The sequence continues at coordinate 5,538,248 of NC_092717.1, forward strand.
CAGTCTGGCAGGATGGGAGAAAGTTTCAGCTCTTCATTTTTTTGATGGATTTCTCCATTATAAAAGCTTTTCTCTGATTTTGAGACCTGAGCTCGCTGCAGACACGCGATGTAAGAGGAGCGAAAGGGAGAGAGGTCACCATCTGCTACCCAGAACAAATTTGATTTTCATGCTAATGGTTTCTACTCGCGGTTGTAACGAATTTAAAGCGAGTCTGATGATCATGGAAATTATCTTTTTTTTTTTACCGCGGCTGCGATCTGCACGGTTGCAAATTAGAATACCGTTAAAATCCACAACATCCGCTGTCTCTTGCCCTTAGGGACGATTAAAGATTTAAATTAGCAAAGCGCCGATTATGAAATGTGATTGAAACGCTTAAAGTGAAGGATCCACGCCAGTTTTCGACATTACTCGATTATTTTGCTGAACTTGTTTTTTTTCTCTCTCTTGATCAACAGATAGACGGTTAATTCACAATTTAACACCAAGCAAAGCTAACATCCGATCCCCAGAGCGAGAGAGGGAGAGAGAGAGAGAGAGACCTGTGCTCGATTGACAAGCAGAGAGATGGGGGAGACTTTGCTTCTGACTTTGAGCTTGGTGGAGACATTCTGGCGCTAACTGCCTCCCTGGAAGCTGGCGCTACCGGAGAGCTGAGCTGGTGGACAGCAGCCTGTGCTGAATTCATGGAGAGCTGTGTGTCTCCCTGTGTCTGTGAAGGCAGCGGTTTGTCAGCACAGATGTCTTAAAGGACACCCCTTGCTTGGGGCGGAGGGAGAGACCCCCCCCCCCCCCCCCATTTTCAAATGGCTTCTTTGGAGTTAGTTTTCCTGGAGGAAAGAAATAATCAACCCTGTGCTTGGAAAGAACTGGATTGGGGATTTCACCCCTCGTTCCCGCAGATCTCGGGTTCAGCACCAGGGACAGCGCCCGTTGAGGGTTACAGCTTCAAACAGGGTCAGCACCACACCGGAGGGACAGCGCCCTTTGAGAGTTACAGCGTCAAACACGGTTCAGCACCAGGGACAGCGCCCTTTGAGAGTTACAGCTTCAAACAGGGTCAGCACCACGCCGGAGGGACAGCGCCCTTTGAGAGTTACAGCTTCAAACAAGGTTCAGCACCAGGGACAGCGCCCTTTGAGAATTACAGCTTCAAACAGGGCCAGCACCACACCGGCGGAACGGACATTAAGGTGTGTTGCGACCAAGAACTGGAGACATCTTTCGCCTACATTGATGAAAATGTCAACCTGCAGCGTGCAAGCCCCGGGCTTCCGGACAAAAACTACAGCAGCCAGCCCAGTGACACGAGGACCATTGCCAAAGGCTTACAGGAACTCTCAATCGAGTCTGACGATGACAGCTCAGCCGGCAGCTCAGACACCTCCGTGGATTACGGCTTCATCAGCGCTCTGCTCTTCCTGTTCAGCGGCATCACGCTGGTCATCATCTCTTACCTGATCCCCCGTGATGTGACTGTGGACCCAGACAGTGTCTCAGCCCGGGAGATGGAGAGACTTCAAAGGGAGAGCGCCCGGGTGGGGGCTCACCTGGACAGGTGTGTCATCGCTGGACTTGGACTGTTAACCCTGGGGGGAATACTTCTCTCCACTTTGTTAATGATATCAATCTGTAAAGGTGAATTGTACAGGAGGCAGAGGTTGGCACCTAATGGCAGATCTGGCAACGTTTATGGGTCGTTCAGCTTTCGTCTCAAATCCCCAGCACCCAACAGTTCCACCCAGCTTTTCCCACTAGATGGAGAGGACACCACAACTATTGATTAATGGTATTGTATATTGTCAATTTTAAACATATTTAATTTATTCTTCACGCAGGTTAATAATATGAAACTGTCGAATGTGAAATAACCGCAACATCCCCCTCCCTCCTCTAGTCTTCTATAAGAAAAAGCAGGGAAGGCAAAACGCATTCATCCCATCCTCCCATCTACATTGAGTAAATATCTCCAGACCATTTCAAAAATCAATTTCTAAAGTTTGAAAAGACACAATCAATAATCCACTCCATTCCCAGCATTCACTGGTGATGTTCTTCTCAGCTGCCACACTTGCCAGGCGAGCAGGAGGCCACAATCCTCTTCCAACATTTATATAGATCATGGCTGATGTTTACCTCAACTCCATTCCCACCTTCCACCCCCATCTCTTTGAACCCATACCTGATATTTAAACAGACTTATCACATTCTTCGAGAGTTCAGTTGACCCCTTTCATTCTAAAGATCCATTGCTCTTTCCATAACAAATTGCTCCCCGATTTCAATCCCATACTTTCAGGTTGTGTCACATTACTCTGTGATCCCCCTTCAAAGCAAGTAGTTTTTCTATACATTACCCGATCAAATCATGAATTTACACATCAGAAGGAGGCAATTCAGCCCAGCGAGTGTGCCCTGGCCCTTAGAAAGGGCATCCTACTTAAACCCACCCCTCCACCCTATCCTCGTAACCCAGTAACGCCACCTAACCTTTTGGACACTAAGGGGCAATTTAGCATGGCCAATCCACCTAACCTGCTCATCATTGGACTGTGGGAGGAAACCGGAGCACCCAGAGGAAACCCATGCAGACACGGGGCGAAAGTGCTAACCCCACACAGTCACCCAAAGCCGAAATTGAACCCAGGTCCCTGGAGCTGTGAGGCAGCAGTGCTAACCACTGTGCCACCGTGCCACCCACTATCATTTATGATTTCTATCTCCATCAGATCATCCTAAAAGTTCTCACTAATTCATAATCCTCCTTAAAATGCTTATTTCCTCTTGTTGCTATTTAGAACTTTTAATTTATTTGTGATTTATAGAAAATCAAAAATATTTCATTCATCAAGTGCATTGAACTCTGGTGCAAAAAGAAAATGCGAAATCGCACAGCCATCCAGTAGCATCAGTGAAGAGAATTGATGAGTTCGTCACTGTGGTCTCCACCCTGGTCCCCCACACACTTATACACAATTTAACTTTGGTGCCTTGGTCTAATCCCAATGAAAACCAATTAACTCACCAACATTTTATGAAAACTTGATTTCTATTTTTAAAAAGCCACATGATCACTTAGTGATATTAAGCCATTTATTGGGTAGCTCTTTCAAAGGGCCGACATGGGATATGATGGGCCAGGTGGCCATTTTCTGAGTCGTAAGATGATTCATTTGAAGAATTGCAAAATCTGGGTTCTTGGAGTGTGGCCTGTGCACTAGTGATCTGAGGTATTCACAACCACAAAGTGTCTGTCGTACCTCTGGTGAAATATCCACAAGTTAATTCAGTCTAATCCATCAGAATTGCAAACAATATTAAAAGGGATTTCAAATACATTTGATTGTGTTTTCTATATATATTTGACACCATTTCACTTCAAAAACAAGTCATTGCTAGTTGAGCAGGACTGTACCATCAGTGTTATTTTTTCCCTAAACTGTATTTATGTATCACCGTTCTTTGTTACAACTAATATGCAAATAAATGTTATCCTAAACTTACAGTACAGAGATTTGTTTTGAAAGATGAAACACAAATGTCCTTAAAACACAAACAAATGGCAAGGGGTGTACATTCTTCATGTTCTCTAGATAAGCAAGCAAACCAAATTTCACAGGAAATACATGGAATTCATTTAAAAAAATGCAACAACAGAAAGATGTTTTCAAGAAGCAGTTAGGTACAGCACTTGGGATGAAGGGGTTCAAAGGAAGTGGGGGGAAGGTGGGATCAGGCTATTGAGCTGGATGATCAGCCTCCTCCTGCCCCTATTTCCTGTTTCTATGAGATGTGAAAGAAGGAAACACTTGTGCAAATGTCTAACATGTCAGTCCACTCTAAGCAGGTCATTCTGCAACTGCTTTGGGTTACATCCCACCAAAAGGTTCTCATAGCCTCTTGTGAATCCCACTAGCTATGGACAATAAGCTATAGAGTGAAGGTTTTGAGGACTTTGGCTGAGTCTTGCATTGCTTCTTTTATGAAGAAACCTGGTTAGCAAGATAATTAAAAATGAAATCACGTACAGAATCCTCAAAACAAAATTCACAATATTCTCCTCCCCCTAATAATTCTTGCTTCTTCAAGCTCCTCCCATTCCTGGTTAGTCTCCTTGTGTTCGCTCACTAATTCCTTGTACTGCTGCTTCAGCCCTGCAATTTTCAGCTAGTATTCTGCAGATTAGTTCCTCACCCAGACATCTCGGCTCCTAGCTCAGCCTCTCAATTTTGACACACAGCACCTCCACCTCCTGCGTTACCAAATCCTGCTCTGCCCTGGCTCTAAGCTTCCTCCATCAGAGAGTTGGTGCAGACTCAGTGGGCCAAATGGCCTTCTTCTGCACTGTAGGAATTCTATGAAATCTATGGAACTGCAACTGGACACTTGCCCAACACAGCCTGGGTGAGGCCCACATCTTCTTCCTTACAGAGACTGTTTGAGGAATGAAACAGATTTAAACTTGTTAGTGATTCCTGGACCGGAATTCTCCACCTGTTGCGATTCACTGGGGTTTCCCAGCAGCGTGGGGCACTTACAATGGGAAATCCCATTGGCAAGCAGCGGGACAATAGAATCCTGCCCCCGGCGAACGGTGTGCTACTGAGGAACACGCGGCTGGGGTGTCGGAGAATCCTGCCCCTGGTCTTCGTCTCTTGGTATGTGCATTGACAATTAATTACACAGACCTTTTCCAATTACATTGAACCCATGAAACTTATGCAGGCTATGAAAAATGATTAGCTCTACCAATTGCATTACTATCTAAGTATTACCTTTATATTGACCTATTTAATGCAAGTATTTAATGCCTTATTCTATTGTATCTTGTTTATTCTACAGGTGTTCTCAATGGTTTAACAGAGAAAGAATTGGTTTAAAATAAAATGCTCCTTCAATTGAATTATAAGTGTTTGCAAAGTATAAGTATCTTACTTTCACCAGCTTAGTATTTGAAATAAGGTTGTCTTACTACATAGTCAATATGCAATAATTAGATTTCAGTCAGAATTCTATATTTAATGTCACTGGTGTACAATTAAGCTAATGCACTCCTGCTTAAATCCTTCAGGCAAAATTGTTAATAATACAGAACTTACATTTCATGACCTCAGAAAATCTCAAGAGTATTTTACAACCAATGAAATACATTTAAAGCTGATAATAATAATAATATTAATCGCTTATTGTCACAAGTAGGCTTCAATGAAGTTACGGTGAAAAGCCCCTAGTCACCACATTCCGGCGCCTGTTCTGGGAGGCCGCTACGGGAATTGAACCCGCGCTGCTGGCATTGTTCTGCATTGAAAGCCAGCTATTTAGCCCACTTTGCTAAACCAACCCCTGCATTGTAAAGTAGGAAACGCAGTAGCCAGGTTTACCACAGCAAGATCCCACAAAATCCCACATCTACAATGCGAGAACTCCCTGGCTCTTCTTCCAGTCGTACATGAGGGAACTGAGAGGGCCTTGGTTTAATGCCTCTTCTAAAGGCAACATTTGGAACAGTGCTGCACTCCCTCAGCACTGCACTTGGATTGTCTGCCTGGATTACAGACTTGGATCTCTAGGGTGGGACACGAACCCACAACTTTCTGATTCAGAGTCAAGAGGACTACCCACTGAGTCATGACTAGAACTTGAAAAAAATTAATGTTTTTAAACTGTTGTTTTGAAGGATCAACTCCTACAAAAATTGGAGATTTAAGCTGCTAGGTAAACTCATCAAATGTGAATCAATTTGCCCTGGTGTCCAGTTGCTTGATAATAAAATAAATAGAAACTGATTTGACACTGTTCTTTAATATTTCAAATTGAGATCACCACTTGTTTTAAACAGTCGACAAAACATTGTCTGAGAAACATCTGTCCACATTCATGGGCAACATTGCTTTTAAAATTTACAACTTCTTTTACAAAATATGCATGAACAGATGAGATATTTTACTGTCTAATTTACAAGCAAAAAGCTCTGCTCCTGTGACGGATTGCCATAACATCACATATGTGTAACTTTACGATACCAACAGATGCTTCAGCCAAAATTTCCATGGGTAATGTAATGGGAGATTCTGCCAGTCAGCACATTTTCATCACTTTGATATCTAAATTACATTGTATAAAACTGGCATCATAAATAATGTATCAAATGAATGACAGCCCCACCACATAGAACACTGCTCTTTTTTTACAGTGCAACAATCACACTGCCGTTTTTTTACTGGAATGATGTTGTCCACAGGTTAAGTTATTAAGTTTAACCTTTGGAATGCCAGCAGAGCCCATCAATTCTGTGAGTCACTGACGAGAATACAATTTTTCCAGCGAATTGCTAGGAATAGCTTTATCACTTTAATATTAGCCATCAATTTGAAATATTGTCTCTGTTCCCTTTTTAATGTTAACTTCCATTGTATTGTTTTTTTTAATTGATGGAATGTGCTCTAACTTTCCCCCCTGTTTTTAATTGTGATATTTTAAAAATGACTTTTTAAAAATTCATTTACAGGATGTGATAATGACAATAATCTTTATTAGTGTCACACGTAGGCTTACATTAACACTGCAATGAAGTTACTGTTAAAATCCCCTGGTCGCCACACTCCGGCGCCTGTTCGGGCACACTGAGGGAGAATTCAGTGGGTGCTATTCAGGTCAAACTATATTTTCAAGTTATCCCCCGGTATAACCCATACATTCATCGAAGAATTTTACCTACTTACCCCTCAGTAGCATTGAAATCCTGGGTCCTGCATTGCTAAGTAAGTAAAGTAGACTTTGGAATAACCACAATTTCAGGTTAAATTAAGTTATTTTATTATTATATTTTTTCTTTTAAAAGCTGCAATTACTGTCCTTACAGAAAAGTAGAAAGATCTTGCTTCTGGATCCTTCTGGTTTGTAGAAGGGACCTTCAGGCCCAACTTGAAAATCAATCTTCTTTAAAGTCTGGTCTTCTTTAGATGTATTCGCTGATGGGCTCAGTTGCTGTGTCCTATCTTTCCCATGTACCGAGCTGTGAGAGCTGGCTCTGTTGGCTGTCTCTGAGCTGACTCTGCCTACTCTTTAAATTCTAGTCTTCCTTAGATGTATTAGCTGTTTTAGCTCGGCTGCTATGTCTTATCTTTCCCATGTACCAAGCTGACTGTAATCTGACTCTGAGCTGCTTGTTCCTTCTCTGCTTCTCCGCCTCTCTCTGTGAGTTTTAGAACATAGAACGATACAGCGCAGTACAGGCCCTTTGGCCCACGATGCTGCACCGAAACAAAAGCCATCTAACCTACACTATGCCATTATCATCCTTATGCTTTTAAATGCCCTCAATGTTGGTGAGTTCACTACTGTTGCAGGTAGGGCATTCCACGGCCTCACCACTCTTTGCGTAAAGAACCTACCTCTGACCTCTGTCCTATATATATTACCCCTCAGTTTAAAGCTATGTCCCCTCGTGCCAGCCATTTCCATCCGCGGGAGAAGGCTCTCACTGTCCACCCTATCTAACCCCTTGATCATTTTGTATGCCTCTGTTAAGTCTCCTCTTAACCTTCTTCTTCTCTCCAACAAAAACAACCTCAAGTCCATCAGCCTTTCCTCATAAGATTTTCCCTCCATACCAGGCAACATCCTGGTAAATCTCCTCTGCACCCGCTCCAAAGCCTCCACGTCCTTCCTATAATGCGGTGACCAGAACTGTACGCAATACTCCAAATGCGGCCGTACCAGAGTTTTGTATAGCTGCAACATGACCTCCTGACTCCGGAACTCAATCCCTCTACCAATAAAGGCCAACACTCCATAGGCCTTCTTCACAACCCTATCAACCTGGGTGGCAACTTTCAGGGATCTATGTACATGGACACCTAGATCCCTCTGCTCATCCACACTCCCAAGAACTTTACCATTAGCCAAATATTCCGCATTCCTGTTATTCCTTCCAAAGTGAATCACCTCACACTTCTCTACATTAAACTCCATTTGCCACCTCTCAGCCCAGCTCTGCAGCTTATCTATGTCCCTCTGTAACCTGCTACATCCTTCCACAGTGTCGACAACACCACCGACTTTAGTGTTGTCTGCAAATTTACTCACCCACCCTTCTGCGCCTTCCTCTAGGTCATTGATAAAAATGACAAACAGCAACGGCCCCAGAACAGATCCTTGTGGTACGCCACTTGTAACTGAACTCCATTCTGAACATTTCCCATCAACCACCACCCTCTGTCTTCTTTCAGCTAGCCAATTTCTGATCCACATCTCTAAATCACCCTGGTTTTGGTTCTGGTGGCTGTCCCCTTTCTTCAGGTTTATATATTTTTCGAACAGTTATTTATTTTTTATGACTTTATTGTAAAGTCACTCTTATTTCACTTTGATTGTAAAAAGTATCTTTGATCTAAACATTCTAATCCAACTAAGTACTTATTTTGACATGACCTCAGCTCTCTGGTCTCTGATTATATTGTTTCCTTTGTGATGTTCAAAATGCTTTGACTTCAGGAGGAGTTACTTTTAATTCCTGCCATTTCTATAGTTTTATTTTCCAATTGTGTCCTCAGCTCATAATTCTAACTTTGATTTTGGCTTTGAATTATGTTTCTCGTAGACTGATAGTCTCCAATTTTCTTTAATTTACCTGGTATTAGCAAAATTTCACACCTAGAATTGTCACCAAATTCAACTGAACCTCATCCTTTCTTTTCCAGCTGCTTACTAAGATAGTTAATCTCAATAGAGGTGTGCACCATTCTTTTTACCTTCAAATAAAAATCCTGTTTGTCTTGTTTGCTAAGCCTGCTTGACCAAGGATATCTGCATTTTACAATCCTGCTCTTTGCAGCTGCTGTTAACCCTTTGTGGGATATTTCCCTGTATCCTCTCATGTTTCTCTCAGACCAGATATTGCCAGACTTCCATGTTTCAAATGACACATCTTTCCATATTTTCAATAACAACCGCTGCAGTCCCAGGGGTGTAGGTACACCCTCTGTGCTGTTAGAGACGGATTTTGAACCAGCGACAGTGAAGGAGTGGTGATATGTTTCCAAGTCGAGGTGGTGAGTGTTCAGGTTGTTCAGTTGGAATCTGAGACCAACGTCCAAAATATTCACAGCATCATAGAATATTTACAGCACGGAAAGAGACCATTTGACCTGTTCAGTTTGTGCCAGCACTCTGCAAGAGCAGCTTAGCTAATTTCACTCCCTGTCCTTTACCCTTTAGACCTGAGCATTGCTCTCCCATCAGGAGCCTATCCAATTCCATTATAATAGCCTTGATTAAATCTGCTCCCACCAGAGTCTTGGGCAGCTTATTTCCGATCCTAATCACTCGCTGCCTGAAAAACCTTTTCCTCATGTCATCTTTGGTTCTGGTGCCACTCATTTGAACTCCGTGTTGCTGGTCACTGTCCATTCTGCTACTGGGAACCGTCTCTCCCGCTCTACTCTGTCCCGACCTCTCATCATTTTGAATTAGAAAAGTTTCTTTCAACCTTCTCTTCTCCAAGGAAAACAACCCCGGATTCTCCAATCTACCCTTGTAACTGAAGTCCCTCATCCCTGGGAGTATTCTCAAAAATCTTTTCTGCACCCTCACTAAAGCCACGGCATTAGAACATAGAACATACAGCATAGAAGGAGGCCGTTCGGCCCATCGAGTCTGCAACGACCCACTTAAGCCCTCACTTCCACCCTATCCCCGTAACCAATAACCCCTCCAGACCATTTTTAGTCACTAAGGGCAACTTATCATGGCCAATCCACCTAACCTGCACATCTTTGGACTGTGGGAGGAAACCGGAGCACCCGGAGGAAACCCACGCACACACGGGGAGAACGTGCAGACTCCGCACAGACAGTGACCCAGCAGGGAATCAAACCTGGGACCTTGACGCTGTGAAGACACAGTGCTAATCACTTGTGCTACTGTGCTGCCCATTGTCACAGCACTGGCGATATACTCGTTTTATTGATCGGTTTAATTTCATTGAACCAAACAAAGAAGACATGAATTCGAGATTGTTGAGTCACTGACCTTCCCATCAGGTGGGAAGAAGTGTCTGTTGACAGCTGAGGGAACATGTCAGCAGTTATGGGAGGAGAGAAAAGGATCTTTGCGATATTTCGTGGCGCAGTGGGTAGTGCCTCTGGCCAGATGGTTGTTAGTTTGACTCCACTCCTATGCTGTGTGTTGCCCATCCCTAATTGTGGGAGCTTGCTGTGCACAGATTGGCTGCAGGACTTTTTCAATTACAGCAGTGATATTATTTTTAAAAAGATAACTGGCTGAAAAGCACTTTGGGATGTCCTGTGATTGTGAAAGTTGCTATTGAAATGTCAGCCTGAACTTTCTTCTGAGAGTTTACACCTCAAGCTTCCGTAACAAGGTATCGAAGTAGCACCAATTCAACAACTATTAGCTAATGGTTCAATACTTTCAGCTGGTCTATTAGTTTGTGAAGCCTGGAATTAAACGTTGACAGAAACACAAACCCGGATTTTGAGATAGGCAATACAGTGAGCCTATTGGCGCTCCCCATTATTAAGGAGTAAATCAGACAGCAACATCCGGCGTCCACACATGTGTAGTTAAATGTAGAAGTTGTTCACTTTGTCCTGCACCTCCACAAGCTGTAATATGTTGGTATCTTATTGAGAAACTTACCACTGAAATCCATCAAAGGACTTGCAGTTTCTGTACTTACCCACTGAACATGTCTGAAATCATTAGCATTGGTAGACTCAGGTGTAAGCAAACCTAAAACAGAGCAATAAATCTTCATTACTGCCAAACAACCTATCAGGCTCTGAGAAGTTAATTTTACAAGTGTGGAGCTCCAATCTCTCAGAATTTATTGTTGGAGAGTGTAATTCAAAATACTCTCTTTTATCTTGCTCTTTTAATCCTTCTTCTTTCCTTACTTTATTTTACTTTCTGTATATGAGCTTATAACAAATTCATTATAATAATTCTAAACGTATTTGGCCTCAGCAAGGATTGTGCAATCTGACTGGTTGAAGAGACACTGTTGGTTGCTGTGTTCATACCTGGTGTAAATCCCCTGTAGAGAGTGCCACTGCTGAATTGGCTCTCGAACAATCCTCAGTTATTGCTCAAAACCTCCTGTGTAACGAACGATGGGAACGCCTCCACTGCTGCTGACTGTAGGTGCACCCCCCTCCTCTTGCCAAACACCGTCAGGGTAAGAAGCATCAGAAACCAGATGGTCCAGGAACACTGTTGTATCAGTCCCACTGCGGTGGTAGAAAGCATATTAAGTACTGAGCCGTCAGTAGACTGCCACAGAACACAGGAAGGTCTTCAGATGTTTTCATCATCTGTTGCTTCCCTATAATTAACGAAAATACGTGTATTAAATACACACTTTTGGTGATAAGATTTGTGATGCAATCACGTCACTTCGATGGGACTAAAAATGACTGATTCACACAGAGGCACACACACATAGAGACACACAGAGACACACAGAGACACACAGAGACACACACAATGACACAAAGAGACACACGCAGGCACACACACAGTCACAGGCATACAAAAACACAGACACACCGTGAGACACATACAGAGACACACACACAGACACACACTGAGACACACAGGGTCGCACACTGAGACACATACAGAGACACAAACAGACACATACACAAACACAGACACACAGTGGCACACATACAGAGGCACAAACACACACACAGACACACACAGAGACACAGAGAGCCACACACACTGAGACACTCAGACACATACAGAGACACACACAGACACACACACAGACACACACACAGACACACACACAGACACAGGCCTACACAAACACAGATACACAGTGAGACACACACAGACACAGAGACACACACACACTGAGGCACATACAGAGATGCATTCAGAGACACAGAGTGAGACACACAGTGACACACAGAGACACACACAGAAACACAGAGACACACACAAAGACACACACGCAGACATACACAGACACAAATACAAGTAGACACCAAACCATATATAGACACACAAAGAGGAATAGGGGCATACAAAAACAGAAACATGCACACACAGGGACACGCTCTGGCACATAGAGAGGCACAGAGACACACATAGAGACACAGAGACACACAGAAAGACATAGAGACATGCAAAGAGAGACAGAGAGAGAGAGAGACAGAGACATAGTGACACACACAGAGACAAAGAGACTCACAGAAAGACTGAGACAGAGACATTCAAAGAGAAACACAGAGAGAGATAGAGAGACATAGAGGCACACAGGCAGAGACACAGAGACATATATACAGACATAGTGACACACAGGCAGAGATACACACATACAGACACAGCGAGACATAGGGACACACAGAGAGACATAGAGACACACAGAGAGACATAGAACCACACAGGCAGAGACACAGAGAGACACAGAGACACTCAGAGAGACATAGTGACACATAGGCAGAGACGCAGAGGCACACAAACAGACATAGTGACACACAGGCAGAGACACATACACAGACACACGGAGAGAGACACAGAGAAGTTGCACATTACTGCAGTCAGTGTAGAAACTGACAGGCCAAAACTGAAGTGTCTGTGAGGAAATCCACGTCTGAAATTTTAGGCAGAAACATGAGTGGGTGGTGTTGACACAACTCTGAATTTGCATATTCCACCTTTCTATTTTAACAATGGATGGGGAAGCTAAACGCACAACAGTGAGTCTGGTAGAACTGAAGGTGCAACTTTTCCACACAGAGAATTTATATTCATCACATACACCAGAAAATATGAAATCACAGGATCACACCGCACAGTAGAAGGTAATCACCCCATTGTGTTTCTGCTGCTCGGTGAAAGGGGCTGCCCAATTAGTCCCAGCTATCCCCATAGTCCTGCAAATTTCACAACTATTCCTCCAATGCCCTTCTGAACGTTCCCACTGAATCTGCTCCCACCGCCCTTCAGAAAGCACCTTCCGGATCACAGCAACTCTGTCAGGAAATACTCTCCACGTCCACCCCCCCGCCGCTATCTTTGCCAATTATTTTAAATCTGTGTCCTCTGGTGACCAACTATTCTGCCACTGGAAACAGCCACTCCTTTTTCACTCTGCCTGGATGAGTGCAGCTCCAACAATAATAATATAATCGTTAATAGTGTCACAAGTCGGCTTACATTAACACTGCAGTGAAAAGCCCCGAGTCGCCACATTCCGGCACCTGTTCAGGTACACAGAGGGAGAATTCAGAATGTCCAATTCACCTAACAGCACGTCTTTCGGGACCTGTGGGAGGAAACCGGAGCCTCCGGAGGAATCCCAGGCAGACACGGGGAGAACGTGCAGACTCCGCACAGACAGTGGCGCAAGCTGGGAATCGAACCCAGGTCCCTGCCGCTGTGAAGCAACCGTGCTAACCACTGAGCTACCATGCTGCCTGCAACGCTCAGCAAGCTCGACAGCTCCTTGACTTGCTCCCCCACCCACCACCAACAGTTACTCTCTCCAACACCGTCGCACAGTAGCAGCCGTGTGTACCACCTACAAGATGCACTGCAGGAACTCGCCAAGGCTCCTTTGGCAGCACCTACCGCCATTTGGAAAATGCTTACGTATATCACCACCTGTAAGTTCCCATCTGAGCCGCTTCCCATCCTGACTTGGAACTGTATCGCTGTTCCTTCTCAATCACTATATCAATATCCTCGAAACCCCCCCACCTAACAGCACAGTGGGTGTACCTACACCACATGGACTGCAGCGGTTCAAGGCAGCAGCTCACCACCACCTCCTCAAGGGTAATTACGGATGGGAAATAAATTTTGGCTGAGCCAGCAATGACCACATCCCATGAATGAATTAAAAAACACTATCAAAAGCCTTATATTTTGAAACAGCCTCCATTTAACCTTCGCTGCTCTAAGAAGAACAGTCCCAGCTTGTCCCGTCTCTCCACATAATTGAAGTCTCTCACCTCTGGAACCATTCTAATAAATCTCCTCAACACCCTCTCCAAGCAGGGGCTGTTTAGCACAGGGCTAAATCGCTGGCTTTGAAAGCAGACCAAGGCAGGCCAGCAGCACGGTTCAATTCCCGTACCAGCCTCCCCGAACAGGCGCCGGAATGTGGCGACTAGGGGCTTTTCACAGTAACTTCATTGAAGCCTACTTGTGACAATAAGCGATTTTAATTTCATTTCATTTCATTTCAAGGCCTTGCCATCCTTCCTACACTGTGGTACCTGGAATTGGGCACGGTACCCCAGCAGAGGGTGATCTCAGTGAATGTTTCACATAAAATGCCAGAATGAAGATTCCTGGCACCAGAATCAGAAAGATAATTGACTAGATTTCCCATTCTGAATGAATGGCACTGATGGAGGCTACATGCAACATGAAGGTGGGTGTTTAAGGAAAAAGTACCATTGACAGTCATAAATGTATTATTTCGTTCATAATTAGAAATGCTAAGTAGCCTGGAGTAGAAAAGAAATTAACAAAAGAGTTGATTAATGTTTGATTTGAAATGGATTTGATGTCAAGTGTCTGGTCAGAGTAGTTATGTAACAGATAAGATAATGTGCTGAGAGGCATTATTCTTAATAGTATAAATGAAGCTGTTATCAGCAATATAACACAGGTACCTTACACAGTCTTCATTAACTTCTGACACAAAACAGCATGGTCTCCGATCCAGTTAATCAACTTGTCCTGACCAACAGATTGAAAGAAAAACACAATCAATTGTAAAATAATAGAAAAAGGGACCAGCCATGAATCAAACTCCGCAGCAGGATTTTATCATGAAGTGATGCAGCAACACCCAATGAAATCATTGCCCAAGTCGTGAATGGATTCTGGATTATGTGAATCTTTAATAAAAGCCAATCTCACATTGCACCTCCCTGACAGCCCAGTGTGCGGGTGTGCTGGCCAGCATTCTGACTCACACCAAGTTGGGAGGTTTGAAGCTTGTTCTACTGACAAGGTTCAACTAACCACAACTGTCCTGGGCTGAGGGGGACCCACCGCCTTGACCCTAACCGCCACCTCATGACCAATGCTGGAGGGTGTACACAGAATGTTAGTTAGGTGGCAGCATTAGGCTTGGGTGTGAAGGTGTGTATTGTTCAATATGCACAAGTATTCAGTTCTGGTCACCCTATTCTAGGAAGGATATTGTTAAACTGGAAAGAGCGCAGAAGAGATTTACGAGGATGCTGCCAGGACTTGATGGTCTGACTTATAAGGAGAGGCTGGATAGGCTGGGACTTTTTTCCCTGGAGTGTAGGAGGCTTAGGGGTGATCTGAGAGGTCTATAAAATAACGATGAACATAGACAAGGTAGATAGTCGACAGCTTTTCCCAAAGGTAGAGGAGTCTAGAACTAGAGGGCATAGGTTTAAGGTGAGAGGGGAGAGATACAAAAGAGATCGGAGGGGAAATTTCTTCACACAGAGGGTGGTGAACATCTGGAACGAGCTGCCAGAGGCAGTGGTAGAGGCGGGTACAATTTTGTCCTTTAAAAAGCAGTTAGACAGTTACATGGGCAGGGTGGGTATAGAAGGATATGAGCCAAATGCAGGCAAGTGGGACTAGCTTAGTGATGGAAACTGGGCGGCATGGACCAGCAGGGCCGAAGGGCCTGTTTCCATTATGTAAACATCTATGACTCTATGACTCTATAAGTGAACAGTGACTATTTTAGTGTGGAGTGAAACATCTCCAACATCTGTGAGCCTATTTTGCAGTGACAGAGCCAAGGAGAGAGGAAAATGTTTAGAATCAAACCCATGACCAGTGTTTGCAGAATTTACCTGGAAGACACTTTAAAACAATCTTCTTGACCTCAGATAAAACAGGGACTAAAACCCACAGCAACACAAATGGTAATTAGAATCACAGAACGAACACAGCACAGAAAGAGGCCATTTAACCCGTGACTCTTGTCCCATCTCCCTGCTCGTAGGCGATGAGTGCGTAGGGGGAAATTTTCGGGTGCCAACTGCTCTCAAACCGTCCGGGTTCCCGCCTGGGAAATCATTAGAATCCCAGGAAGGTTACCGCTGCTGCAGGAACGGGGGGGGGGGGGGGGGGGGGGGCAGATTTGGGAAGGGACAGCTGTTGCCACTGACGGACGGGGAATGCGAGGGAGGCTTTATCTTTCGACATCCTCTCAAACGGTATTGACTTCAATAAAATAAATTCTGGCCGTAGCTGATGCTCGGCGGCCCAGGCTGAGGGGGAACCTACCCCATTGATGACTGTGCCTCTGGAGGAGTTGGTGGGGGGATGGGTGGGGAGGTTCAAGCGAGAAGAGGAGCCTCCATAAAACCGGTAGCCAGAAAACTGACTGCAGCCCCAGCCTCAGTGTGAGCCCATTCGACAAGCAGGAGCTGCCAGTGGTACAGCCAAGCAGCCCATAAATACTCATTAATTATGTCATTTGGATACCTTCCACTGTCAGATGGGTAACCTCTGCTGGGAGGATAACCTCTGCTGGGACGGTAACCTCTGCTGGGAGGATAACCTCTGCTTGGAGAGTAGCCTCTGCTGGGAGGATAACCTCTGCCTGGAGGGTAGCCACTTCTTGCAGAGTAACCTCTGCTGGGAGAGTAGCCACTGCTGGGACGGTAACCTCTGCTGGGATGGTAACGTCTGCTGGGATAGTAACCTCTGCTGGGCGAGTAACCTCTGCTTGGAGAGTAGCCTCTGCTGGGACGGTAACCTCTGCTGGGAGGGTAACCTCTGCTGGGAGAGTAGCCTCTGCTGGGAGAGTAGCCTCTGCTGGGAGAGTAGCCTCTGCTGGGAAGGTAACCACTGCTTGGAGAGTAACCTCTGCTGGGAGGTAACCTCTGCTGGGAGGGTAACCTCTGCTGGGAGGGTAACCTCTGCTGGGAGGGTAACCTCTGCTGGGAGGGTAACCTCTGCTGGGAGGGTAAGCTCTACTGGGAGGGTAACCTCTGCTGGGAGGGTAACCTCTGCTGGGAGGGTAACCTCTGCTGGGAGGGTAACCTCTGCTGGGAGGGTATGCTCTACTGGGAGGGTAACCTCTGCTTGGAGGGTAAGCTCTGCTGGGAGGGTAACCTCTGCTGGGAGGGTAATCTCTGCCTGGGAGGGTAACCTCTTCTGGGAGAGTAACTCTGCTGGGGGAGTAACCTCTGCTGGGGGAGTAACCTCTGCTGGGGGAGTAACCTCTGCTGGGGGAGTAACCTCTGCTGGGAGGGTAACCTCTGCTGGGAGGGTAACCTCTGCTGGGAGGGTAACCTCTGCTGGGAGGGTAACCTCTGCTGGGAGGGTAACCTCTGCTGGGAGAGTAACATCTGCTGGGAGAGTAACATAAGAACTAGGAGCAGGAGTAGGCCATCTGGCCCCTCGAGCCTGCTCCGCCATTCAATGAGATCATGGCTGATCTTTTGTGGACTCAGCTCCACTTTCCGGCCCGAACACCATAACCCTTAATCCCTTTATTCTTCAAAAAACTATCTATCTTTATCTTAAAAACATTTGATGAAGGAGCCTCTACTGCTTCACTGGGCAAGGAATTCCATAGATTCACAACCCTTTGGGTGAAGAAGTTCCTCCTAAACTCAGTCCTAAATCTACTTCCCCTTATTTTGAGGCTATGCCCCCTAGTTCTGCTTTCACCTGCCAGTGGAAACAACCTGCCCGCATCTATCCTATCTATTCCCTTCATAATCTTATATGTTTCTATAAGATCCCCCCTCATCCTTCTAAATTCCAACGAGTGCAGTCCCAGTCTACTCAACCTCTCCTCGTAATCCAACCCCTTCAGCTCTGGGATTAACCTAGTGAATCTCCTCTGCACACCCTCCAGTGCCAGTACGTCCTTTCTCAAGTAAGGAGACCAAAACTGAACACAATACTCCAGGTGTGGCCTCACTAACACCTTATACAATTGCAGAATAACCTCCCTAGTCTTAAACTCCATCCCTCTAGCAATGAAGGACAAAGTTCCATTTGTCTTCTTAATCACCTGTTGCACCTGAAAAACAACTTTCTGCGACTCATGTACTAGCACACCCAGATCTCTCTGCACAGCAGCATGTTTTAATTTTTTATCATTTAAATAATAATCCCTTTTGCCGTTATTCTTACCAAAATGGATAACCTCACATTTGTCAACATTGTATTCCATCTGCCAGACCCTAGCCCATTCACTTAGCCTGTCCAAATCCCTCTGCAGACTTCCAGTATCCTCTGCACTTTTTGCTTTACCACTTATCTTAGTGTCGTCTGCAAACTTGGACACATTGCCCTTGGTCCCCAACTCCAAATTATCTATGTAAATTGTGAACAGTTGTGGGCCCAACACTGATCCCTGAGGGACACCACTAGCTACTGATTGCCAACCAGAGAAACACCCATTAATCCCCACTCTTTGCTTTCTATTAATTAACCAATCCTCTATCCATGCTCCTACTTTCCCCTTAATGCCATGCATCTTTATCTTATGCAACAACCTTTTGTGTGGCACCTTGTCAAAGGTTTTCTGGAAATCCAGATATACCACATCCATTGGCTCCCCATTATCTACCGCACTGTTAATGTCCTCAAAAAATGCCACTAAATTAGTTAGGCACGACCTGCCCTTTATGAACCCATGCTGCGTCTGTCCAATGGGACAATTTCCATCCAGATGCCTCGCTATTTCTTCCTTGATGATAGATTCCAGCATCTTCCCTACTACCGAAGTTAAGCTCACTGGCCTATAATTACCCACTTTCTGCCTACCTCCTTTTTTAAACAGTGGTGTCACGTTTGCTAATTTCCAATCCGCCGGGACCACCCCAGAGTCTAGTGAATTTTGGTAAATTATCACTAGTGCATTTGCAATTTCCCTAGCCATCTCTTTTAGCACTCTGGGATGCATTCCATCAGGGCCGGGAGACTTGTCTACCTTTATCCCCATTAGCTTGCCCATCACTACCTCCTTGGTGATATCAATCCTCTCAAGGTCCTCACCTGTCATAGCCTCATTTCCATCAGTCACTGGCATGTTATTTGTGTCTTCCACTGTGAAGACCGACCCAAAAAACCTGTTCAGTTCCTCAGCCATTTCCTCATCTCCCATTATTAAATCTCCCTTCTCATCCTCTAAAGGACCAATATTTACCTTAGCCACTGTTTTTTGTTTTATGTATTTGTAGAAACTTTTACTATCTGTTTTTATATTCTGAGCAAGTTTACTCTCATAATCTATCTTACTCTTCTTTATAGCTTTTTTAGTAGCTTTCTGTTGCCCCCTAAAGATTTCCCAGTCCTCTAGTCTCCCACTGATCTTTGCTACTTTGTATGTTTTTTCCTTCAATTTGATACTCTCCCTTATTTCCTTAGATATCCACGGTCGATTTTCCCTCTTTTTACCGTCCTTCCTTTTTGTTGGGATAAACCTTTGCTGGGCACTGTGAAAAATCACTTGGAAGGTTCTCCACTGTTCCTCAACTGTTTCACTATAAAGTCTTTGCTCCCAGTCTACCTTAGCTAGTTCTTCTCTCATCCCATTGTAATCTCCTTTGTTTAAGCACAAAACACTAGTGCTTGATTTTACCTTCTCACCCACCATCTGTATTTTAAATTCCACCATATTGTGATCGCTCCTTCCGAGAGGATGCCTAACTATGAGATCCTGAATCAATCCTGTCTCATTACACAGGACCAGATCTAGGACCGCTTGTTCCCTCGTAGGTTCCATTACATACTGTTCGAGGAAACTATCGCGGATACATTCTATAAACTCCTCCTCAAGGCTGCCTTGACCAACCTGGTTAAACCAATCAACATGTAGATTAAAATCCCCCATGATAACTGCTGTACCATTTCTACATGCATCTGTTATTTCTTTGTTTATTGCCTGCCCCACCATAATGTTACTATTTGGCGGCCTATAGACTACTCCTTTCAGTGACTTTTTCGCCTTACTATTCCTGATTTCCACCCAAATGGATTCAACCTTATCCTCCATAGCACCGATGTCATCCCTTACTGTTGCCTGGATGTCATCCTTAAAACATCTGCTGGGAGGGTAACCTCTGCTGGGAGGGTAACCTCTGCTGGGAGGGTATGCTCTACTGGGAGGGTAACCTCTGCTTGGAGGGTAAGCTCTGCTTGGAGGGTAACCTCTACTGGGAGGGTAACCTCTGCTGGGAGAGTAATCTCTGCCTGGGAGGGTAACCTCTGCTGGGAGAGTAACTCTGCTGGGAGGGTAACCTCTGCTGGGAGGGTAACCTCTGCTGGGAGGGTAACCTCTGCTGGGTGAGTAACCTCTGCTGGGAGGGTAACCTCTGCTGGGAGGGTAACCTCTGCTTGGAGGGTAACCTCTGCTGGGAGAGTAACATCTGCTGGGAGGGTAAACTCTGCCTGGGAGACTCACCTCTTCTGATCACAGAGACATGAGTTCAAATCCCGCAGCAACTGATGGGGAATTTTAAATTCAATAAACAAATCTGGAATAAAAATTGAATATCAGTAATTGAATATCAGGGCGGCACAGTAGCACAGTGGTTAGCACTGTTGCTTCACAGCGCCAGGGTCCCAGGTGCGATTTCTGGCTGGTGTCACTGTCTGTACGGAGTCTGCAGATCCCCATGTCTGCGTGGGTTTCCTCCGGGTGCTCCGGTTTCCTCCCACAAGTCCCAAAAGACATGCTTGTTAGGTGAATTGGACATTCTCAATTCTCCCTCTGTGTACCCGAACAGGCGCCAGAATGTGGCGACTAGGAGATTTTCACAGTAACTTCATCGCAGCGTTAATGTAAGCCTACTTGTGACAATAAAGATTATTATTATAATGGCAACCATAAAATTACTGGATTGTCATAAAAACCCATCTGGCTCAATAACGTCCCCGAGGGAAGGAAATCTGCCGTCCTTACCCGGTCTGGCCTACATGTGCCTCCAGACCCACAGCAATGTGGTTGCTCCTTAACTGCCTCTGAAATAGCCCAGCAAGACACGCCATTGGAGAAGACGGCTCACCACCACTTGCTCTCGGTCAATAGTGGAATAAATGCAGGCTTTGTTAGCCACCTGTGAACAGAGAACCTGTGTCACTCAATGGCTCACATGCTGACTTCTCAGCCAGAAAGACGTGGGTTCAAGATCGATTCTAGAAAGTCCAGCACAGAATCCAGGCTGGCACTCCTAGCCGAGTGTCGCACTGTTGTAGGTGCAGCCTGTTGGGTGAGAGATTAAACCGAGGACTCGCCTGCCCTCTCACTCAAATGAAATCAAAAGCTACTAGGTCTCTTTCTGCTGGCAGACAGTGCTGGCCTGTGGCCATCGCCACAGTTAATCTACACTGGCAAAGCCATTACATTTTATATTTCAATTTCCTTGTCCGTGGTGCTTAGATGCAGAAATACTTAAAATGGTGATCAGCTCAGGGCGAGAGGGGGATAAAGAGCACGGGCCTTGGAACTGAAATATGAGCCAGGTGCTAGAAGCTCCAGAGAGCGCAGCTGAAATTACATCTCATCACGAACAAGAGAAAATGAGTTTATTTAAACTAAATTAATTAACACAGTAATAAATCATAATGCCTTCTCCTCCCTGCTTACCCTCCTGTTGGAAATCAGAGCCCGAGAGTAAATTCTGCTGATTTCATTAACATATTTAACCCATAAATTCTGTCATTTCCTGCAGGCAGCAACTATTCATTGATAACCTTGTGTAAAGAAAGGTCACCAGGAGGGCTTCTTGCAGGAAAACCAATCTCGGTAGAAAA
Organism: Scyliorhinus torazame; assembly: GCF_047496885.1. Lineage (NCBI taxonomy): Eukaryota > Metazoa > Chordata > Chondrichthyes > Carcharhiniformes > Scyliorhinidae > Scyliorhinus > Scyliorhinus torazame. The sequence continues at coordinate 5,560,010 of NC_092717.1, forward strand.
ATAAATAAAGTGTTGGAATTGGAAGCACTCAGCAGGTCAGGTAGCACCTGTGGAGAGGGAAACAGTTAATGTTTCAGGGTTCCGACCTTTCGCCAGTCTGTAATACATTCAAAAACTGAGCACCGTCCATAACCTGCTGGGATACAGAATTCCCAAAATTCACACAAGTCTCTGATTGAAGCAATTTCTCTTCAACCCAGCCAACCACCGATCCCGATGCTAACGCCGAGCTCTCCCGTCCTCGCTGCTGTCTGGGATTTTCCAGTGTCAATGAGAGTGAATGGAGTGTTGGCTGGAACTCCAAATAGTCCGTTCTCACTCGCAACGGGTCGCACCACCAATGAGAGTCCCGCCCATCCGGTTCACTAATGTCCTTTAGGGAAGGAAATCTGCCGTCCTAACCCGGTCTGGCCTACATGTGACTCCAGACCCACACTAATGTGGTTGCTCCTTAACTGCCTCTGAAATGGCCTCACACGACACTCAGCTCTTTAAGCAGTTCAGGACGGGTAACAAATGGAGGCCCGGCCAGCCATTCACACATCACAGGACAAAATAAAGAAAATGTAATACACAACTCTGCACCCAAGAGAAACGGTCTCTCAGCATTTACCCTGTAAATCCCTCTCAGAACTGAAACATTGAGATCATCTCCCACTCACTTTTATATACTCGGGAAGTTAGTTCCATCCCTCTGTGCCCTGCATCATAGGATAATTCCCTTATCACACACGTCAATCTTTGTTGCTCTCTCTCCCCCCTCTCTCTCCCCCCCCCCTCTCCCCCCCCCAAGGCAAATATACTCTTCCTTAGGTCGGGATGTGAACGCCATGCTCAGTACTCCTGTCAACAATGTCCTGTATGATTGCAGCAAAAATTCCCAACCCTTATTCTCCAACCTATCATTCGACTCTATGAGTCCATTGGCACCAGTGTTATATTCGGCATGAGAGCATCACATCTGTAGCTCCTCCTCCTCCCCTCACCATGAATATAACCAGATACATTTCACAAAAGTAATCTTCAATCTTGAACTTCTCAATTACCTTTATCACCTGAGGAAGGAGCAGTGCTCCGAAAGCTAGTGATTCGAAACAAACCTGTTGGACTTTAACCTGGTGTTGTAAGACTTTGTACTGTGCTCACCTTTATTGAGGTAAGATTCCAAGCAATTCTTTATTTAACAGGAATATTATTTGAAAGTCTCACAGACACAGTGAGAATTTGAACAGATGGCCTGGCACATCTCCATACCCCCTCCCTCCATACCCCCCTCCCTCCATACCCCCCTCCCTCCATACCTCCCTCCCTCAATACCTCATACCTCCCTCCATACCTCCCTCCCTCCATCCCTCAATACCTCATACCTCCCTCCCTACCACCCTCCATACCTCATTCTTCCATACCTCCCTCCATAACTCCCTCCATGCCTCATACCTCCCTCCAGACCGCTCTCCATTCCTCCCGCCATACCTCCCTCGATTCCTCCAAACCTCCCTCCATACCTCCTTCCACCTCCATACCCCCTCAATACCTCATATCGCCCTCCCTCCCTACCTCATACCTCCCTCCCTCCAAACCTCCAAACCTCCCTCCATACCTCCCTCCGTACCTCCCTCCGTACCTCCATACCTCCCTCCATACCTCATACCTCCCCCTTCCATACCTTCCTCCATACCTCATTTCCTACTTCCATTCCTCCCTCAATACCTCCAACTTTCCTTCTGTACCTCCATACCTCCCACCATAGCTCCATACCTCCCTCAATTACTCCATACCTGCCTCCATGCCTCCCTCCATACCTCCTTCAATAACTCCATACCTCCCTCCATACGTACGTATGTCCGTTATCTAGAACATAGAACATACAGTGCAGAAGGAGGCCATTCGGCCCATCGAGTCTATACCGACCCACTTAAGCCCTCACTTCCACCCTATCCCTGTACCCCAATAACCCCTCCTAACCTTTTTGGTCACTAAGGGCAATTTAGCGTGGCCAATCCACCTAACCCGCACATCTTTGGACTGTCGGAGGAAACCCGAGCACCCGGAGGAAAGCAACGCACACACGGGGAGGATGTGCAGACTCCGCACTGACAGTCACCCAGTGGGGAATCAAACTTGGGACCCTGGCGCTGGGAAGCCACAGTGCTAACCACTGTGCTACCGTGCTGCCCTTACATCCATATCTCCCTTAATTCCATTCTGCACAATCAGAAACCAGGAACGAGGGGTCAGTAACTGAACAGACAGTTGGACAAAGCCTGAGGACTTTCCAAAGTCCTTTCCAGTCAATGAATTGCTTTTGAAGTGTCGTGATTGTTGTAATGTGGGAAAGACTGCTGGTAATTTGCAAGATCCCGCTAACAACTATGCGATAATGACCCAGATCATCTGCTCCAATGACATTGGTCAAAAGATAAATATTGCCGAGGACACCAGGGAGACCTTGCCTGTTCTTCTTTGAAAGAGAGTCATGGGATCGTTCACCTTCACCTCTCTATCCAATGTGCAAAAGGGCGCCTACAGCTACTGCAGTAAACTCCCCAAATGCACCAACTATTAACACAGATTCTACACAAGAACATAAATGGTTTCAGGCAAAAACATCGCTCCCAACAACTGTATGGCGAATGATATTTTAATGCTTACCGCGATTCTAATTGCAGATCTAAATTCTGCCGATCAGCTCATGGTGTTGGCGAGAGGGAGAGAAAGGATTTTGATTCTGATTGATCGAAATGAAACACACGCGGTTTTAATTTTCAGCGCTGTCAGGTGGGCATTCACTTTGATAGCATGTGGAAAAGGGATACATAATGAAGAGTTATCCTGGAATAAATCAGACTAGGGAATTTTAAATTAAAATTAAATGGGCAACAATGCAGGAGTGATAAAGAAGGACTTGCATTTCTATAACGCCTTCACAGCCTCAGGACCTCCCACAGTGATTTACAGCCAATCAACTCCATTTTTGAAGGGTAGTCACTGTTGCAATGACGGGAAACATGGCGGCCAATTTATGCACAGCAATCTCCCACAAACAGCAAATAGATAATGACTAGCGCACTGGCACAGTGATTAGCACTGTGGTTTCACAGCGCTAGAGTCCCAGGTTCGATTCCCGGCTTGGGTAACTGTGTGGAGTTTGCACATTCTCCCCGTGTGTGCGTGAGTTTCCTCCGGTTATCCGGTTTCCTCCCACAGTCCAAAGATGTGCGGGTTAGGTGGATTGGCCATGCTAAATTGACCTTAGTGTCCAAAAAGGTTAGGAGGGGTTATTGGGTTACGGGGTTAGAGTGGAAGTGAGGGCTTAAGTGGGTCGGTGCAGACTCGATGGGTCAAATGGCCTCCTTCCGCATTTATGTTCTATGTTCTGGATAATGAACATACATACGAACATACAATCTAGGAGCAGGTCGGCCCCTCAAGCCTGTTCTGCCACTCAAGGAGATCATGGCTGACCGGATTGTAACCTCACCCCCACATTATTGCCCACACCCCAATAACCTCCCCACCCGACCCCCCCCCCCCCCATTGTTAATCAAGAATCAGCATTTGTGCTGTTGGTTGAGGGATAAATAATGGCAAGAACCTGAGGGAGAACTCTCCTGCTCCCCTTCAAATAGTGGCATGGGGTCTTTGACGTTCAGCTGAGAGGGGAAGAAGGGTCCTTTGTTTGAATGTTCTGCCTGAAAGATGGCACCTCTGACAGTGCCCCGCAAGAATGTCAGCGTTGATTATGGTCTCCAGTCTATGCCTTGTGACTCAGAGGAAAAGGCCCCACGAGCGCTCCATGTGGCCTCAATCAACCAGATGAATGTCAATAGATACCTCCCTTTAGAACATTGCACATTTCCTGTAAACTTATTGGTGCCTCTTAATCCTTCACTCTCTGTGGCTGTGCATTAAAATCAAGGGAACGAGGGCCTAGATATTTTGTGCAAATTTTCATCGCTCAGCAGGTGGGCAGCATATTTAATTTGTGAAAGGAAATACAGCAGAATCTGACTGCCTTTGTCCAGCGATTTGAAATCTTAAACTGCTGAAATGTGGAAGGATGAAAAAAGGGATGTGGGATTGTCTCCTTATAACATTTAGGATTGGGCAACAAATCACAGGAATGTTTTCAAATCTTTAAAAGTGGAATGGGAGCTGAAAAGGTCACTGCTTGACCAGCCGGAGCACACAAGTGAAAAGCTCAAGGACACATTTTATAACAGCAAGCGTGCCACGAAACAATCATTTCACAAAGCACGTTCTGCATTCACAGAAACAAGTCAAACATCACACTAGCCTGAATCACGCAGCGTTTTGGCTGGTGCAGGAGAGGAGAATCTGCTCTCTATCTGAAGCTTCACCACATTTAAGTGTAGTTGTAGATACAGCCATGGTGTGGATACAGCAGCAGCACAATGAACCCCCATTTCTCCATTGTACCCCCATACCCACTGAACCCCCATACCCACTGTACCTCCATATCCACTGAACCCCCATATCCACTGAACCCCATATCCATTGTACCCCCATACCCACTGAACCCCCATATCCACTGTACCCCATATCCACTGAACCCCCATATCCACTGCACCCCCATATCACGACTGTACCCTCATGTCACCATTGTACCCCCATATCAACTGTACCCCCATATCACCACTGTAACCCCATATCCACTGAACCCCCATATCCACTGAACCCCCAAATCACCACTGTACCCCCATTATCTCCATTGTACCCCCATATCCACTGAACCCCCATATCACCACTGTACCCCCATATCTCCATTGTACTCCCATATCCACTGTACCCCCACATCACCACTGAACCCCCATATCCACTGTACCCCCATATCACCACTGAACCCCCATATCCACTGAACCCCCATATCCACTGAACCCCATATCACCACTGTACCCCCATATCTCCATTGTACCCCCCTATCCACTGTACCCCCTATCCACTGTACCCCCCTATCCACTGAACCCCCATATCTCCACTGTACCCCCATATCTCCACTGTACCCCCATATCACCACTGTACCCCCATATCTCCATTGTACCCCCATATCCACTGTACCCCCATATCACCACTGTGCCCCCTATCCACTGAACCCCCATATCTCCACTGTACCCCCATATCTCCACTGTACCCCCATATCACCACTGTACCCCCATATCTCCACTGAATCCCCATATCACCACTGTACCCCCATATCTCCACTGTACCCCCATATCAACACTGTACCCCCATATCTCCACTGTACCCCCATATCACCACTGTACCCCCATATCTCCACTGTACCCCCATATCTCCACTGAACCCCCATATCACCATTGTACCCCCATATCACCACTGTACCCCCATATCACCACTGAACCCCCATATCCACTGAACCCCCATATCACCACTGTACCCCCATATTTCCATTGTACTCCCATATCCACTGTACCCCCACATCACCACTGAACCCCCATATCCACTGTACCCCCATATCACCACTGTACCCCCATATCCACTGAACCCCCATATCACCACTGTACCCCCATATCCACTGAACCCCCATATCTCCACTGTACCCAAATATCTCCACTGTACCCCCATATCTCCACTGAACCCCCATATCTCCACTGTACCCCCATATCTCCACTGTACCCCCATATCACCGCCATACCCCCATATCTTCATTGTACCCCCATATCACCACTGTACCCCCATATCACCACTGTACCCCCATATCTCCTCTGTACCCCATATCACCATTGTACCCACATATCACCACTATACCCCCATATCTCCATTGTACCCCCATATCACCACTGTACCCCCATATCACCAGTGTATCCCCATATCTCCTCTGTACCCCATATCACCATTGTACCCACATATCACCACTGTACCCCATATCTCCATATACCCCAATATCACCACTGAACCCCATATCACCCCTACCCCAATATCTCCACTTTACCCCCATATCACCACTATCCCCCCATATCACCACTGTCCCCCCCATATCACCACTGTACCCTCATATCACCCCTACACCATATCACCCAACCCCCATATCATCCCTACACCTATGTCACCACTGTACCCCCATCTCCACTGAACCCCCATATCACCACTGTCCCCCCATATCACCACTGTACCCCCATATCACCACTGTACCCCCATATCACCCCTACACCATATCACCCAACCCCCATATCATCCCTACACCAATGTCACCACTGGACCCCCCATCTCCACTGTACCCCCATCTCCACTGAACCTCCATCTCACTGTGCCCCCATCTCCATTGTACCCATATAATCTCTGCTGAACCCCCCATCTCCACTGTACCCCCATCCTCACTGAACCCCCATCCTCACTGAACCCCCATCTCCACTGTACCCCATCCCCACTGAACCCATATAATCTCCACTCTACCCCCATCTCCACTGAACCCCCATCTCCACTGTACCCCATCTTCATTGAACCCATATAATCTCCACTGTACCCCCATCTCCACTGTACCCCCATCTCCACTGTACCCCCATCCCCACTGAACCCCCATCCCCACTGAACCTCCATCCCCACTGAACCCCCATCCCCACTGAACCCCCATCTCCACTGAACCCCCATCTCCACTGTACCCCCATCCCCACTGAACCCCCATCCCCACTGAACCCCCATCCCCACTGAACCCCCATCCCCACTGAACCCCCATCTCCACTGAACCCCCATCCCCACTGAACCCCCATCTCCACTGTACCCCCATCCTCACTGAACCCATATAATCTCTGCCAAAATCGAGGTTCGTGCCCGGCGGTGAATGGAGCGGCATGCTCCAGCCCCTCACTGGTGGCCATGACGAAGTTTGCGTCCCATGCTGGCGGGGCAAATCCGGCATTTTATTTGAATATGATGAGCATGCTTGACCCAGTCTGCTCCAGGCCCTGGGATGCTCTGCTTCCTTCAGGCCGACGTCACACAGCGCGAGTTACTACACATGGACTGGACGGCATGGCAGCTGAGGGGGGGAGAGAAGGTCAGCAAAGTTTTTGTACCGCTTGCTGGGGGGTGGCTGCCTGGGCTGGGGGTGTAGCGGGGAACGACTTGTTGACAGGTCTGTGGAGTTGGGGCGACCCCCTCGGGATGGGGGTGGCCTGGCTCTGACCCCCATTTCCGCAGGATTTATTTTAAACCCACCCATTTGGTACAAGTTCCAGACCCCTGGCTGCTCACTCTGCTGACTGTGTCCTGTAAATGTTCACAGAGCCTCTGGTCATTCGGGAGCCCACCCAGGCCAACCCTCTGGATACCCCAGACCCCAGCTGGCCCATCACTGCGATGGGCGTGGCCAACTGAATCAGTGGCCAATCAGGTGCTGCCACTCCTCAGTTCACTCATCAGAAGCGCTGCCCCTAGAGGGGAGGCAGGGGAATAGCAGAGCTCACCCCGAATACCGTGGGTTTTGGCACCCTCCCTGACACACTGCCCCTCTCAGGGCAGAGGCCTGACCAGTGACACTATCAGTGAGCCCACCCCTTGGGACCACCAGCTGCCTCCAAGCCCTGCCTGCCCACCGCGCCCCTGCTCCCATCCACCCTGCCCCCGGACAGGTTGTCACAGTCTGTGTGTCACACCCAGGACCCACATCACACCGCAGCTACACTCGCAGCAGACGCACACTTCCCTGCCTCAGGCCCATTTGTATGACCTGCCCACACACAAGTCTCTGAGCATGGAGGTGATTGGCGGCACACAACGTGACCCACTATACCACACAATCAGGTGCCACGCGTGGTCTGTAGCTGGTGGCCTGTGCAAGGCACCTGACCAAAGAGGACAATCAGGTGTTGGGGTTTGGTGCAGGGAGGTGAGGGAGATGCGGGCCGATGGATTTTGATTGGCTCTCTGGGAGTAGGGGGTGATGTGAGGGGTGAGGGACGGGAGTAATGCCAAGGGAACAGAGGTGGTGACTCACCCGAACTGACGTAAGGAGGTTGCCCATCTTCTTGTGGCACTGTGTGCCAGTCCGCCTGGTGAGGTCCACATCAGCGACCGCCTCTGCCACCTCCGCCCAGGCCCGGTTGACGACCGTGGGGAAGAGGGTGTCCCGCTTCTCCTCCACCGCATCCAACATTGCATCAAACTCCGATTCGATGAGTCATGGAGCTGCTCTTCGTGGAGCCAACTTCCGAGCTGGAATGAGAGTGTGGGGAGTGGAGTGTTTATTTATTTCACATTTTTCATATTTTCTCCCAAATTTACATCCAACAATAAACAATAATCAGTGATGAATGTAATGTCAATCCCCATATCTATAACAACGATCCCATCCTCCCACCAAACCCCCAAACAGCAGTCCGCATGTTCACATAAACAAATAACAAAACGGAATACGGAATCACCCATAGTCACCATTAACACACACCGTCCCCCTCCCCCCAACCCTCCCAGCCCCCAACCCCCCTAATGTTCGATGTGATCCAATTCTTGAAAGTGCATAATGAATAACGCCCATGAATTGTAGAACCCCTCCGAGCTTCCCCTCAGTTCAAACTTAACCTTTTCAAGAGTTAAGAATTCTGACAGGGCCCCCCGCCACGCCAGGGCACAGGGTGGAGAGGTTGCTCTCCAACTTATCAGGATCCGCCTTCGGGCGATCAACGAGGCGAAGGCTACAACACCTGCCTCCGCGCCCGTTTCCAACCCCGGCTGGTCCGACACCCCGAATATGGCCTCCCGAGGACCCGGGTCCAGTTTCACGTGCAGCACTTTAGAGATTACCCCAAACACCCCCTTCCAGTAATTCTCCAGCTTTGGGCAGGACCAAAACATATGAACGTGATTAGCGGGGCCTCCCCCGCAACGTTCACACACATCTTCTACCCGCTCAAAGAGCCGGCTCATCCTCGCCCTTGTAACGTGCGCTCTGTACACCACCGCCATTTGTGAGTGGAGTATATATCGGCAGCTCCCGCTTGTTCGGCTCTCCAGCATCAATTCTGGCTTCAGCGAAACCGGTGCTGGCGGGAATGAGAATTGCTCTAGATTCACATTGGCAGAGTGCTGGCCTATTAGCATGTCCTGAATTGCTCCACAAATAGCGCCCCCAATGGGAATGCGGACTGCACTCAATTCAATCCCGGCGTGAACATCAAACGCAGACTTGCGTCCAACAGCATTATTTTGGCAGGAGCTAAAATTTGCAGTTCTCATCCATCTCCATTGAATTCTCAGAAGACTGAAATATGAGCAACGGTGTTAACATGTGTAACTTGGTACTGGGGCAGTCACTGGCTGCTGGAAGCTTTTTGTGATAAGAAATTGTGTCTAATTGGCCTTCTCTCCTGACTGACAGGAAGGATTATCAGTCCTGGCTTTGGATTTCCTCTTCTGGGCCCAGTTCATAGATCATAGAATTTACAGTGCAGAAGGAGGGCATTCTGCCCATCGAGTCTGCACCGGCTCTTGGAAAGAGCACCCTACCCAAGGTCCACACCTCCACCCTATCCCCATAACCCAGTAACCCCACCCAACACTAAGGGCAATTTTGGACACTATGGGCAATTTAGCGTGGCCAATCCACCTAACCTGCACATCTTTGGACTGTGGGAGGAAACCGGAGCACCCGGAGGAAACCCACGCAGACACGGGGAGGACGTGCAGACTCCGCACAGACAGTGACCCAAGCCGGAATCGAACCTGGGACCCTGGAGCTGTGAAGCAATTGTGCTATCCACAATGCTACCGTGCTGCCCTCCACAATGCCACCGTGCTGCCGAGCTGTGTTCGGCCTAACCCTTCTCCACCAGTTTAGCCTTGTGCCTTGGGCTTTGGCCACCGAGAGGGAAAATTGACCACACGGCGGTAAAGCCAGGCGGCAGGCGTAAGGCAAATCTGAAAGCCCCTGCACTTCCTGCATATCGTGGGGTGGTGAAGGTGCATTCACTGGAGGTCCCAGTGGGTGGGGTGAAGGGTCAGCCACTGGAGGTCCCAGTGGGTGGGGTGAAGGAGATTCGGGTCAGGCAGTCAGAGGCCTCAATGCCGAATTGTCCTCCATTCCTCTGCTCCTATCCCACTGGATTCCAGAACGAGGTGGCGCAATCTTACAATTGGAGCCAGGCTGTTCAAGGTGATGTCAGGAAACACTTGCTCACAAAGAGGAGGGGGTGGAAATCTGGAACCCTCTCCCTCAATAGGTTGTTGAGGCTGGGAGTCAATGAAGTTTTCACGACTGAAGTTAATAGATTTTTGTTGGTAAGGATATTACGGAATATGGGCCAGAATGTTGCAGAAGCAGGTGAAATAGCGCGTCAGGACATCAGGCCACATTCCGACATTGTTGCACACATTTGTGTGATATTGAGTCAGAGGGCGAGGACAATCAAGCTGCCAATTCAGCCCATTGAGGGGCCACATTGAACGCAATTATACACGGCCCACTCCTTTTACGGCAGGTGGGTGGGCAGGTTGACCATTGACCAGCCGGCCTACACATTTCAGCTTCAGCCTCAGTCCAGGGCGGGTGAACCGTCAGGGCTGAAATAAAATTAACAGATGTGCCTGGGGACTGAGGCCTGTGCCTGACTCTGCTGCCCAGGCGCCGTTATCCATCGGAATTAAATTTTTACATATCTGCATCTCCCTGGAACAGCTCTGCAGCGGCTGTTATTGATGTTATTGTTATTGATTGGATTTATTGTCACATGTACCGAAGTACAGTGAAAAGTAGTTTTCTGCGGCCGAGGGAACGTACACAGTACGTATATAGTAGACAAAAGAATAATCAACAGAGAACATTGACAAATGGTACATCGACAAACAGTGATTGGTTACATTGCGGAACAAGGGGCCAAACAAAGCAAATACATGAGCAAGAGCAGCATAGGGCGTCGTGAATAGTGTTCTTACAGGGAACAGATCAATCCGAGTGGGAGTCGTTGAGGAGTCTTGTAGCTGTGGGGAAGAAGCTGTTCCTATGTCTGGATGTGCGGGTCTTCAGACTTCTGTACCTTCTGCCTGATGGAAGGGTCTGGAAGAAGGCAATCCACCCCTCCCCCCCCCACCCCAACCCCCCCTCCCTCCCCCCCCCCCCCACACCTTCCCTTTTCTCAACGCCCCCTCCTCTTCCCACCCTCCCTTGCAGTGCCGAGCCTTTCCCAGTGTACTTTTCATGTGGGCTGCCTGTTAATTGCCCAGCCAGAGTGAAATATTGTTCCGAGGCCAATCACGGCTGGAAGCTTAAAGACAAGAAAATTTAGTTAGTTGAGGTGCTGATCAAATCAGATCGAATGAAGTGGTGGAACAGGCTTGAAGACCTGCTCCTGTTCCTACTTACCGGTGACAAAACTGGCACAATTTATTCATTCTCACTATTTTTTCTGAGATAATTAAAGTGAGGCTATCTTTCGAGGGGCTATTTGCAAATGACCACTGACACCACACCACTGAGCAATCCCTTTTCCTCAGCTCTGGGCAGCTTTCAGAGAATTTGAAACAGTTAAGAGAACTGGACAATTCCAGGCCCTGGAATCCTCTCCACTTTTATCTCACCTAATTATTTTGGAAGAAAGCATAAGAGCACAGGTTATTTTTATTGGGCTGAAAATTTTAGTCATTCAAACTTAAATTAAGCTCATTGAGAAATAAATGTCTCGTAAACGCAGAGCTGGAAGTGATGCTCGGAGTTTAATGATTCTCTTAATCACTTAAACAGCCCTCATTGCAACATGATACGGCAATGGACATTCAACAATACATCTTAATGTGGACTATCTAGGAAATGCACATTGAATTTTACATGATCCATATCTTCAGCTGTCAAGGCCCTAAGCTCTGGTATTCCCTCCCGAAACCACATCACCTCCCTCACCTTCTTCAGATGCTCCTTAAAATTGAACTCTTCAACCTCAACTGCCGAACACCTCTTTATGTGGCTGCGTGATTAATGCTGTTTGATAATGCTCCTGTGTAGCAATTCAGGGGGTGTTGCCATATGAAAGGCGCTATGTAAATGCAAGTTGTTATTGTCACACCAAAATAACATTTCACCAACGACCTTCAGCTCCGGTGAGTTAAGATCAAATGGAAACCTGTTCCAACAGCTTTATTTCATGATGGTCCCGATATCAGTAGCACTGTGTCCGCCTATTCATGTTTTACCATTTTGGAGCAACATTTTAGCCAATTATAAAACTGGTCAGCCCCGTCTTTGAATAGTTGCAGCTTCTCGCAGTGAGCAAGGGAAGATTTCCGGGAAAACAGGTTTGGAGTATTAATTTCACTCACAGGATGACTCCCAGGATCACTCAGTGGCTAGGCCCAGAATGTTTTACCCATCCCTAATTGCCCCTTGGGATGGCCTGGTGAGCTCCTTTAGCAATATAACTGAGTGGCTTGTTGGTCTACAGAGCATTTAAGAGTTAACCACCTTGCTGTGGGCCCGAACCCACATGTGGGCCAGACCGAGTGGGGACAGCAGGTTTACTTCCCTAAACAGAGCCGTCACTAAAATAACAGGTTAGGTGGGGTTACTGGGTTACGGGGATAGGGTGGAGGTGTGGGCTTGGGTAGGGTGCTCTGTCCACGGGCCGGTGCAGACTCGATGGGCCGAATGGCCTCCTTCTGCCCTGTAAATTTTATGATCTACGATTCACTAACCTCCTAATCTCTCATTTATCTATTCTTTCAACATCTGGATGGCAGAAATATTCACATCCAATTAGGGTGACCTTTGTGGACACCAGCCACATCGCACAGCCATTGGGTCAGCTCACAAGGGTCAGTGAATACAGCGGCGTGTGGGGAATAGATCGTGGTGTGAGTTAGGACAGTGGCAGTGGAGTTTTGGATGACATTAAGATTATGTAGAGTGCCAGGTGGGAGGGAAGCCAGCCAGGCAGCTGGATCAAAATGCAACAGCAATATGTAGAGGCATAGTCTGGAAGAACGCTGCATTTGAAGAGACAGTGAGGCAACATCTCTGACGCTGACAGCAGTCACAGAGAGGAGCACGAAACAAGTCCTTGTACCTTCAACGTTAATTCCTGTCCCTGCAATGGGAACGGTCGCTCAGAAGCAACAACAGACAACTGTAACCTGGGCAATACCGAGCCGGCACAAACAGAAAAATCAGTAAATGCTGGATAGACGAGACCGGAGAATCCATGGGCGACAGTGGAGCTGCGGGGGGGGGGGGGGCACAGCCACAAATGATAGGCAAAGGTGTGGGGGAGTGACAGGTGTGCAGGAGGTCAGATATCGTGAGGGTTGGTAGGACTGGAAGAGATGGCACAGAGTGAGAGGGAAGAGGCCATGGAAGGGTATGAAAATAAGTGCGAACGATGAAAATCAACAGTGATGTGACATTTTAACACTGAGGAGGTGAGGCAGCTGGAAATTGCCATTGCCTGATCTTGAGAACACAGAATTGCTGTTGTAATCTGACAGAGCTATCACACTCTGCTGTGCTGAACACCATGTAATTATCCTGCATTTTCCCTTTCAGATTTAAAGGAAGCAAAATAGCTGCATTGATAGCCTTTTAAAAAAAACCCTGTAACGTGAAAGCTCGCTATTGACCCTTTCTTTAACAATATTACTTCCAGCCCCACAGAGATCTGAGGTGTGATTATCGAGAAATGCTTACCCATCTCCTTCTGAAGCCAATACTTTATTAAAGAAGGCAGATTCATCAACAGGGAACATCTGAGAATGATATTTCCAAAGAAAAATAACTACAACACATATTGCAAAAAACCTTCCAACTGAACCATCTGCTCCACTTGGGAGAAATGTGAGAAAATTAACTACACACTCCTCCGTGAGTGTGCACACATCACAATCGACATGGCCACTTGTGCCTCTGTACATTCGAGACATGGGCTGAGCAGAAAGGTGGCTGGACAGTCAGACTCCTCCAGAGTGATACTATAACCTAACAGGACATCCATCTGCTTGTGGGTGGGACGTCTAATGTAGATTTAACAGAGAGGTCGCAGGTTCAGTGTTCCTCACACCAGATGGCAAGATCAGGGATGACTGTCGGAATTAATACCCACTCACACTCCTGGATTCTGGAATCGAACAAGCAAATTGACTATTTAAACCTGAACTACCAAATCAGAATGGGGGGGGTGGGGGGGGGGGGGTGGGGGGGGGGGGGGGGTGGGGGTGCTGTGTGCTGTGTGTATGTGTGTGTGCCATAGGAGCAGAATTAGGCCACTCGGCCCATCGAGTCTGCTCCGCCATTCAATCATGGCTGATATTTTCTCATCCCCATTCTCCTGCCTTCTCCCCATAACCCCTGATCCCCTTATTAATCAAGAACCTATCTATCTCTGTCTTAAAGACACTCAGTGATTTGGCCTCCACAGCCTTCTGCGGCAAAGAGTTCCACAGATTCACCACCCTCTGGCTGAAAAAATTCCTCCTCATCTCAGTTTTAAAGGATCGTCCCTTTAGTCTGAGATGGTGTCCTCTGCTTCTAGTTTTTCCTACAAGTGGAAACATCCTCTCCACGTCCACTCTATCCGGGCCTCGCAGTATCCTGTAAGTTTCAATAAGATCCCCCCTCATCCTTCTAAACTCCAACGAGTACAGACCCAGACTCCTCAACCATTCCTCATATGACAAGTTCTTCATTCCAGGGATCATTCTTGTGAACCTCCTCTGGATCCTTTCCAAGGCCGGCACATCCTTCCTTAGATACGGGGCCCAAAACTGCTCACAATACTCCAAATGGGGTCTGACCAGAGCCTTATACAACCTCAGAAGTACATCCCTGCTCTTGTATTCTGGCCCTTATGACATGAATGCTAACATTGCATTTGCCTTCCTGACTGCTGACTGAACATGCACATTAACCTTGAGAGAATCTTGAACAAGGACCAAGTCCCTTTGTGCTTCTGATTTCCTAAGCGTTTCCCCATATAGAAAATAGTCTATGCCTAAATTCCTCCTTCCAAAGTGCATAACCTCACACTTTTCCACATTGTATTCCATCTGCCACTTCATTGCCCACTCTCCTAGTCTGTCCAAGTCCTTCTGCAGCTCCCTTGCTTCTCAATATTACCTGTCCCTCTACAGATCTTTGTATCATCTGCAAACTTAGCAACAGTGCCTTCAGACCCGTCTTCCAGATCATTAATGTACATTGTGGAAAGTTGTGGTCCCAGCACAGACCCCTGAGGCACACCACTAGTCACCGGCTGCTATCCTGAAAAATACCCCTTTACCCCCACTCTCTGCCTGCTGCCAGTCAGCCGATCTATCCATGCCAGGATCTTACCCTGAACACCATGGGCTTTTAACTTATTTAACAGTCTCCTATGCGGCACCTTGTCAAAGGCCTTGTGGAAATCTAAATAAATCACGTCCACTGGTTCTCCTTTGTCCAACTTCCTTGTTACCTCCTCAAAGAACTCTAACAGATTTGTCAGGCATGACCTCCCTTTGACGAAGCCATGCTGACTCAGTCCTAATTTTCCAAGTACTCCACAATCGCATCTTTAATAACAGACTCTAAAATCTTACCAATGACCGAAGTCAGGCTAACCGGCCTATAATTTCCTGTCTTCTGCCTCCCTCCCTTCTTTTTAAAAAAAATATATTTATTAAAATTTGTAACACAATTTTTCACCCTTACAAACAAACCCCCCCCCCCCCCCCCCCGTAACAAATAGAAAGAAAACTTTGCACATAGCAAGACATAAACATGGTAAAACGATATGTTACAGAACTTTGTGCATTGGATTCCTCCCGTACATGTCAGTTTTCCAGATCCTTCATGTATTTTCTTGCTCAAATACCCCCCAGACAAACCCCCCTTCCCCCCCACCCCCCACGCAAGTCATCCCCCCTCTCCCCCCCTCCCCTCACTGGGTTGCTGCTGCTGACTGACCTTCATCTAAAGCTCCGCGTTGCCACCGCCTGTAGAACCCCTGCGCAGACCCTTTCAAGGCAAGCTTTATCCTCTCTAACTAGATAAACCCAGCCATATCATTTATCCAGGCCTCCACGCTGGGGGGCTTCACCTCCTTCCACATTAGCAAGATCCTTCGCCGGGCTACTAGGGACGCAAAGGCCAGAATGCCGGCCTCTTTCGCCTCCTGCACTCCCGGCTCGTCCACTACTCCAAATATTGCTAGCCCCCAGCTTGGCTTGACCCGGACTTTCACCACCTGAGATATTGCTCCCGCCACTCCTCTCCAGAACCCCTCCAGTGCTGGGCATGACCAAAACATATGGGCATGGTTTGCCGGGCTCCCTGAGCACCTCCCACATCTGTCCTCCACCCCAAAGAACCTACTCAGCCTCGCCCCCGTCATGTGCGCTCTATGAACCACCTTAAACTGTGTCAGGCTAAGCCTGTCACACGAAGAAGAGGAATTAACCCTACTTAGGGCATCAGCCCATAGCCCCTCCTCAATCTCCTCCCCCAGCTCCTCCTCCCATTTAACCTTCAACTCTTCTACCAGCGCCTCCCCCTCTTCTTTCATCTCCTGGTATATCGCCGACACCTTGCCCTCCCCGACCCATACACCCGAGATCACCCTGTCTTGAATTTCCTGTGCCGGGAGCAACGGGAATTCCCTCACCTGCCGCCTCACAAACGCCCTCACCTGCATATATCTAAAAGCATTTCCCGGGGGTATCCCAAACTTCTCCTCTAGTGCCCCTAGGCTCGCAAACGTCCCATCAATGAACAGGTCCCCCATTCTTCTAATCCCTGCTCGATGCCAGCTCTGAAACCCCCCGTCCATCCTTCCTGGGACAAACCGATGGTTACCCCAGATCGGGGACCACACCGAGGCTCCCGTCGCACCCCTGTGCCGTCTCCACTGGCCCCAGATCTTTAGCGTTGCCGCCACCACCAGACTCGTGGTGTACCTTCGGCGAGAGCGGCAGCGGTGCCGTCACCAGCGCCCCCAGGCTTGTTTCCTTGCAGGACGCCATCTCCAACCTCTTCCATGCTGCCCCCTCTCCCTCCATCACCCACTTACGGATCATCGCCACATTTGCTGCCCAGTAGTAGCTCCCCAAATTCGGTAGCGCCAACCCTCCTCGTTCCCTACTGCGCTCCAGAAACCCTCTCCTTACCCTCAGGGTCTTATTCGCCCACACAAACCCCATAATACTCCTGCCTACCCTCTTAAAAAAGGCCTTGGTGATTCCAATTGGAAGGCACTGGAACACAAAAAGAAACCTCGGGACGACCACCATTTTGACCGACTGCACTCTACCCGCTAGCGAGAGCGGCAACATGTCCCATCATTTGAAGTCCTCCTCCATCTGCTCCACCAGTCTCGTCAGATTCAGTTTATGTAGGGCCCCCCAACTCCTAGCTATTTGGATCCCCAGGTATCGAAAGCTCCTTTCCGCCCTCCTCAGCGGTAGATCGTCGATGCCCCTTTCCTGGTCTCCTGACTGTACTACAAAAAGCTCACTCTTCCCTACATTAAGCTTATAGCCCGAAAAATCCCCAAACTCCCTTAGAGTCTGCATGACCTCCACCATCCCCTCCACTGGATCCGCCACATACAGCAATAGGTCATCCGCATATAGCGACACCCGATGCTCTTCTCCCCCTCGGACCACCCCCCTCCATTTCCTAGACTCCCTTAATGACATGGCCAAGGGTTCAATTGCTAATGCAAACAACAGGGGGGACGGGGGGGCACCCCTGCCTCGTCCCACGGTACAGCCGAAAATACTCCGACCGCCGCCGGTTCGTCACTACACTCGCCACCGGGGCTCTGTAAAGGAGCTTAACCCAACTTATAAACCCTCCCCCGAACCCAAACCTACGCAGCACTTCCCAGAGGTACTCCCACTCTACTCGGTCATAGGCCTTCTCCGCGTCCATAGCTGCCACTATCTCCGCCTCTCCCTCCACCGATGGCATCATTATCACGTTTAGGAGCCGCCGCACATTGGTGTTTAGCTGCCTACCCTTTACAAATCCCATCTGGTCCTCGTGAATCACCCCCGGGACACAGTCCTCGATCCTCGTGGCCAGCACTTTTGCCAGCAACTTAGCATCCACGTTGAGGAGTGAGATCGGCCTGTACGATCCACATTGCAGTGGGTCCTTGTCCCGCTTCAGGATCAAAGAGATCGTCGCCTCCGACATTGTCGGGGGCAGGGTCCCTCCCTCCCTTGCCTCATTAAAAGTCCTCACTAGCAGCGGGGCCAACAGGTCTACGTACTTCCTATAGAAGCCTCCCTCCCGTCTTAAACAGTGGTGTTACATTAGCCACTTTCCTGTCCTCTGGGACCCTTCCTGCCTCCAGTGGTTCCCGAAAGATCATCACTAATGCCTCCACAATGTGTGTGTACATGTGTATGTGTACGTGTGTGTATGTCTGTGTTTGTATATGTGTGTGTGTCTGTGTTTGTCTGTATGTGTGTGTGTCTGTGTCTGTGTGTGTCTGTATATGTTTGTGTATGTGTGTGTGTCTGTATCTATGTGTGTGTGTCTGTATCTATGTGTGTGTGTGTCTGTATATGTGTGTGTGTGTCTGTATATGTGTGTGTGTGTCTGTATATGTGTCTGTATATGTGTGTGTCTGTGTGTGTGTCTGTGTGTGTGTCTGTGTGTGTGTCTGTGTGTGGTTGTGCAGGTGTATTTAATGCACTATTGCCAAGGGGTTTAATGCTGATATACTCTGCAAAAGCTGATGGAAATATCAAGCAAAGTCGAATGTCCTTAAATAACATGTTAGAATCACCGGGAATTAAGATTAGCTACCAGATCAATTCCATTTTAATTAAGTATGAGTCCCCAGATGAAGTATTCATGTGGAAAGAAATTGATTGGAGAGCAATTGTGCCATTTCTATCGGGGGGAACAGAATTCTTTATCACAGAATTGTCAATTAGACTAATGTTACATAACTCTGGATATAATCTTTTATAATGAGCAAATAGAAGAAAAAAATTGTCTAACTTATTTTTGCAGTAAAATCATCTACCTGAAAGTTTACAGGGCCATTGGAATACGTCTCCAGTTAAGGACTGCAAGAGACCATTCAGCCTCTCGACCCTATTCCGCCTTCGACTGAAATCCAGAACTGATACAGATCTCAATTTCACCCCCCTCCCCCCCAACACTTTCATTTATTACATTATCACCTGGCTCTCAGCTTGAACAACCTTTTGCAGGAGGGACCATCCCCCTGCAAAACAACCATCCCCCACTCTGGGGCAGGGGGGACAGTGGGGAAAGGGGGAGTGAGTGGACAGTGAGGGGGTGGGGAGAGTGGGGGTTGGGGAGAGCGGGGGAGAGGGGAGAATGGGGAAGGAGGGGAGTGAGTGGACAGTGGAGGGGGTGGGGTGTGTGGGGAGAGTGGGGGATGGGGAGAATGGGTGGACAGTGGGGGGGGGGGGTGCGGAGAGTGGGGGGCAGCAAGGGAGGGAGGGTGAGGATGTCACTGGGAATCAGTTTAACTGCAGTAAACTCTCAAAGCTGATTAATAAATGGATGAATGCTGTTGAGGTCAGACATCATGGAATCCCAAGGGCTTGGGAATATTAGAGAGGGAGGTTTTGGGAACACCAGAACAGTTTTCAGCATCCAGATCAATAGCAGAGTGTTCTTGGAACCAGGAATCTTCGGGTAAAGAGATGGTGGGTGTGAGAGGTTGGGTTGTGATGCTAAGATTGTTGGGGATGCAGCTTAGGAATGTATGAGCACATACACGAAGGGAGGTGTCCCCAGGACTGACCACAGGCAGGAAGGAGGTCTGAGCTCTATCCCAAGACTAGAGCTAGAATTATGGAGCATTGGGAAATGTTGGCACCTGGCAGGATTCGGGAGAGCAATGCCGAGAGTGCCTGGGGAAGGATGGTCCCGGAAAATGGAACCCAAATTGCTGGCAATTCCTTTCGAACCATCAAACCTCATCACCCATCAGCCACTATCTGAATTCCGTTATCTCCGGCTATCTCTGGGGTAACCCCATCACTCTCCCTATCTCCAGCCTTTCAACATTACACAACAACAGCCTGCATTTGTACAGCACCTTTAACATGCCAAAAGGAGTTTCACAGGAGTGTTATCAACAAAGTTTGACACTGAAGGAAGAGAGGCAAAGTGATTTTGAGAGGAAATTCCAGAGCTTAGGGTCAGGGAAACGGAGGGCCACCGATGGTGCAGCGATGAAAACGAGAGCTCCGCCATTGAGCTCTGGCAGCTGAGGCCAGTCGGGTGTCACTCTCGCCCGTTACAGGTTCAGGTCCCTCCCCAAGGCTGGAGCACAAAATCCAGGCTGACACATCCACTGGAATACTGAGGGTGTGCTGCATTGTTGGGGGAACAGGCTCTGAGGTAAGATTTTAAACTGAGGGCCCGACAGGCCTCTCTACCGTGTCCGACCCATCTCCCGGACCGTTGCTCTCACCCCTTCCCATCTCTCCCAGAACCCTTTCTCCTCACTTTTCACTCCACCAGCCTCCGCATTCAGGAGATCATCCTCCGCCAGTTCTGGCAACTCCAGCACGATGCCACTACCAAACACGTCTTCCCCTCACTCCCCATGTCAGTATTCCGCAGGGACCGTTCCCGCCGGGAGATCCTGGTCCACTCCTCCATCAACCACAACACCTCTTCCCACGGCACCTTCCCATGCAATCGCAGAAGGTGTGACATCTGCCCCTTTACTTCCTCCCTGCTCATCATCCTAGGGCCTAAACACTCTTTTCAGGTGAGGGAGAGCTTCACATGCACCTCCTTCAATCTGGGCTATTACATTCGCTGTTCCCAATTTGGTCTCTACATTGGAGAGACTAAACGCAGACAGTTTGACCGCTTTGCAGAACACCCCCAGTCCGTCCACAAGCAGGACCCAGACCTTCCTGTCGCTGCCATTCCATCTCACTGTCTTGCTCTCACAAAGGAAGCCGTTCAGCAGCACAAGGTGAGTAAAACTTTAAGCTGAACAATGTGTGCGGTGGAGAGGCAGCAAATCGCAGGAGTTGTTTCAACCCCCTGGCAGCACGGTAGCACAGTGGTTAGCACAGTGGTTCACATCACCAGGGTCCCGGGTTCGATTCCCCGCTGGGGCACTGTCTGTGCGGAGTCTGCACGTTCTCCCCGTGTCTGCGTGGGTTTTCTCCGGGTGCTCCCACAGTCCAAAGATGTGCAGGTTAGGTGGATTGGCCGTGCCAAATTGCCCCTTAGTGTCCAAAAAGGTTAGGAGGGGTTACAGGGTTATGGGGATAGGGTGGAGGTGTAGGGTGCTCTTTCCAAGGGCCGGTGCAGATTCGATGGGCCGAGTGGCCTCCTTCTGCACTGTAAATTCTATGTCTATGTCTATGTCTCCATCTTCCAAGAACTCCAGTAAAAACTATGGGCGGGATTCTCCGTTGCGGGATCCTCTGTTTCGGCAGCGGCACACTCACGCCCGTGGATTTCCCGATGATGTGGGAAACCCCATTGGCCGGCTGCTGGGACGGAAAATCCCACTGCCGGCGGGGGCGCGGAGAATGTGTCTCGCGGTAGTTACCCGTTTCATACAGCCTTCGTTAGTATTTAAACATGTTTTATGTTTCCCACAGCCTTAGTGAAAGTAATTTAAATGTTTGTTGCTGGACAGAATTCCGATATATTTTTTATGATCGTTTGCTCATGCAGGAAGCTGCCTCCAGGAGATATCGCATTACGACGGAGGAAGAGTGGGTGTCAGTGTAGGAGTAGAAAGGAAAAATCAAGAGAGAGGATTCTGGTAAGAGGGGTGGTCACAGGGATATTTAAAGAGTGGAGTAATGAAGAGTGTTTTTGAAAGCAAGGAATAAGGTCAAAACAGGATGGAAGCCGGACACAGAAACTTGTGATGACAAAGGTGTGGTGGGTGGTGGCTGATACAGCGATTGGAATGGTTAAACCACACCTGGAGTTCTGTGTGGAGTTTTGGTCCCATTTCCTTAGGAAGGATATTACTGCCATAGAGGGAAAGCAACCAAGGTTCACCATACTTGTTCCGGGGACGGCGGGATTGTCCCATGAAGAGAGATTGGGAAAACCGGGCCTGTGTTCTTTAGAGTTTCGCAGAATGAGAATTATCTCATTGAAACGTACAAAATACTGAAAGGATTAGACAGGGTAGATACAGGTAAGATATTTCCCCTGGTTGGGGCATGTGGAACCAGGGGGCACAACCTCAGAATAAGGGGAGAAGCCAAACTGGACTTAGATGGGGTGAAAGGTTTTCACTCATGGGGTTGGGAATCTTTGATATTCTCTCAGTCATAGGGCTGCAGATTTCTGAATACCAATGACATAAAATGATTTGGAAGAATGTGGAAAAAGGCATTGAATCAGCTGATGAGCCAGGATTGCATTGAATGGTGGAGCTTCTCAGGGACTTACTTCCTCAGGAAACTAAGGAAATTCGGCATGTCCGCATGAACTCTTACCAACGTTTACAGATGCACCATAGAAAGCATCCTATCAGGCTGCATCACAGCCTGGTATGGCAACTGCTCGGCCCAAGACCACAAGAAACTTCAGAGACTCGTGAACACAGCCCAGTCCATCACACAGACCTGCCTCCCATCCATTGACTCCATCCACACCTCCCGCTGCCTGGGGAAAGCAGGCAGCATAATCAAAGACCCCTCCCACCCGGCTTACTCACTCTTCCAACTTCTTCCATCGGGCAGGAGATACAGAAGTCTGAGAACACGCACGAACAGACTCAAAAACAGCTTCTTCCCCACTGTCACCAGACTCCTAAATGACCCTCTTATCGACTGAACTGATCTCTACACATCTTCTCTACTGAGCTCTGTATGCTTAATCCGGTCGAATGCCTGTGTCTATGTATTTACATTGTGTATCTTGTGTTTGCCCTATCATGTATTTTCTTTTCATATACGGAATGATCTGTCTGGACTGTACGCAAAACAATACTTTTCACTGTACCTCGGTACACGTGACAATAAACCAATCCTATCCAAGCAGGCTCGTTGGGCTAAATCACCTTCTCCAGTTCCTATGTTCCTGTGTTTCTAGTTCTGGACCGATTCCAAAATCATGTTGATTTGGCACCTGTACTCTGTTTATTTATTAATCTGCAAATAAATACAAACAAGTAATATTTACCTATCTGTTTGTCCAGTGGTAGTTTCCCTCATTCAACAGAGACAAGAGAATGTGCTGTATAAGGTCTACGTGGTACACCCCCCAATGGGGGGGGAGGGGGTAATTGTTAACCCCAGCACAGTATTTGATGCATTTTATATGTACAGTCCCTTAGATACAACACCAGCTTCATATCACTTTATACTTCAACCGACAGCACTAAAAGAGATTAACTGTTTATGGGATCTTGCTGTGCTTGATTTGCTGATGTATTTCCTGCATTACAACAATGATTACACTGCCAAAGTGTTTCACTGACTGTACAGCGCTGTAAATCATAGAAATCATACAATTTACAATGCAGAAGGAGGCCATTCGGCCCATCGAGTCTGCACCATGCCCCTGGAAAGAGCACCCCACTCAAGCCCACTCCTCCACCCCATCCCTATAACCCAGTAACCCCACCTAACCTTTTTGGACACTCAGGGCAATTTATCATGGCCAATCCACTTTACTGGCACATCTTTGGACTGTGGGAGGAAACTGGAGCACCCGGAGGAAACCCACGCAGACACGGGGAGAACGTGCAAACTCCGCACAGACAGTGACCCAAGCTGGGAATCGAACCTGGGACCCAGGAGCTGTGAAGCAACAGTGCTAACCACTGTGCTAGCGTGTTTTGCCCTGAGGACATGAAAGGTGCTTTGCAAATTCTTTCTTTTCCTTTTCTCTGTATCGGTCACGGTTTAGCATCTCAAAATTATTAATATTAGCGATGTGATTAATTCTTGGTGTTGGGGGTCAGGGAGAAAGTTGCTCGATGAGTAATAATGAGGTGTCTCGTTTATTCAGCTGGTGCGAGAAATGTTTCCAACCTTCTCACAACTCTGTCATTGGTAATGAAGCTTTTCCTTACTCATGCCAAATTTAGCCTTCGACAATGTCGCTGCTATCTGTTGTGAGATGAGTGCCTGCTCAGGGATGTGATAATCAACTGTAACAGATACTTTATTAACTAATGATGATTCAAAAGCTTGAACAATCAATGGTTTTCACTTCTTACAACTTGGATAATTAATCTCTGTAGCAACCACAAAGTGACTTCAGCTCCTTTAATAATGAGAATCATACAGCATCCTATCTCTCACCTCAGTATTTCTCCAGCTACTCAGATAGAATCAGCTGCAGAAACTCATTAAAATGTTAACGTTTGGTTGGAAGAGAGCAGCAGGAGTACGTCATACTCCCATTGGAAATGTTTCTACATTTTTAAAATAAATTGGCATTTCTTGGAAGCCTAAAGATGAATTATCAGGTGGGTTTGCATAAAACTTGCCCAAAGCTTCACAATGCCTTCAAAAGACCCTTTGTTGATCTCTGTCGATTCAGACACTAGAACTTAGAGATCACAGACCTATTGCTCCCCTGAGGTTGGGATTCGGGCTCGATTTATTTGTTAAAGTGCGCTGCCATTACCTTCCACACCTCGCATTGCACCTCACACATTGCTAATGCTTCAATTTACCTTGCTGATGCTACATCACTGCTTTGACCATGCTGGTGTGTATGTTCAGCACGAGCTTCTCCCCACTCTGCTACACCTAACCCTATCATCAAGTCCTTCTCTTCCTTTCTCCCTCATGTTCTTATCCAGCTTCCCTTAAATTATTCTATCCGTCTCGTCTCAACCACTCCCTGTGGTAACGTGGGCCAGCTGCCTTGCCAGTAACTGACTGTGAGTAAATCCTGGGGGAGGTGGGGTCGTTGATTGCAGGTTGACAGCTGCCCATTGAGGGGGTGCTGGATCTTGGCGGGGTGCCCCTGCTAAACCTGAATCCACATCAAGATTTCGAAGGCTGCACTAAGAAATGTTTTCTTCATCAGACACCAAGCGGTCGGAATGGAGGGCGGCTCTTTTCCATGATGTTGGTGATAATTTCAACAAGTACAGCTCTGTAATTTATGGAAAGTAATGTGTGGCGTCCTCCTTGATGTGGTGTGTTGAAGCTCAGGGACCCACTCCATCCACAGCTCCATCCCACACCTTCTACCTCATCAGGAGGCCATTCAGCCTCGAGAGAATCCCGCTGTTCAATTAGATCAGGACTGATTTGCACATGAACTCCATTTTCTGACCTTTTCTGCATTTCCCTGATACCTTTCATCACCCTCATCATTCTGTGTGCTCTGCCGGAAGGCAGGTCCTTGACTAATAGCCTTTCCATGTCTCTCTATCCTGTGACAGGTTTTCCATTTGCCAATTAATAACTTCCACCAATTTTCAAGTCATCGAACATCGATGTCCTCTTTCTTCCCTCCACTTTTCACAGTAACTTCATTGCAGTGCTAATGTAAGCCTACTGGTGACACTAATGAGGATTATTATTATGAAAGGTCACAGATATAGGTTGAGAGGTGGTCGATTTAGAACTGAGATGAGGAGGAACTACTTCTCGCAGAGGGTGGTGAATGTGGAACTCACTGCCCCGTAGTGCGGTGGGATCTGAATCATTAAATGGTTTAGCTCACTGGGCTAAATCGCTGGTATTTGAATCCTGATGTCACCCCTGCCCGGATTGGCTGGTATTTGAATCCTGATGTCACCCCTGCCCGGATTGGCTGGTATTTGAATTCTGATGTCACCCCTGCCCGGATTGGCTGGTATTTGAATCCTGATGTCACCCCTGCCCGGATTGGCTGGTATTTGAATCCTGATGTCACCCCTGCCCGGATTGGCTGGTATTTGAATTCTGATGTCACCCCTGCCCGGATTGGCTGGTATTTGAATCCTGATGTCACCCCTGCCCGGATTGGCTGGTATTTGAATTCTGATGTCACCCCTGCCCGGATTGGCTGGTATTTGAATCCTGATGTCACCCCTGCCCGGATTGGCTGGTATTTTCTGGATTGCCCTCCACCATAGGAAATTATTTCTCTCCATTGACCCTCTCAAGTCGCTTCATCTGTTTGAATCTTTTTGAACCTTTCTGTCTTTTCTCACCACAATGTAATTGAATTTCAGTTGGTTATATAATTGTAGAAATGGGATAATGTGATATTCGACCGGGCATCTGCAAATACTTTTCATAGAACCCCTACAGTGCAGAAGGAGGCCATTCGGCCCTTTGAGTCTGCACCAACCCTTCAAAGGAGCACCATATCTAGATCCACCCCCGCCCTATCCCCTCTTAACCCCACCTGTAGGGGTTGTGAAATCCTACCAACTGCCCTGGCTTGAGACAATTCACATCTCTTTAACCTGCGATTGTCCCTCTCTCCCGTTGCTCATTTTGGTGATGAATATTGACCAGGACACTGTAGAGAATGCCCCTCCTCTTTCTCAGATAGTGCCATGGGAACATTTACACCCACCAGTGAGGGCAGTCAGAACCTTGGTTTAACACCTCTGAATGAATGAAAGCTCCCCTGACAATACAATAACTCCTTCAATACTGCACTGGGCATAGGTTTTGTCTCACGTGTCTGAAATTGGACTCAAACCCAGACCCCCCTGATCTCCGAGGTGAGACTGGCTGCTCAGTGGGCCATAGGGAACAGCAATTAAAGTCCCACGCAGGGGCAAATTCAATTAACTGGAGTAAGTGAACTGGCGTGGCCTATGTGTGAAGCTTGTTACAAAATTTAGCAGCCTTCAGATCTGACGTGGTGAAGTGCTCAGGTTACAAGCTGCAAGGGCAAATGGGGCACTTGAGCTGTGACAGCACATCCCAGGCTCTCTATCATACAGCTGACTGGCCATAATAACTCACTTCTACCTGTGCCATTCATGAGCTACAACTCTTCTATAACACTGGAAAAAAGGCCACAATAAATCCCCGTGGGCTGGAATGGGTCTTTGTTTGTGTTGGAGTTATAGGGATCAGGGTTTCTCTGGGTGATGTGCTACATGATAATCAGGGACGGTTTTACTTTGCAGAATCTTTGTGTTCTGTCATCCTTCAGGCTGAATGTGAGCCAAGTGCAATGGTCGAGCGGTTAGCGTAATGGACAGGAAACAGCTCGCCAGCCCAGATATTCGGTCAGTATTTGGAGAGATCCAAGTGTTTAACTGTTGTAAGAATCCCTTTGGAGAAGGTTGTAAATCAGATAATATTAACATTTATTGCAAAAGCAAAATGACATGGATTCTGGAAATCGGGACAGAAAATGCTGGGAATGCTGAGCAAGTCTGGCAGCATCTGTGGGGAGAGAAACAGTTAATGGCTGGGCAAGCGCGAGTAACGACTCAGGCGCTGAATCTCACGAGAATCGGAAACCGAGATCCTCGCCAGCGAGAACTCATTTCCTGATTTTCTCCACCCTTCGCCGGTGATATAACGAGGCTCCTCGTAGATGTAATTAGCGGGCTTCCCTGTCATATCCTCCCTGCAATATCCACCCTGCCATATCCTCCCTGCCATATTCTCCCACCATATTCCCCCACCATATTCCCCCACCATATTCCCCCACCATATCCTTCCTGCCATATCCTCCCTGCCATATCTCCCTGCCATATCCTCCCCACCATATTCCCCCACCATATCCTCCCCGCCATATCCTTCATGCCATATCCTCCCTGCCATATCCTCCCTGCCATATCCTTCATGCCATATCCTCCCCGCCATATCCTTCATGCCATATCCTCCCCACCATATCCTCCCCACCATATCCTCCCCACATATCAACCCTGCCATATCCTTCCTGCCATATCCTCCCCACATATCCCCCCTGCCATAACCCCCCGCCATATCCTTCCTGCCATATCCCCCCGCCATATTCTCCCCACCATATCATCCCTGCCATATCCTTCATGCCATATCCTCCCTGCCATATCCTCCCCACCATATCCTCCCCACCATATCCTCCCCACCATATCCTCCCTGCCATATCCTTCATGCCATATCCTCCATGCCATATCCTCCCCACCATATCCTCCCCGCCATATCCTTCCCGCCATATCCTCCCTGCCATATCCTCCCAGCCATATCCTCCCCACCATATTCCCCCACCACGTCCCCCGCCATATCCTCCCTGCCATATCCTTCCTGCATATATCCTCCCTGCCATATCCTTCCTGCATATATCCTCTCTGCCATATCTACCCCGCCATATCCACCCCACCATATCCTCCCCGCCATACCCTCCCCGCCATATCCTCCCCGCCACATCCTCCCCACCACATCCTCCCCGCCATATCTTCCCTGCCATGGCCTCCCTGCCATATCCCCCCGCCATATCCTCCCCACCATATCCTCCCCACCATATCCCCCTGCCATATCCTCCCCACCATATCCTCCCCACCATATCCCCCCACCAGATCCTTCTTGCCTTATCCTCCCCACCACAACCTCCCCACCATATCCTCCCCACCATATCCTTCCCACCATATCCCCCCGCCAGATCCTTCCTGCCATCTCCTCCCCGCCTTATCCTCCCCGCCATATCCTCCCCGCCATATCCTCCCCGCCATATCCTCCCCACCATGTCCTCCGCCATCTCCTTCCTGCCATATCCTCCCCTCCATATCCTCCTCACCATATCCTCCCCACCATATCCTCCCCGCCATATCCTCCCCGCCATATCCTCCCCACCATATCCTCCCCACCATATCATTCTCACCATATCCTCCCCACCATATCCCCCGCCATATCCTTCCTGCCGTATCCTCCCTGCCATATCCGCCCCACCATATCCCCCTACCATATCCCCCTACCATATCCTTCCCGCCATATCCTTCCCGCCATATCCTTCACGCCATATCCTTCCCGCCATATCCCCCTGCCATATCCTTCCCGCCATATCCCCCCACCATATCCTTCCCGCCATATCCCCCACCATATCCTCCCTGCCATATCCTCCCCGCCATATCCTTCCAGCCATATCCTCACCACCATATCCTCCCCGCCATATCTTCCCCATATCCTCCCCGCTATATGCTTCCCGCTATATCCTCCCCGCCATATCGTCCCCACCCTCACCGATGTGTCATCATGTCATGCAGTTTACAAGCTTTACAAAAATGTAAAGCAGTCGATTCAAACCCGCTGGGGGGCACACAGATAAGTATAACCCCTGGTGGGAGTAGAATGTGCCAGCGTAGCCCTGATTCCCTGGTACTGTCAGGTTGGCACTGCCAGGGGGACCTTCTGTGAGCTCCTCTGGGGGGATTCCCTTCTGCATTTGTAGGCCATTACTTTTTCTTAATTTGGAGATATGGGCGGCACGGTGGCACAGTGGTTAGCACTGTTGCCTCACAGCACCAGGGTCCCGGGTTCGATTCCCAGTCTGGTGACTCGCGATTGGCTGAGCGGCCAGTGAGAAACCCAATTTGGGCCTCTCCCACGATTCATCCATCGTGTCCAGCTCCACGCCAAAATTGTCATGTGAGAGTACCTTCAAGAAATGGGTGTTTATAAATGGGTGTTTATAAATGGGTGTTTATAAATGGGTGTGTATATAAACATCTGTAGTGAGAGTACCTTTAGGAAATGGATGTTTATTACTGCAGTGATGTCAGAGAGTGGGTGGAGCTGGGCTGTCTGTCAGCTTTTTACTTTTGCTTTAGGCTTTTTGCTGCAGGGTGGGTTTGGTTTCATTTTAGTTTTGGAGGAGCTGCAATCACAGCAGGATGTGTGTGAATCTCTGCAAGCTTATGAATGTCCATTTGCTGATTTCAACGTGGTAACTGTTCTCAGTGGTGAAGTTAAACCTGAGGTGCTTCTGTTAAAGGTTTTGTTTTTAAGTCTTATGGATGTTAGAAGGAAAGCTTAAAGGATTACTTAGTGTTGTATTCTTTGGGGGTTGTATTTGAATTAATGGTTGCTAAGATGTTCACTGGTTGTTTTAAAAAGGTTAACTTGAGTTCATAGAATAAACATTGTTTTGCTTTAAAAAATACTTTTCCATTTCTGCTGTACCACACCTGTAGACTGGACCGTGTATGCCCCACACCACAATCTATTAAAAGTTGTGAGTCAGGTGAACTCAATGATACACTTTGGGGTTCACTAAACCCTGGCCCGTAACAAAATGCATTGGCTGACTTGCCCACAGAGTGAAATAGCAGGCACTTTTTTTTAAAATTTCACACTTTTTTTAATTGGAAGCTGAGCAGAGTTAAATCCCTTGACAACTTTTGACAATTTCAATGAGCGTTGTCAGTTTGCGTGAATTTTGGCAGTTCTTTGGCAGCTTGGACAGTTCTTTGACAACATTGGAGAGAGTGCAGAACTGATTCATAAGAATTATTCCTGGGATGAGGAAGTTCAGATATGAAGATAGATTGGAAGGGGCGGCACGGTGGTGCAGTGGTTAGCACTGCTGCCTCACGGGGCCGAGGAACTGGGTTCGATCTCAACCCCGGGTCACTGTCCATGCGGAGTTTGCACATTCTTCCCATGTCTACGTGGGTCTCACCCCCACAGCCCAAAGTTATGCCTGGCAGGTCGATTGGCCATGTTAAATTGCCCCTTAATTGGAAAAAAAAATAATTTTAGATTGAAGAAGTTGGGACTGTTTTGCTTCCAGGAAAGAAGGATGAGAGGAGATTTGAGAGCGGTACTCAAATTCACAAAGGGTGTGAGAAGAGTACATAGGGAGAAATTGTTCCCACTTATGAAAGAATCAAGAACAAAAGGACAAAAGATTTAAAGTAATTAGTGAAAGAAACAATAGTGATATGAGAAAAACACTTTCAAGCAGTATGGTTAGGGTCTGAAAATCTCTCTCTGGGAGGCAAGTTCAATTGATCCATTCAGAACTGAACTTGACTGTCGTTGGAAAAGGAAGAACGTGCAAGGTTATTCAGGGTCATTTACAAAGCTTTACAGGCAGGATGGGATAATTGGCCTCCTTCTGCACCCTAACAATTCTGTGATTCCATGATACTACGGTTTAACAGCTTGACAGTTTTTGACAGCTTGACAGTTCCAATGAGTTTATGCACCTTATACAGACATTCCTGTCAACTTTTAATCAACCCGACTTCCGGGTGCGGCGATGCGGAGCTAAGCCGCGCGATTCGGCAGCTCCCGCTACCACGGACTTTCGGGCTCGCTAGAGGAGCCCCAACGGAACTTTTTTTGACAAAAACCCGTGGGGAAGGGAAGAGAGAGGTCCCCCTCAAATGCCTATGAAACGGACCAGAAGTGCAACGGCCAAAGGAATGGCACTGGAGCAACGGGAGAAGCGAGGTAAAAAAACAAAATGGCGGTGGCCAGGGACAAAGGGGAGCTGCAGGAGTTCATCAAGCGCTGCTTCGAGGAACAGCGCGAGGAGATGCGCGAGGAGATGCGGGCGCCTATGCTTTCGGCAATTGAAGGACTCGGGATCACCCAGAAGGCCCACGAAGTTAAGATCCAGGAGGTAGAGAAAAGAGTCAGCCAGAACGAGGACGAGCTCTTGGGCCTGGCGGTGAGAGTGGAGCAGCACGAGGCGCTACACAAGAGGTGGGCGGGAAGACTCGAAGACCTGGAGAACAGGTCGAGGAGAAAGAATCTGCGGATCCTGGGTCTCCCTGAGGGAGTGGAGGGGGCTGATGCTGGGGCATACGCGAGCACGATGCTCGGGGCGATGATGGGCACGAAGGCCCCTTCGAGGTCGCTGGAGTTGGACGGGGCACATCGGGTGCTGGCGAGGAAGCCCCAGGCAAATGAGCCGCCAAGGGCGATGGTGGTGAGATTTCACCGGTTCACGGACAGAGAGTTAGTCCTGAGATGGGCCAAGAAGGAGCGGAGCAGTAAGTGGGACAATGCAGAGATCCGAATATACCCGGACTGTAGCACAGAGGTGGCAAAGCGGAGAGCGGGTTTCAACCGGGCCAAAGCGGCGTTGTACCGGAAAGGAGTGAAATTCGGAATGCTGCAGCCAGCGCGACTGTGGGTCACATACAAGGGCCAACACTATTACTTCGAAACGCCTGAAGAGGCGTGGACCTTTGTACAAGCCGAAAAGTTGGACTCTAACTGAGGGTTTGTGAGGGTGGGGGGATGTTTGAGGTTTGATGTGTGATGGTTGTTGTATATAGGGGGTCAATCACGCGCAGGAAATGTTATATGGGCTGGGGGAGAGAGACAAGGCCGCGACAGGAGCTGCGCCAGAGGGGGCGGAGCGGGCTGTGGAAAGCGCGGGGTTTCTCCCGCGTGCGGGAAGAAAGGCGGGAAGGGGAACAAAGGAATGCATATGGATTGGGAGACTCCCACACGGGGAGGTCAATGGGACGGCGGGGGAAGCCGGGGTCAGCAGCCGTCAGCTGACTTACGGGAGTGACATGGGGGAGCAAAAAAGCTAGACAGGGGTCTAGCGGGGGGGAGGGGAGGGGGGAAGGGGGGGAAAAAGGGTTGCTGCTGCACTGGCCGAAAAGGAATGGGACTCAGAGGAGGTGGTCGGGACGGGGGTCCCCCGCCTGGGGGACTGGAGGGTGACGGAGGCGTGGACACGGGACTGGCCCAGAAAAGGAGATGGCTAGTCGGGGGGGGGGGGGGGGGGGGGGGTGGGGGGGGGGGCGCTCCAATCCGGCTGATAACGTGGATCATGAGGCGGCTGAATGGGCCGGTGAAGAGGGCTCGAGTGTTCGCGCACTTAAAGGGACTGTAGGCGGACGTGGTCATGCTCCAAGAGACTCACCTGAAGGTGGCGGACCAGGTCAGGTTAAGAAAGGGATGGGTAGGACAGGTATTCCACTCGGGACTGGACGCGAAGAATAGAGGGATGGCAATATTAGTGGGAAAGCGGGTGTCATTTGAGGCCAAGACTATTGTAGCGGACAATGGAGGGCGATATGTAATGGTGAGCGGTAGGCTGCAAGGGACGTGGGTGGTGTTGGTAAACGTATACGCCCCGAACTGGGATGATGCCGGATTCATGAAGCGCATGTTGGGGCGCATTCCGGACCTGGAGATAGGAGGCCTGATGGGTGGGGACTTCAATACAGTGTTGGATCCAGCACTGGACTGCTCCAAATTAAGGACTGGAAAGAGGCCGGCGGCGGCCAAGGTACTTAGGGGGTTTATGGATCAGATGGGGGGAGTGGACCCATGGCGGTTTGCAAGGCCGCAGGCCAGGGAATTTTCTTTCCTTTCCCATGTACACAAAGCCTACTCCTGGATAGATTTTTTTGTTCTGGGCACGGCGCTCATCTTGAGGGTGGAGGGGACGGAGTATTCGGCCATAGCCGTTTCGGACCATGCCCCGCACTGGGTGGAATTGGAGCTGGGAGAGGAGAGGGACCAACGCCCGTTGTGGCGGCTGGATGTGGGACTGCTGGCGGACGAGGTGGTGTGTGGGAAGGTGAGGGGTGTATCGAAAGGTACTTGGAGGCCAACGACAACGGGGAGGTGCGGGTAGGGATGGTATGGGAGGCGTTGAAGGCGGTGATTAGGGGAGAGCTAATCTCCATTAGGGCTCACAGGGAGAAGACAGAGGGCATGGAAAGGGAGAGGTTAGTGAGGGAGATTTTGAGAGTGGACAGGAGATACGCAGAGGCCCCGGAGGAAAGATTACTTGGGGAAAGACGACGGCTCCAGACGGAGTTTGACCTGTTGACCACAGGGAAGGCGGAGGCACAGTGGAGGAAAGCGCAGGGGGCGACCTATGAGCATGGGGAAAAGGCTAGTCGGATGCTGGCACACCAGCTCTGTAAAAGGATGGCAGCGAGGGAAATAGTGGGAGTCAAAGATGGAAGGGGAGCCACGGTTCAGAGTGCGACGGAAATAAACGAGGTATTTAAGGCCTTCTATGAAGAGCTGTACAGATCCCAGCCCCCAGCGGGGGAAAAGGGTATGAGACGATTCCTAGACCAACTGAGATTCCCGAGGGTGGAGGAGCAAGAGGTGACTGGTTTGGGGGCACCAATTGGGTTGGAGGAGCTGGGGGCGGGGGCGGCATGGAAGAGGATGGAGATGGCGTCCTGTAAAGGAACGAGCCTGGGGGCGTTGGTGACGGCACCGCTGCCGCTCCCGCCGACAAAGTACACCACGAGCCCGGTGGTGGCGGCAACGCTAAGGATCTGGGGCCAGTGGAGACGGCACAGGGGTGCAATGGGAGCATCGGTGTGGTCCCTGATCAGGGGTAACCATCGGTTTGTCCCGGGGAAGATGGACGGGGGGTTCCAGAGCTGGCATCGGGCGGGGATCAGAAGAATGGGGGACCTGTTCATCGACGGGACATTTGCGAGCCTAGGGGCACTGGAGGAGAAGTTTGAGTTACCCCCAGGAAATGCCTTTAGATATATGCAGGTGAGGGCTTTTGTGAGGCGGCAGGTGAGGGAATTCCTGTTGCTCCCGGCACAAGAAATTCAAGACAGGGTGATCTCGGGTGTATGGGTCGGGGAGGGCAAGGTGTTGGAAATACACCAGGAGATGAAAGAAGAGGGGGAAGCGCTGGTAGAAGAGTTGAAGGGTAAATGGGAGGAGGAGCTGGGGGAGGAGATCGAGGAAGGTCTGTGGGCGGATGCCCTAGGTAGGGTTAATTCCTCCTCCTTGTGTGCCAGGCACAGCCTGATACAATTTAAGGTGGTTCACAGAGCTCACCTGACGGGGGCGAGGTTCAGCAGGTTCTTTGGGGTAGAGCACAAATGTGGAAGATGCTCAGGGAGCCCGGCGAACCATGTCCATATGTTTTGGTCATGCCCGGCACTGGAGGGGTTCTGGAGAGGAGTGGTGGGAGCAATATCTCAGGTGGTGAAAGTTCGGGTCAAGCCAAGCTGGGGGCTAGCAATATTCGGAGTAGTGGACGGGCCGGGAGTGCAGGAGGCGAAAGAGGCCGGCATTCTGACCTTTGCGTCCCTAGTAGCCCGGCGAAGCATCTTGCTAATGTGGAAGGAGGCGAAGCCCCCCCAGCCTGGAGGCCTGGATAAACGATATGGCTGGGCTCATAAAGTTGGTGAGGATTAAGTTCGCCTTGAGGGGGTCTGCGCAGGGGTTCTACAGGCGGTGGCAACCGTTCCTCGACTATCTCGCGGAGCGTTAGAGGAAGATCGGTCAGCAGCAGCAGCAACCTGGGGGGTGGGGGTGGGGGGAGAGGATGGGGACGTCCTGGGAGGGGGGGGAGGGGGGGGGGAAAGGGGGGACTGCCTGGGAGGGTGAATGAGCAAGAGATAACATGAAGGGTTGGAGAAACTGGCACGTACGGGAGAGAGTCAGTGTACAAAGCTATGTAAATATATCATTTTGCCATGTTTATATCTTGCTCTGCGCGATTTCCCGTTATTTTGTTACGGGGGTGGGGGGGGGGGATGTTATTGTTTGTAAGGGAGAAAAATTGTGTTAAAAAACTTTAATAAATATATTTAAACCCAAAGGGCACTATCAAAGGTTTGTGATTTTCATTAATGACTTGGATGAGGGAGTTGAAGGGTGGGTCAGTAAATTTGCAGATGATACGAAGATTGGTGGAGTTGTGGATAGTAAGGAGGGCTGTTGTCGGCTGCAAAGAGACATAGATAGGATGCAGAGCTGGGCTGAGAAGTGGCAGATGGAGTTTAACCCTGAAAAGTGTGAGGTTGTCCATTTTGGAAGGACAAATATGAATGCGGAATACAGGGTTAACGGTAGAGTTCTTGGCAATGTGGAGGAGCAGAGAGATCTTGGGGTCTATGTTCATACATCTTTGAAAGTTGCCACTCAAGTGGATAGAGCTGTGAAGAAGGCCTATGGTGTGCTCGCGTTCATTAACAGAGGGATTGAATTTAAGAGCCGTGAGGTGATGATGCAGCTGTACAAAACTTTGGTAAGGCCACATTTGGAGTACTGTGTACAGTTCTGGTCGCCTCATTTTAGGAAGGATGTGGAAGCTTTGGAAAAGGTGCAAAGAAGATTTACCAGGATGTTGCCTGGAATGGAGAGTAGGTCTTACGAGGAAAGGTTGAGGGTGCTAGGCCTTTTCTCATTAGAACGGAGAAGGATGAGGGGCGACTTGATAGAGGTTTATAAGATGATCAGGGGAATAGATAGAGTAGACAGTCAGAGACTTTTTCCCCGGGTGGAACAAACCATTACAAGGGGACATAAATTTAAGGTGAAAGGTGGAAGATATAGGAGGGATATCAGAGGTAGGTTCTTTACCCAGAGAGTAGTGGGGGCATGGAATGCACTGCCTGTGGAAGTAGTTGAGTCGGAAACATTAGGGACCTTCAAGCAGCTATTGGATAGGTACATGGATTACGGTTAAATGATATAGTGTAGATTTATTTGTTCTCAAGGGCAGCACGGTAGCATTGTGGATAGCACAATTGCTTCACAGCTCCAGGGTCCCAGGTTCGATTCCGGCTTGGGTCACTGACTGTGCGGAGTCTGCACGTCCTCCCCGTGTCTGCGTGGGTTTCCTCCGGGTGCTCCGGTTTCCTCCCACAATCCAAAGATGTGCAGGTTAGGTGAATTGGCCAATGATAAATTGCCCTTAATGTCCAAATTGCCCTTGGTGTTGGGTGAAGGTGTTGAGTTTGGGTAGGGTGCTCTTTCCAAGAGCCGGTGCAGACTCAAAGGGCCGAATGGCCTCCTTCTGCACTGTAAATTCAATGATAATCTATGATTAATCTAGGACAAAGGTTCGGCACAACATCGTGGGCCGAAGGGCCTGTTCTGTGCTGTATTTTCTATGTTCTATGTTCTATAAAGGTGTCCTGGGACCACATCCATAGGAATACCCTTTCTCTACAAAAGGTATCCTGGCTATCCAAGAGAATGCACAAAGATCAGACCTGCTCTCGCCGGGTCTTATTTGCACAATTTGGGTTTGAGATACCCACTTCAGCAAAATCACATGAATGTTGGCAGCTGTCGAGTTATAAGGGTTCCCACCCCCATTCCCCCACCCCGAGAGAATAGTAGAGGCTGGGCTTAGGGCGGGGGGGGGGGGCATCTGGATCCGGGTCACTGCTGGCATTTCCGTGCCTCTCCATCCCTGTGAAAATTCAGGCCAGTGTCGGGGCTCCCAGCAGAAAGATGAGGATATTTTCTCACAGTTATGCTCTCCCATTGTTTACTTGAGATTTACGCCAGAGTTGTGAAAGAACTGAACAAAGAAACAAAGGTGTAAATTCACTGACGTTCTCCCACTCTCGACATCCCGGGACAGAAGGGCAGGCCTGGGGCAGACCGGGGTACGTTCTCCAGCTCCGTGCGGATCTGGTCTTTACAGACAGCCCCCTGCGACAAGACCCATGGACCCTCACCTCCAATGAACAAAGTTGGACCGGGGGTGGGGTGCGAGGTGAGGGGCAGCTGACAAAGATAATAATGACCTTTATTATTGTCACAAGTAGGCTTACATTAACACTGCAGTGATGTTACTGTGAAAAGCCCCTAGTTGCCACACTCTGGCGCCTGTTCGGGTACACGGAGGGAGAATTCAGAATGTCCAATTCACCTAACAGCGCGTCTTTCGGGACTTGTGGGAGGAAACCGGAGCACCCGGAGGAAACCCACGCAGACACGGGGAGAACGTGCAGACTCCGCACAGACAGTGACCCAAGCCGGGAATCGAACCTGGGACACTGGAGCTGTGAAGCAACAAAGCTAACTACTGTGCTCCCGTGCCGCCTGACATGTGGAAGTAGGGCTGTGCATGACGCGAGGAAGGGAAGGAAAGGGGAAATGCTGTTAGGCAGAGGAGCAAGGAGGTGGATGAGGAAGACGGAATTTACAGGGATTACCGAGGGGAGGGAAGCTGGACCCCAACAAGGCAGCAACGCCCACACAAGGGGGTCTAAGGGAAGCGCATTGTTTCCTGGAAGGGTATGCACGCAGGCTCCAGATGGGGTGAATAGGGGTCAAAGTGGGGCATGGGCACCTCACAGGATGAGAATGTGCACCAACCACAACAATCACGGAATCCTGACATTTGCAGGGATGGTTTCTGGGGGGTGAGGGATACCTACTTAAACAGTGGCTGACAAGTCCAGTGTGTCGCCCTCAGACCCGTGCCGAGGGGAGGTGCAACGCTGTTCACAGCTCCACATAGAACAGACCATAGGACTAGCGAAGGTGCAGTTCGGATGCCTGGACAGTTTGAGTGACTCTCTGCAATACGCACTGGAGAGGGTTTCCTGGACGATCTCAGTTTGCCGTGCCTTTCACACTCTGACTATGCAGAGAGGTGAACCCGCCCCAGAAACAGAGGATAAAGCGTGAGTAACATATTGATGCACGATCAATGACCACTAAAGCGAGGTTGTAGTCCAACTGAAGGCTTTCATAAGCTAGATGTTTCCCCCACCGGCTTCGGTACAGAATGAAGGCTGCTGGGGAGGCACGGGCTCTTATACCCCGCCTTGCAGGGCGGAGCTACCACACAGCCTGACCAATAGGAAACATACAATATCTACCAATGGTGTTCCAGCATTACCAGGTACCGTAATACCTCTACACAGACTACCACATTCACCCCCTGTTAAAAAAGAGTCCGGCGGGGGTGGTGGCCTGATATTGCAACATGGTAACGTGGTAGAAATTATAGTTATGGAGGTACCGTAATACCTCCGTACAGCGTTTTGTAACTATTTATAATTCTTTAACTATTTACAATTTATGATTCATAATTAACTATTCACTTTAAAATGAAGCAATCAGTCGATCGGGGGCCCTGGTCGTCCTCTGTGATCGTCGAAGCTTCGGTGGTGACTCCGGTGGAGGCTCGGGCGTCTGTGACTCCGGGAGCGTGGCCTCGATCTCTGTGGCAGCTTCGACAGCCCTAGACGGCGCTGGTGGGGAAAACGGTTGACCTGGGAAGGGAACGTCTGCGGGGTGCGTCGGTGGGTGGGGGGTCATAGACGGGGCCGGCGGAAGGACCGATCTTCCTGCAAGGTGCACTGGTGGGAGGGAGGGTGGGACTGGTGGCTGGGGTTTGCGTGGGGCTCCGGTGGGCACCAGGTCTCCTAGAGAAACCGTATCTTGTCGGCCGTCGGGGTACGCCACGTAGGCGTACTGGGTATTAGCGTGGAGAAGATGGACCCTCTCGACCAACGGGTCCAACTTGTGCGCCCGCATGTGTTTGCGGAGCAGGATGGGTCCGGGAGCTGCCAGCCAGGTCGGGAGCGAGGTCCCAGAGGAGGACTTCCTGGGGACGACAAGGAGACGTTCGTGAGGTGTCTGGTTGGTTGTGGTACAAAACAGTGACCGGATGGAGTGGAGGGCATCCGGGAGGACTTCCTGCCAGCGGGAGACTGGGAGATTCCTGGACCGTAGGGCCAGTAGGACGGTCTTCCAGACCGTTTCGTTCTCCCTCTCTACCTGTCCGTTACTCCAGGGGTTGTAACTGGTCGTCCTGCTCGAGGCGATGCCCTTGCTGAGCAGGAATTGACGCAGTTCGTCGCTCATAAAGGAGGACACCCTATCACTGTGTATGTAAGCGGGGAACCCGACAGTGCAAAGATGCTATGGAGGGCCTTGATGACGGTGGTTGCGGTCATGTCGGGGCAGGGGATGGCGAATGGGAACCGGGAGTACTCGTCAATCACGTTCAGGAAGTACGTGTTGCGGTCGGTGGAGGGGAGGGGGCCTTTGAAGTCCATGCTGAGGCGTTCAAAGGGATGGGAAACCTTTATCAGGTGCGCTTTCTCTGGCCGGTAGAAGTGCGGTTTGCACTCTGCGCAGATTTGGCAGACCCTGGTGGCGGTCCTGACCTCCTCGATGGAGTAGGGCAGGTTGCGGGTCTTGATAAAGTGGAAAAAGTGAGTGACCCCCAGGTGGCAGAGGTCCTCGTGGAGGGCTCGGAGGCGGTCCACTTGTGCGGTGGCACATGTGCTGCAGGACAGGGCATCAGGAGGCTCGTTTAGCTTCCCGGGACGATACAAGATCTCGTAGTTGTAGGTGGAGAGTTCGATCCTCGACCGCAAGATCTTATCATTTTTTAATCTTGCCCCGCTGTGCATTATCGAACATGAAGGCAACCGATCGTTGGTCAGTGAGGAGAGTGAATCTCCTGCCGGCCAGGCAATGCCTCCAATATCGCACAGCTTCTACTATGGCCTGGGCCTCCTTTTCGACTGAGGATTGGCGGATTTCGGAAGAATGGAGGGTACGTGAGAAGAAGGCCTCGGGTCTGCCCGCTTGGTTGAGGGTGGCCGCCAGAGCTACGTCAGACGCGTCGCTCTCGACTTGGAAGGGGAGTGACTCATCGATGGCGTGCATCATGGCCTTTGCAATGTCTGCTTTGATGCGACTGAAGGCCTGGCGGGCCTCTATCGACAGGGGAAAAGCTATGGATTGGATCAGGGGACGGACCTTGTCCGCATAGTTGGGGACCCACTGGGCATAGTAAGAGAAAAACCCTAGGCAGTGCTTCAGGGCCTTGGAGCAGTGAGGGAGGGGAACTCCATAAGGGGACGCATGCGTTTAGGGTCGGGGCCTATAACTCCATTTCGCACTACGTAGCCGAAGATGGCTAGGCGGTCGGTGCTAAACACGCATTTATCCTTGTTGTATGTAAGGTTAAGGATCTTTGCGGTCTGGAGGAATTTTCGGAGGTTGGTGGCGTGTTCCTGCTGGTCGTGGCCGCAGATAGTGACATTATCGAGGTACGGAAATGTTGCCCGTAAACCGTACCGGTCAACCATTCGGTCCATCTCGCACTGGAAGACCGAGACCCCATTGGTGACACCGAAGGGAACCGTTAAGAAGTGATAGAGCCGCCCATCTGCCTCGAAGGCAGTGTATTTGCGGTCACTAGTGCGGATGGGGAGCTGGTGGTAGGCGGACTTAAGATCCACCCTGGAGAAGACCTTGTAATGCGCGATCCTGTTTACCAGGTCGGATATGCGGGGGAGAGGGTACGCGTCCAGCTGCGTAAACCTGTTGATGGTCTGACTGTAGTCGATGACCATCCTATGCTTCTCCCCGGTCTTTACCACCACTACTTGAGCTCTCCAGGGACTGTTGCTAGCTTCAATGACCCCTTCCCTGAGTAGCCTTTGGACCTCTGACCTAATAAAGATCCGATCCTGGGCACTGTACCGTCTGCTCCTGGTGGCGACAGGTTTGCAATCTGGGGTGAGGTTCGCAAACAGGGAAGGCGGATCGACCTTGAGGGTCACGAGGCCGCAGACAGTGAGGGGGGGGTATAGGGCCGCCGAATTTGAAAGTTAGACTTTGGAGATTACACTGGAAGTCTAAACCTAGGAGTGTGGCCGCGCAGAGGTGGGGAAGGACGTAGAGCCGGTAATTTTTAAACTCCCTTCCCTGGACTGTGAGGTTTGCTACACAAAACCCCTTTATCTCTACTGAGTGGGAACCGGAGGCCAGGGAGATTTTCTGATTAACGGGGTGGACGAGGAGAGAACAGCGCCTTACCATGTCAGGGTGTATGAAGCTCTCCGTACTCCCAGAGTCTCGTGCCCGTTGATTAGTACTGTTGTTGTAGAGACTTCCGGGTGCGGCGATGACCAGCTGAGTCGCACGTTTCGGCAGCTCCCGGTGAAACGGACTTTTGGGCTCTTGATAGGAGCCCCAACGGCAATTTTGACGGCTAAAAACACTGTGCGGTAAACCAGAAGGGAATCCCCCCTGGATACGGATGAAAAAAGGAGGAGAAAGTGGCCGGATTGCAGTGGATCCTTTAGAACAGCGACAAGGAAGGCAAGCAAAAACCAAGATGGCGTCGGAAGGTGGCAGTTTAACATGGGGCCCTGAACAACAAGAGTTCTTGAAATGCTGTGTGGAAGAGCTCAAAAAGGAAATGAAGAAAGAGCTGTTGGCCCCGATACTACAGGCGATCGAAGGGCGAAAGGAGGAACAAAAGACCCAGGAGCGGGAGCTTTGGGTCGTGAAGGCAAAGGCAGCCGAGAATGAGGACGACATACATGGCCTGGTGGTGAAGACGGAGATGCATGAGGCACATCAGAAACGATGTGTGGAAAGGTTGGAGGCACTGGAGAACAACGCAAGGAGGAACAACCTGAGGATTCTTGGTCTTCCTGAAGGTGCGGAGGGAGCGGACGTCGGGGAATATGTGAGCACGATGCTGCACTCGTTAATGGGAGCGGAGGCCCCGGCGGGTCCGTTGGAGGTGGAGGGAGCATACCGAGTGATGGCGCGAGGACCGAGAGCAGGAGAAATTCCCAGAGCCATAGTGGTGAGATTCCTCCGTTTTAAGGATAGAGAAATGGTCCTTAGATGGGCAAAGAAAACTCGGAGCAGTAAATGGGAGAACGCAGTGATCCGCGTTTATCAAGACTGAAGTGCGGAGGTGGCGAGAAGGAGGGCGAGCTTTAATCGGGCCAAGGCGGAGCTTCATAAAAAGAAGATAAAATTTGGAATGCTGCAACCGGCAAGACTGTGGGTCACATATCGAGGGAGGCACCACTACTTTGAGACGGCGGATGAAGCGTGGACTTTTATTGTGGAAGAAAAACTGGAATGAGCGGGTTATTAAAAAGAACGTTTGAACAAAATGGTGGGGCGAATGTGGGGGGCGAAGAGGGGGTTTAAAAAGGGGGGAAAGAGGAGTTTTATGTACTAATCCTGCGATGTGGTAACTTTTCTCTCTTCCACAGGTGGTGATGCGGGGAGGAGGGGAGGTGGAGGAGATGGGGCGTTGGCCATTGGGGGCAGGGCCAAGGGAGAAGCGCGGGCTTGGTTCCCGCGCTATGATAATCATGGCGGGAATAGAGAAGCAGGAAGGAGGGGGCGTCGCATTGTGCGAGCCGAGGTCACGGGGGAAGCCGAGGTCGGCCAGAGTTTGCTGACTTCTGGGAGCAACATGGGGGGAGTAATTACGCTAGCGGGGGATCTAGCGGGGGGGGGGGGGGGGGGGGGGGGGAATTACTGGGTTGCTGCTGCTGGGGAGAGGGGGGAGCTGGTATGGGAGGGGATGGGCGGGGGGGGCACCGCCTGGGGGAGATACAGCTGCGTGGGAACCGGGTGAGGAGCTGGAAAAAGGGGATGGCTAATCGACAAGGGGGGGGTAGGAAGCCCCCCAACCCGGCTGATCACGTGGAACGTGAGAGGGCTGAACGGGCCGATAAAGAGGGCACGGGTACTCGCACACCTTAAGAAACTTAAGGCAGATGTGGTTATGTTACAGGAAACGCACCTGAAACAGATAGACCAGGTTAGGCTACGCAAAGGATGGGTGGGGCAGGTGTTCCATTCGGGGCTAGATGCGAAAAACGGGGGGTGGCTATATTAGTGGGGAAGCGGGTAATGTTCAAGGCAAAGACTATAGTGGCGGATAACGGGGGCAGATACGTGATGGTGAGTGGCAAACTACAGGGGGAGACGGTGGTTTTGGTAAACGTATATGCCCCGAACTGGGATGATGCCAATTCTATGAGGCGGATGCTAGGACGCATTCCGGACCTAGAGATGGGAAAGCTGATAATGGGGGGAGATTTTAATACGGTGTTGGAACCAGGGCTGGATAGGTCGAAGTCCAGGACTGGAAGGAGGCCGGCAGCAGCCAAGGTACTTAAAGATTTTATGGAGCAGATGGGAGGTGTAGACCCGTGGAGATTTAGCAGACCTAGGAGTAAGGAGTTCTCGTTTTTCTCCTATGTCCATAAAGTCCACTCGCGAATAGACTTTTTTGTGCTGGGAAGGGCGTTGATCCCGAAGGTGAGGGGAACGGAGTATACGGCTATAGCCATTTCGGATCACGCTCCACACTGGGTAGACTTGGAGATAGGGGAGGAAACAGGAGGGCGCCCACCCTGGAGAATGGACATGGGACTAATGGCAGATGAGGGGGTGTGTCTAAGGTTGAGGGGGTGCATTGAAAAGTACTTGGAACTCAATGATAATGGGGAGGTCCAGGTGGGAGTGGTCTGGGAGGCGCTGAAGGCGGTGGTTAGAGGGGAGCTGATATCAATAAGGGCACATAAAGGGAAGCAGGAGAGTAAGGAACGGGAGCGGTTGCTGCAAGAACTTTTGAG
Organism: Scyliorhinus torazame; assembly: GCF_047496885.1. Lineage (NCBI taxonomy): Eukaryota > Metazoa > Chordata > Chondrichthyes > Carcharhiniformes > Scyliorhinidae > Scyliorhinus > Scyliorhinus torazame. The sequence continues at coordinate 5,603,950 of NC_092717.1, forward strand.
GGTGGACAGACAATATGCGGAAGCACCGGAGGAGGGACTGTACAGGGAAAGGCAAAGGCTACATGGTGAATTTGACTTGCTGACTACGGGCACTGCAGAGGCACAATGGAGGAAGGCACAGGGTGTACAGTACGAATATGGGGAGAAGGCGAGCAGGTTGCTGGCACACCAATTGAGGAAAAGGTGAGCAGCGAGGGAAATAGGGGGAGTGAGGGATGAGGAAGGAGAGATGGAGCGGGGAGCGGAGAGAGTGAATGGAGTGTTCAAGACATTTTATAAAAAATTATATGAAGCTCAACCCCCGGATGGGAGGGAGAGAATGATGGGCTTTTTGGATCGGCTGGAATTTCCCAAGGTGGAAGAGCAGGAAAGGGTGGGACTGGGAGCACAGATCGAGGTAGAAGAAGTGGTGAAAGGAATTAGGAGCATGCAGGCGGGAAAGGCCCCGGGACCGGATGGATTCCCAGTCGAATTCTATAGAAAATATGTGGACTTGCTCGCCCCGGTATTGACGAGGACCTTTAATGAGGCAAAGGAAAGGGGACAACTGCCCCCGACTATGTCTGAAGCAACGATATCACTTCTCTTAAAGAAGGAAAAGGACCCGCTACAATGCGGGTCCTATAGACCTATTTCCCTCCTAAATGTAGATGCCAAGATCCTGGCCAAGGTAATGGCAATGAGAATAGAGGAATGTGTCCCGGGGGTGGTCCACGAGGACCAAACTGGGTTTGTGAAGGGGAGACAGCTGAACACGAATATACGGAGGCTGTTAGGGGTAATGATGATGCCCCCACCAGAGGGGGAAACGGAGATAGTAGTGGCGATGGATGCCGAGAAAGCATTTGATAGAGTGGAGTGGGATTATTTGTGGGAGGTGTTGAGGAGATTTGGTTTTGGAGAGGGGTATGTTAGATGGGTGCAGCTGTTGTATAGGGCCCCGATGGCGAGCGTGGTCACGAATGGACGGGGATCTGCATATTTTTGGCTCCATAGAGGGACAAGGCAGGGATGCCCTCTGTCCCCATTATTGTTTGCACTGGCGATTGAGCCCCTGGCGATAGCGTTGAGGGGTTCCAAGAAGTGGAGGGGAGTACTTAGAGGAGGAGAAGAACACCGGGTATTTTTGTATGCAGACGATTTGTTACTATATGTGGCAGACCCGGCGGAGGGGATGCCAGAAATAATGCGGATACTTAGGGAGTTTGGGGATTTTTCAGGGTATAAATTGAACATGGGGAAAAGTGAGTTGTTTGTGGTGCATCCAGGGGAGCAGAGTAGAGAAATAGAGGACCTACCGTTGAGGAAGGTAACAAGGGACTTTCGTTACCTGGGGATCCAGATAGCCAAGAATTGGGGCACATTGAATAGGTTAAATTTAACGCGGTTGGTGGAACAAATGGAGGAGGATTTCAAGAGATGGGATATGGTATCCCTGTCACTGGCAGGGAGGGTGCAGGCGGTTAAGATGGTGGTCCTCCCGAGATTCCTCTTTGTGTTTCAGTGCCTCCCGGTGGTGATCACGAAGGCTTTTTTTTAAAGGATTGAAAAGAGCATCATGGGTTTTGTGTGGGCCGGGAAGACCCCGAGAGTGAGGAAGGGATTCTTACAGCGTAGCAGGGATAGGGGGGGGGCTGGCACTACCGAGCCTAAGTGAGTATTATTGGGCCGCTAATATTTCAATGGTGAGTAAGTGGATGGGAGAGGAGGAGGGAGCGGCGTGGAAGAGATTAGAGAGGGCGTCCTGTAGGGGGACTAGCCTACAGGCTATGGTGACAGCCCCATTGCCGTTCTCACCGAGGAACTACACCACAAGCCCGGTGGTGGTGGCTACACTGAAGATTTGGGGACAGTGGAGACGGCATAGGGGAAAGACTGGAACCTTGGGGGGGTCCCCGGTAAGAAACAACCATAGGTTTGCCCCGGGGGGAATGGATGGGGGATATGGAATGTGGCAAAGAGCAGGAATAACGCAACTGAAAGATCTGTTTGTGGATGGGAAGTTCGCTAGTCTGGGAGCGCTGACCGAGAAATATGGGTTGCCCCAAGGGAATGCATTCAGGTATATGCAACTGAGGGCTTTTGCGAGGCAACAGGTGAGGGAATTCCCGCAGCTCCCGACACAAGAGGTGCAGGACAGAGTGATCTCAAAGACATGGGTGGGGGATGGTAAGGTGTCAGATATATATAGGGAAATGAGGGACGAAGGGGAGACTATGGTAGATGAACTAAAAGGGAAATGGGAAGAAGAGCTGGGGGAGGAGATCGAGGAGGGGCTGTGGGCAGATGCCCTAAGCAGGGTAAACTCGTCGTCCTCGTGTGCCAGGCTAAGCCTGATTCAGTTTAAGGTATTACACAGGGCGCATATGACTGGAGCACGGCTCAGTAAATTTTTTGGGGTGGAGGATAGGTGTGCGAGGTGCTCGAGAAGCCCAGCGAATCATACCCATATGTTTTGGTCATGCCCGGCACTACAGGGGTTTTGGATGGGGGTGACAAAGGTGCTTTCAAAAGTAGTGGGGGTCCGGGTCAAACCAAGCTGGGGGTTGGCTATATTTGGGGTTGCACAAGAGCCGGGAGTGCCAGAGGCGAGAGAGGCCGATGTTTTGGCCTTTGCGTCCCTAGTAGCCCGGCGCAGGATATTGCTAATGTGGAAAGAAGCCAAGCCCCCGGGGGTGGAGACCTGGATAAATGACACGGCAGGGTTTATAAAGCTAGAGCGGATTAAGTTCGTTCTAAGGGGGTCGGCTCAAGGGTTCACCAGGCGGTGGCAACCGTTCGTCGAATACCTCGCAGAAAGATAGATGGAATGGAAAAAAGAAGGCAGCAGCAGCAGCCCAGGATCGGGGGGGGTGGGGGGGGGGGGGGGGGCAAGGGGGGGGGGGAGGAGGAACCAGAAGGACTCTCAGGGTTGTTAATATATACTGTATAATATGTATAGGTCGTTGCTACAGATAATTATATATTGGACTGTTAAATTATATTTTTGGAAAGTGTTACTTGTGATAAGGCAGTTGCCAAATAGGGTTAGTTTTCATTTTTGTTATTTATTATTTATTCATTTTCTGTTTATAAAATAGGTCATTGTTATTAGTGTTGTTATAATATCGTGTAAAGGATGCACAATGTACTGTGTTGGTTGACCAAAAATTTTCAATAAAATATTTTTTAAAAAAAAGTACTGTTGTTGTAACAGTTGAGTGTTCGAGGCCGGGACTGATCCAGGGTCACCGAGACTAATCTCAGCAGTTGAGTGTTCTCTTCGGGCGGTGTGCGGTCAGCCGAGCTGAGGTCCTGGGAGTCCATCCAAGATGGTGGCTCCCATTGGTCACACATGGCTGGGGGTGCCCATCCATCGAACGTGGGACAAGATGGCGGCACCCCGGGGCCGCACGAGGCCCTGGAGTAGGAAGATGGCGACGCCCGCTGGCCGCACGGGGACCGTGGAGAGGTTTGTGGTGGCGGTCCGCGTTCGCCACCAGAGACTGCGGCGACCGCACAGGCCTGGCATACCACCACGAAGTGGCCCTTTTTACTGTATCCCTTGCAGGTGGATGCGCGGGCCGGGCAGCGCTGCCGGGGGTGCTTGGCCTGCCTACAAAAGTAGCAGCGGGGCCCCCCGGGGTTGCCAGGCCGCCTTGCAGCACAAGCTTGTGGGGGGATAGGGGATGTCTCGGGGTCGGCTGCGGAGGGGTTCCACGCTGCCCAGGGGGCTGCCGCGCGGCCGGGAACTTAAGTGCGGGCATTTCTGGAGGCCACATCCAGGGAGCCTGCAAAGGCCCGTCCCTCCTTGAGGCCTAAGGTGTCTTTTTCCAGCGATCCCAGGCGGATTTGGGAGGACAGCATACCTGCCACGAAAGCATCCCGGATCAAGAGTTCTGTGTGGTCGCTCGCCGAAACTTGCGGGCAGCTGCAGTTTCTCTCCAACACCAGGAGCGCACGGTAGAATTCTTCCAGCGATTCCTCAGGGATTTGTTGCCTCGTTGTTAGCAGATGTCGGGCGTAGACCTGGTTTACCGGGCGAATATAATGTCCTTTTAGTAGCTCTATTGCTGCATCGAAGTCATCCGCGTCCTCGATGAGGGTGTACATTTCCGGGCTCATCCTCGAGTGCAGGACTTGCATTTTCTGTTCTCCCGTGGGTGTGTTTTCGGCCGTTCCGAGATATCCTTTAAAACAAGCCAGCCAGTGCTTGAAGATTGCCGCTGAGTTCGCCGCATGGGGGCTCAGTAGCAGACACTCCGACTTGATTCGGAGCTCCATCCTTTTACATCTAGCTTATTAAATTGATGCACGATCAATGACCACTAAAGCGAGGTTATAGTCCAACTGAAGGCTTTAATAAGCTAGATGTTTCTCCCCAGCAGCTCAGGTACAGAATGAAGGCTGCTGGGGAAGCATGGGCTCTTATACCCCGCCTTGCAGGGCGGAGCTATCATACAGCTTGACCAATTGGAAACATACAATATCTACCAATGGTGTTCCAGCATTACCAGGTACCGTAATAACTCTACACAGACTACCACACATGACAGATGGGGTGGTGGTGATGTGAAAGTGACTGTGAGAGAATGAGTGTTGTTATGTGTCCCCCGCTAACGGATGTGTGAGATTTGGAAAGAGAGTCACTGTTTGAGTACATGGTGCCATGGTGGGAGTTTGACATTGGAGGGAGCTGAGAGGGATCATACCCTGGCGGAGTAGAGAGATCGTACTTACGCTTCCTGCAGTGTTTGGTGTTTCTGGCCCACTTGTCAGCTGTGTTGTCCCCTGGGGCAGCGGCCTCGCAGACTGGAGAGGTGAGGTTGGTGTGCTGCCTGGAGACATCCTTTGGGCTGAGGACATGCCTCTGCAGCTGGACTCCTCAACTCAAGGCCCTGAGAGCATGGTGTTGAACTGAGCTGTAGGCCTCTTCCTGAGAGCGGCGATTTTGTGGTGGGGAGGGCGTACCCAATGCTTGTGAGGAGGGTCACCCATGTCCGTGGGGGAGGGGCGGTTGGTCTGGTGAGGGCATTCACTTTCTCTGCTGACCGGCGTGCCCTTTAAAGGTGGCGCTCCGATCTCTGTGACGCCGGCCTCATTGGCTCTGCCAGGCCCCGCCCCACCAGACAAACCACGGCCGCTCATTCTTTTTTCAGAGTGCCAGTAAATCTGGTCCAAAAACTCAGCTGTGCAGCTGGAGAGCTACCTGCCGGTTTTCCATCAGACACTGATTTCCCCCTGAGGCTGCTCACCTTTTGCCTCTGGGTTGCTGACATCCTGCGTGATCCGGAGAGAGCGACAGGAGGGTGCTGGACTGGCGTTTACATATGGCGCTCGGACATTCAAACCTGCTAGCTGACGGCAACTGGACACCTGACCCACTAGGTGATTCAAAGAGATGCTCACTCAGGCTTAATTAATGAGGCTCCCAGCACGGAGTCAGGCGCGAGTCCACGTCATTCCGGTCAGCGGAGCCGTCCACCGCCGTATTTAGAGAAAATGGCGAATCCTGCCCAATGTCTCCCAGGCCCATCCTCCCCAGCTCGGGAAAGAACTTCCCGCAATCTATCCCAGCTGTTTCCCTTAATACCTGCTTCAATCAAATCACCCATTCATCTTCTAAATTCCAGAAGATACAGTCCTAGTTTGTTTATTCTCTCCTTGAACACAGAACAAAGAAATGTACAGCACAGGAACAGGCCCTTCGGCCCTCCAAGCCCGTGCCGACCATGCTGCCCGGCTAAACTACAATCTTCTACACTTCCTGGGTCCGTATCCCTCTATTCCCATCCTATTCATGTATTTGTCAAGATGCCCCTTAAATGTCACTATCGTCCCTGCTTCCACCACCACCTCCGGCAGCGAGTTCCAGGCACCCACTACCCTCTGCGTAAAAAACTTGCCTCGTACATCTACTCTAAACCTTGCCCCTCGCACCTTAAACCTATGCCCCCTAGTAATTGACCCCTCTACCCTGGGGAAAAGCCTCTGACTATCCACTCTGTCTATGCCCCTCATAATTTTGTAGACCTCTATCAGGTCGCCCCTCAACCTCCGTTGTTCCAGTGAGAACAAACCGAGTTTATTCAACTTCTCCTCATAGCTAATGCCCTCCATACCAGGCAACGTCCTGGTAAATCGCTTCTGCACCCTCGCTAAAGTCTTCACATCCTTCTGGTAGTGTGGTGACCAGAATTAAACACTATACTCCAAGTGTGGCCTAACTAAGGTTCTATACAGCTGCAACATGACTTGCCAATTTTTATACTCAATGCCCCAGCCAATGAAGGCAAGCATGCCATATGCCTTCTTGACTACCTTCTCCACCTGTGTTGCCCCTTTCAGTGACCTGTGGACCTGTACACCTAGATCTCTTTGACTGTCAATACCCTTGAGGGTTCTACCATTCACTGTATATTCCCTACCTGTATTAGACCTTCCAAAATTAATTACCTCACATTTGTCCAAATTAAACTCCATCTGCCATCTCTCCGCCCAAGTCTCCAAACGATCTAAATCCTGCTGTATCCTCTGACAGTCCTCATCGCTATCTGCAATTCCACCAACCATTGTGTTGTCTGCAAACTTACTAATCAGACCAGTTACATTTTCCTCCAAATCATTTATATATACTACGAACAGCAAAGGTCCCAGCACTGATCCCTGTGGAACACCACTGGTCACAGCCCTCCAATCAGAAAAGTACCCTCCCATTGCTACACTCTGTCTTGGAGCTTATCCCTTGGCATTGACATGGGAGTGACCCTTTAAGAAAGGTTTTTGTCTTATCGCATGGCTTCAGTGACGTCATTGTGTGGGTGGAGCTGGGCTGTGGCTCTGTGAGCTGTTTTTGGTTTTGCTGTGGACTCAGACAGAGAACAGAAGTATTTTGGCCTGTCTCTCTCTATTTTCATTTTACATATCTGTTCCAGTAAAAATCACTTTGGTGGTAGCTTTGGATATAGCGAGCTTTCCGGAAGGGTTTAAACCTGCTGGTGAGACGGGGTCAGAATCTCAGGGAAAGCCAGTCTTATTCAAGTGAGAATGCAGAGTGCTGGACCATGCCCTTGAAAAGGGGTTTTGTTTTATGGGATTTTGATTTTGAATTGGAACAGTTAAGGGAGAATTCATTAAGGGTTATACATAGATTACTGTCGCTGTGTGGGGTGTCTTTATGTTTGTAATTGATAAAAATTCTTGCTGTTTGCTTATATAAATGTTAACTAAGTTCTTAGAATAAAGCTCATTTTGATTTAAGTGTCTCGGAAGTCTGATTAATCACACCTGAAGGGAAGGCTCTTGTGCTCATCCTAGCCAAACTCAACTAAAGGTTGTAGGTCAGGTGAACTCCATAATACACTTTGGAGTTTTTAAGCCCTGGCCCATAACAGAGTGCAGGTGTTCTGGTAAATCTCCGCTGCACTCTCTCCAAGAACAATACATCCTCTCTAAGGTGTGGTGTTCAAAACTGATCATAGTGTCTCCAGGTGCGGTCTATGCAGGATTGAAAACAGAAAGTGCTGGACAAACTCAGCAGGTCTGGCAGCGTCCGTGGAGAGAGAAACAGAGTTAATGGGCAGGATTCTCCGGCTGCTCCTGCCCGGTGACCAGAGAATCCCGCCCGAGGCCAACGGACCCTTCCATGGTCCACGCCCATCCGTGGCAACGTTGCAGCGAGCGGGGTGGAAGAATCCAGCCAAGCATTTTGAGTCTGTTCGACCCTTTATCGAATCTGAAAGGGCATACCCATCTCTCAGTTCTGATAAAAAGTCATAAGAGCTTTTGAATGGTATTTCCAAAGGAAATGCACACAATTTGCTGAAATATTTTAAGAAATACAAGAATTGCATGTTTCCTCTCAGGCAACACTTCATAGGGCGGCACGGTGGCACAGTGGTTAGCACTGCTGCCTCACAGCTCCAGGGACCCGGGTTCAATTCCGACCTTGGGTCACTGGCTGGGTGGAGTCTGCACGTTCTCCCCGTGTGTGCGTGGGTTCCCTCCGGGTGCTCCGGTTTCCTCCCACAGTCCAAAAATGTACTAGTTAGCTGGATTGGCCATGATAAATTGCCCCATAGTGTCTAAAGGTTAGATGGGGTTACTGGCAGAGGGCGGGGGAGTGGGCCTAGGTAGGGGGTCCTTTCAAAGGGTCGGTGCAGACTCGATGGGCTGAATGGCCTCCTTCTGCACTGTAGGGATTCTATGGATTCTTCTATGGATATTTGCTACATTGGCTGTATAGGATACCCTGAGATGGTGAAAGGTTCTTCCTTTACCTTTTGCTAAGCATGGTGACAAACACTAAGATCCGTCTGGATGAGGACACCTCTCACTCAGCCGAAAAATCCAAACGTTTTCTGGTCCCCAGACGTCACAACCACCCCCATATCCACACCTGATGCTCTCCGTGTCTCAGTGGGATGGTGGGCGACAGGAAGAAGGCTTGACCACCAGGTTCACTGGGATTGACGACACGTTATTTTGAACAAAAAGGCCAAATGGTAACTAGTTTCTTGTCGCAAAATAAATATACCACCCGGACAACAAGCGGAGGAGTAAGGGAGCACCTGATTGATGAACAGGAGACTCACGGAGAAGATGGAAGTGATCTGATTAATGACAGCACCTACCTCACATCCAAAAATCATGGAAACATTGGGCAGAGAAATGTATTTAGATTTTTTAATTTCTCCTGTATGTGGTTATGATTCATCACAAAACCCTCTCCACACTGAATGATTTAACACAGCCTGAAGGAACATTTGTTTCTCTCACTATTATCTTGGAAGCAGCCTTTTATATAAATATAGAAATCTATATATTTAAGAAATAAATCTGCACAGGCTCATGATGAAGATATTTCACCATCGTTGCCCAGGGTGTGCTCCGTGGGGAGCGTTCCGTGGGGGTGGTGTGATCCATGGGGGGTGTTTCGTTAGAGGGGGGGGGGTTCGTGGCAGGGGGGCTCCCATTTTAATTTTTTAATATCTTTTGCACCCGACCTTTGAAAATCTTTTCATGTCTGGAACGATCTGCCTGGACTGTCCGCAGAACGATACTTTTCACTGTGCCTCGGTGCATGTGACAATAAATCTAAAATCTACTAGCGGCACAGGCTCAATCAGAGACAAGCCCACCAGCGTCACGATGTGGGACCCGCTCCTTGACTTATTCTTTTTTTAAAGCACGGTTCAGGGAGCCACCCTTGGGGCCGGTTTCCAGTCCGTTTGTCCCACCCGCTTGGCACCCTACCTGAAAATGCGAGTATTCCGCCCTTGCAGACTGACTAACTGGTGTAACGCTCACAGCAGCCTCACTGAAATCCCAAAACCTGATCAGCAACTGACCACCACAATACGCAATGATGTTTATTCTCCCAGACGGTCACAGGAATGTTTTAAATTAAATGGTTGGAGTAAAAAACGCCATTAAAATAATCTGGTGTTCCAATCTCAAAACCTCTCCACACATTTTGGGGGATTATGGTCCGTATATATGATTGTCTGAGTTGGGTTACTGGCAACATAGAAACACAGAATTCCTACGGTGCGGAAGTAGGCCATTCTTCCCATCGAATCTGCACCCACCCTGTGAAAAAGCATCCTATCCAGGCCCAATCCCCATAACCCCGCCTAACCTGCATATTTTTGGACACTAAGGGGCAATTTTAGCAAGGTCAATCCACCTAACCTGCACGCTCAGGATAGGGTGAATACTCTCAGTCCTTTTTCCCAGGGTTGGGGAATCGAGAACTAGAGGACATAGGTTTAAGTTAAGAAGAAAGAGAATTACTGGGAACCTGAGGAGCAACCTTTTGCACAGAGGGTGGGACGTATGTGGAATGAGCTGCCGGAGGAAGTGGTTGAGACAGGGACATTGACAACATTTAAAAGGCATTTGGACAGATCCATGGATAGGAAAGGTTCAGAGGGATATGGGCCAAATGCAGGTAAATGGGGTTAGCTTAGATGGGTTCTTTGGTTGGCATGGACCAGTTTGGGGTGAAGGGTCTGTCTCCGTGCCTCAGATTCCATGATCTATGATCTCTGAATCATCAGTCTGGATTATCGCATGTTAGCAGGGTCATAGCTGCTTCCTGGGCACTTCATTTTATTTCTTTAAAAGATCCGAGTGTCTCTGGGTCGACCAATGTTTATTGTCCATTCCTAATTGCCCATGAGAAGGTGAGGCTGAGCTGCAGTCTTGAACCTCTGAAGCCGCTGTGGTGTAGATACACCCACAGTGCTGTTAGGGAGGGAGTTCCACGATTTTTATCCAGCGACAGTGACGGAACGGCGATATATTTCCAAGTCAGGATGGTGAGTGGCTCAGAGGGGAACCTCCAGGTGGTGGTGTTCCCATGTGTCTGCTGCCCTTGTTCTTCTAGGTGGCAGAGACCACGGGTTTCCAAGATGCCGTTTCGAGTCTTGTTATTTGCTGCAGGGCATCTTGTAGATGTTGCACAGGCTGCTACCGTTGACATCTTTCCTCACTATCCGGGGTTGGGTGGGGTGGGGTGTGCGGCGGGGAGGCAGGTGGAGGTGCGGGCGGATTAACTCTATTGTCTGGCATTGAAAAAATGTCCTTGTTCTGTGGATCTTAATGAGTTGGTATGTGTGCACTGGGAACAAGACACTGGGCGCAATATTGCAACCCTGTTACATCCAGTACGCATCCGGACACAACGGGTGAATTATGCGAGAGCCCTAAATCAGGCTCCCCCACAGGTGCCGGGCCAATCGCGAGTCACCCAACTCATTCCGCCCAGCTACATCTGGATCTCGCCCTCGCTGGACAAGACCCACATCAGCATATTTAAACGAGCCATTAGGCCGTGCCTGCGTGACGCCGTTTAATATTGGCTCACATAAATGTGGACCAGGCATGATGGCACCTCGGGGGTCTCACAGGCCATTAGAGTGGGGGGGGGGTTGGTGGAGGGGGTGGAGGGGGAGGAAAGATCGGGAATGCCGCTGAAAATGGGGCTCCGATTTGCGAGGAGTAAAGTGAGGCCTCGCAGGGAGAAACTCCCCTGGGCCAAGAAAAGTAGCAAGGTTGCTGTTGAATAGCGGGGGTCTTTCTCATTGCTGCAGCCGCTGGGAGACACCCCGCCAAACACGCCCGGAAGTGGATTTTAACATTTGTCCACTGAATCGCGCCCAGTATCGATGCTGCAACTAAATTAAGGCCTTCGATCCAGTGTAGCCAATCCCATATTCTTATCCTGCTCTTATCCTGCAGCACGGTAGCATTGTGGATAGCACAATTGCTTCACAGCTCCAGGGTCCCAGGTTCGATTCCGGCTTGGGTCATTGTCTGTGCGGAGTCTGCACGTTCTTCCCGTGTGTGCGTGGGTTTCCTCCGGGTGCTCCGGTTTCCTCCCACAGTCCAAAGATGTGCAGGTTAGGTGGATTGGCCATGCTAAATTGCCCTTAGTGTCCAAAATTGCCCTTAGTGTTGGGTGGAGGTGCTGACCTTGGGAAGGGGGCTCTTTCCAAGACCCGGTGCAGACTCAATGGGCCGACTGGCCTCCTTCTGCACTGTAAATTCTATGGTAATCTATGATTAATCTAGGACAAAGGTTCGGCACAACATCGTGGGCCGAAGGGCCTGTTCTGTGCTGTATTTTTCTACGTTCTATGTTCACAAGATGACTGCAGGGAAAACCGTAACGGAGAATCTGTGCTCCCAGTGGATGGTCGGATTTGCTGAGTGACACTAGCAGCAAGTTCTGACTGAGCTCCCAGTGTGCTACAAGAAAAAGGAAAGACCTTTATTTCTACAATGCTTTTCCAGACCTCAAGGCTAATATTGTAGCTGATTTAAAGGTGAACACATGAACACATTGAGTACAATAAAGGATCCCTGTTAACAGAGGTAATACAATTGGATTATCTCTGCATGACTTGCCTGTTCTTGCCAACTTTCAAAGGCATACCCTTTCATTGTTGAAGGTTAACATGAATTATGAATCATATACAATCAGAAAAATTGATATTGCTTCCCCATTCACTTAGGGCTGCCTACCGGTGAGTGTGTAACAAGGCCAACGCTAACAGTCTCTCAGTGTGATTGAAGTGACTAAATAGATTAATATGCTTGCCTGAGATAAATAATTAAATCAGTCAAATGATTCCACAAGATTTCTGAAATAAACCCACTGTTTAACACCGGTGAAATGATTAATCAGCAAACAACAATAAGAAGTTGGTGCTTACGAATTTTCAGGAGAATTTAGGAATTTTAATTATTTTCCCTACAGTGCACTATCCCAATGCTCAGTAAATCTCAAGGATCTGCGTTTTCTGTTACTTTGCCATAAAGTATCTGTTATGTAAGTAAACATGGCAGGCATGTTATGCACAGCCAGATCCCACAGAAACAGCAGTAAGACGATTTGTCAAAGCGCTGAATTAATGCTTTATGAATAGTTACAGCACCAGAAGGCCATTCGCTCCATCGGATCTGTGTCAGCTCTCTGCAAGAGCAATTTGGCCCCTATCACTTCCTTGCCCTTCCCCTAAATCCTGCAATTTTTCTCTCTTCAAGGGTTTATCCAGTTCACTTTTGAAAATCTTAATTGAACTCCAGATCCTAACCACTCGCTGTGTGAATCTGCCTCCACCACACTCACAGACAGTACATTCCAGATCCTAACCACTTGCTGTGTGAATCTGCCTCCATCACACTCTCAGACAGTGTATTCCAGATCCTAACCTCTCGCTGTGAGAATCTGCCTCCACCACACTCACAGACAGTACATTCCAGATCCTAACCACTCGCTGTGTGAATCTGTCTCCACCACACTCTCAGACAGTGCATTCCAGATCCGATCCACTCGCTGTGTGAATCTGCCTCCACCACACTCTCAGACAGTTGTCATGTGAGAGTACCTTTAAGAAATGGATATTTAAGCCATGTACCTTTAAGGAATGGAGTTGATCATATTACTGAAGTGATGTTAGAGGTTGGGGGGAGCTGAGCTCACTTCTGCTTTTGGTTTCAGTTTTGCCGAGAGCAGCTGAAAAGTGCCTGGCTGGTTTTGCTGAGAACAGTTTAAAAGTGCCTGGCTGTTTTGCTGTGAGCTGCTTAAAAGGAGAAAGCCAGTTTGAGACAGCAGCTTGAGAAGTTCTGGTTTGCTGTGAGCTGCTTGAAGGGAGAAAGCCAGGTTTGAAAAAGCAGCTTGTGTGTGTCTGTGTGTTTCCAGAGAGCTGCAGGAAAAAAGCAAGGTGCTGGAGCTTAAGTCAACCAAGCTGATATATCTCTGCCATCAAACAGAAAAAATATATATTCTGTGACCTGGTGTGTTACTGTTTTGAAGGTTTGAAGCCTTTTGGATGTTTGAAGGAACATTTGGAGGGGTTATTTAGTGTTGTATTATTTTCGGCGTTATCTTTGAAGTAAGGGGTGTTTATTTAATAGGTTAACTTGAGTTCATGGAATAAACATTGTTTTGTTTTTAAAACCGCGTGTCCATAATTGTAATATCACACATGGGGAACAAGCCGCGTGCTTCAAGAGCAACAAATCCATTTAAGGGTGAGGTTGGTTGAACTCCATGATACATTTTGGGGTTCTAAAAACGCCTCGCCCATAACACAGTGCATTCCCAATCCTAACCACTCGCTGTGTGAATAATGTTTTCCTCATGTTGCCTTTGGCTCTTTTGCCACTCACTTTAAATCTATGCTCACCAGTGAGAAGCGTTTCTCTACCGTCTGGACCTCTTATGATTTTGAACCCCTCTATCAAATCTGCACGAAGGAGAACAGTTTCCGCTTCATGATAGCAGCGGGGGTTGGTACATTGGGGACGATAGGGGTGGGTAGAAAGGCGGAACTTGGCATGGGGGGCATGGAAGCACGGTAGCACAGTGGTTAGCACTGTTGCTTCACAGCTCCAGGGTCCCAGGTTCGATTCCCCGCTGGGTCACTGTCTGTGCGGAGTCTGCACGTTCTCCCCGTGTCTGCGTGGGTTTCCTCCGGGTGCTCCGGTTTCCTCCCACAAGTCCCGAAAGACGTGCTTGTTAGGTGAATTGGACATTCTGAATTCTCCCTCCGTGTACCCGAACAGGCGCCGGAATGTGGCGACTAGGGGCCTTTCACAGTAACTTCATTGCAGTGTTAATGTAAGCCTACTTGTGACAATAATAAAGATTATTATAAAACAGGGGGCTGGATTCTCGGCACCCCTTCACGGCCGGCACAGGGGCGGAGAATCCATTTTGACACCGTATTACGGCCCGGTGCCAGTTCGGCGATTACCGAGCACCGAAAATCGGCGTTATCGTGGAGTACGCCGCGCCGCCGGAGGGCAATTGACAGAGGCCCGCTCAGCAATCCTCCGCCCCCGACCGGCTGAGTTTCCAACAGCGTGGAACTAACCACCTATAGCCGGTCGGGATGCTGCCGTGGCGACTGCGGACCGAGTCTGCGGCCGCCCTGATCGAGGGCGGGCGGACCGGAGACCGGGGGTGGGGGGGGTGCCTTATAGGCGGCCAGCGATTTAATGTGCGGGGTTCGAGGGTCGGGCGCGCGACCGATCGAGGGGTCTCTTTCTTCAGTCTGGCTCCACGGTCCGAGTCCGCCATGGAGCACGGCGTGGCCGCTGGAGGCCACCGCCCTGCGCCTGCGCGGCCTCTGACCCGGAAGTGTGGGGCCCCTTTCTGCAGCAAAAGCTGCGAGATTTACTCCGGGTTCCTGCTAGCCCTCCGCAGGGATATGAATTTGTTTCACCTTTTTTGTAGAAATTTCAGGAGTAAAACTCCACCGTTTTGACGCCGGCATTGGGGACATAGTCTCAATAATGGAGAATCCAGCCCTGGATCTTTTGAACTTACCTTTTAAAAGGTTCCCTCATGAAGACTAGATGACTGAACCACAACTCTTTAAAAACCTGATCCAATTTCATGAAAATCGCAGAGGAATCGAACATCAATGGAACTGGTTAGGTCGGGAGTGCTGGACGTGGGTTTTTGACAGGAACCAGTCTGAACCCTTTAAAGGTATTCCCGGGAATCGGACAAGATCGGGGTTGGGAATCCTGGGATCAGGACCCATCCGCCAAGTTTAAAGCGCTCCCAGGTCATCATAGCTTGGTGAAAATCCAGACCCTTATTGGGGCATGCAAACACTGTGGACTCACTGCTATTATACTGTAAGTCTTCACTGTGAATGTGGGGGTGGGGCTCTATTCCCCTACATGGGCATCACAAAAGAATCCGGCTCTGCCCTCACCCAACAATGTCAGTGATTCCATTTCAGTAGGTTTCACTGGATAGTAATCAGGAGCAGGAACAGGAGCCTTTCTGTCTGCTTAACTCAGGGATGCTGAAGTTATTGTAACTCCCTTGCTGCAGACTTGCCCGAGGTTACAGACTTCCTCACAGGCTGGGATAATGAGCAGGCGCAGCACCTGAGAGTGGAGAGATTGTTCTTGGAATGAATGCATTACAGATTTACAAGAATGTTACCAGTGCTCGCCGGGCTAGGTCCTGAGCAGCGTTCACATAAACAAGCTTTGTGTTCCCTGGAATGTAGAAGTTTAGGGGGTGATTCGATCGAGGGCTTTCGGGTTTCAAAAGGAATTGAGAGAGTAAATGGGAGTCTAGGAACAAGGGGACAAACCTCAAAATCAGAGCCAGGTGACTCAGGAGAGAAGCTCGGACACTCTTCTTCAAATGGGCGGACGCTCTTCAACTAAAAGCAGTAGATGTTAGTTAAACAAATCATTTGAAATTGGAGATGGCTGGAGTTTTTGCTAGGCTGGTGTATAAAAAGAAGTGGAACTAAAGCAGCCAAATGGAATTAAGACCCAGGTACAAATCAGCCTCAAGTTGAATTCGGATCAGGTGTGAGGAGCTGATTATCCTCGTCCTGTTCCTATATTTCTGTGGATCATACCATTGTCTTCTGCTGAAGCTCACTTCGAAATGTTACCATGTTATTGCCTATTAAAACAATACTTGGGCATTTGTAATTTGACAGTCAGAAACTGCAAAAAGGAACTCTTTTACTGTGTGTTCAATGAGGCAGCGTGTTTAATGCAGCTGAGGACAGTTAGGTTTGTAAATGATTCAGTCCTTCAGAAGACGGAAGGAAAGTCAGTAAGAGACTCGGTAACCAGAAAGATGCCCGGAACAAAAAAGGTTGGATAGGAGGAAATCAGGAATAAACAGACATACGAGGTAGGAACAGGATTAGGCCACTCGGCCCCTCCATCCTGCTCCGCCATTCAACAAGATCCTGGCTGATCTGATTGTAACCTCGACCCCGCGTTCCTGTCGACCCCCCCATAACCTTTCACCCCCTTGCTAATCAAGAATCTCTCTCGCTCTGCCTTAAAAATGTTCAAAGATTCTGCTTCCCCTGCCCTTTGAGGAAGAGAGTTCCAGACACACCCCCCTCCGAGAGAAATATTCTCCTCATCTCTGTTTTAATGGGTGACCCCCTTATTTTTAAACAGTGACCCCTGGTTCTAGATTCTCCCACAAGAGGAAACATCCTCTCCACGTCCACTCTGTCAACACCCCTCAGGGCCTGAGAGTCATTGGACGAGATCTACCGGTCACGTTGCGCCAGATAAGCAGCGCGGTGCGGCTGGTAGGTGCCGGGAAATCCCACTTTCACCATCTACCCGGCTCGCCCATTGTGGGCGGGATCACTTTTGGGAAAATCTGCATATTAGAGCGACATAGCTAGTCTCACTGTAATATGAGCTCCCAAGATCTAACCAAGGAGTGGGATCTATCTCCATTGCCTTGGGGACCTTGGGCAAGCGTTGTTCAGTGCTGGTCTCCACAAATGGGGGCCAGGTGGGATGGCACTTGTGGGATCCCCCCGGGTATTGGAGGCCCTAGGTGCTTGCCCTCTGGGCAGGGTGCCCGGCTGGATGTGCCAAACTGCCATTTTTCATGTGGAGGGGATTGGGCTGGGGCTACCTTGTGCAGGTGTGAGGTGGGGTGCAGAGGACCCCCTTATCCACGAGTTGGGGCTTGGGGAAGGGGGGGTGGGGGTGTTCAGGGGTCGAAGATCAGGATGCCATTTAAAAATGGCACGCGGTCTTTCCCTGCACAAAGGAATTCTGGGGACCGGAGCTCCTCAGTGCAGGGAATGGGACTAAGCGCCCCTGATTTACCCGGATGGGTGTTAGATATCAGGCGTTTCTCCGCGCTCTGGGCACCGGGAACACCCGGCTAATCGCGCTACGGGACTTTGTCCCCATTCAGGTAGATGCGCCCATAGAGTCATACAGCCCAGAAAAGGCCCATTGAGTCTGTGCTGGTCAATAAAAATCACCTAACTATTCTAATCCCATATATGTTTCAGATGTTTAAATCGAGTCATCTCTTACTCTTCAAAACTCCAGTGGATACAATACTTCCAATTGCATTTACACCCGGCCTTAAATAAGTCGACCTGAACTGTACACGGTACCGCACTTGATTTCTCAAAAAGGAGAGGAAATCTGAAACTGTCTCCCCTCAAAAAGCTGTGGATGCCGGGGAAGTGTTGGAGGTTTCCAGACCACGTTTGGTAGCTCTTTGACGGGTAAGGGGATTGCGTAAAAAGCGTTAGGGGGGATTTGGGGTTGAGATACCAATTGGTCAGGAACAGGCTCAAGCGGCTGAATAATCTCCCACTGCCTCCAAATTCCCAATGCCTATTTACTTTGCAGCATTTAATTCAAGAGGATTATCAACAGAGAGTTGAGGGGCAGGCCCCTTCCTGTTCTCCCAGCGAGGGAATGATTCACGGAGGACTGACACAGAATTGGGTAGAGGACGAAAGAGGGAAGGAGACAAAATATAATTATAAACTGGTGGGCAGGGAATACATTTATTGAGGCTGTGACTTTTGGATCCCACATTTCTTTTTTAACTTGCAACTTTCAAAGACACCGAGGCACAGATGTGTAGCGCAGACCTCTCCAGTAATGTTAATCAGAAGATAATTTATTCTGCTGCCTCTTTTTGCTAAGTGAAAGAATTAAAGCAATTATCCATCTTCAGAGTCATACTGGAATTAAATTAATAAAATAGTAATGACTCTATTCAATAGAAACAAATGGTATTTGAACAAGAACAGTTATGATCCAGCGTAAATCAGAAGTTAGTTGAATTTTGGTATGAGATGTTTGACGTTGGCAACAACAATGACAACAACAACTTATATTTACATAGTACCTTTATGGTCCCGCGGTTCTTCACAGGAGTATGAGCAAATTACATTTAATACCGAGGCTGGGATTTCTAATTCTGGAGACTAAATATGGTGGTGGGTGTGACAGTTATAATAATAATAATAATCTTTATTGTCACAAGTAGGCTTACATTAACACTGCAGTGAAGTTACTGTGAAAAGCTGCTAGTCGCCACATTCCAGCACCTGTTCGGGTACACAGAGGGAGAATTCAGAATGTCCAATTCACCTAACAAGCACGTCTTTTGGGACTTGTGGGAGGAAACCGGAGCACCCGGAGGAAACCCACGCAGACACGGGGAGAACGTGCAGACTCCGCAACTGACAGTTAACATGATTCCCGTTAGGCAGCGGGGCAGATGTGTCAGCGAGGTGGTCAGCTGATCCCATGGTGGGGTGGACAGGGATTCACCGCCCCGCCGTCACCTCATCCATCAATGGTCCAGGGGCCATATTCAAACGGCCACCCGACAGACATTCAATCACTGCAGCCCAGGTCTTGTGTGTGTGTGTGTGTGGCGGGGGGGGGGGGGGGGGGGGGGGGGGGTGTAAATCGCTGGCACCCAAGAAATCAAATCCGCCGGCACCATACTTCAACAAGGCCTCCGCGGCAAACCTCCCCAGGCCAGCCCAGAAAGGCAGGGGGGTCTCTCTCCACAGATGGGAGCAGGAGGTCCTCCCACCTGACCTCGCTGGCCTGGGAGGAGGTCGCTGGGAGGGGAAGGGCCCATCACTGATTGGCGCAACTCAGCGAGGACCATCACTCTGAAGAACAAAGAGTCAGTGGGGCTCTTGTGTGCCGTCTGAGGGTGAATGATGTGCTCTGCTTCACCAGGGGAAGTGAAGCTTCGACTCACTCCAAACTCACTCCCGACAGGGCATCGGGCAGTCTGCAGGTTGGAGTGTACAGCGATGTCACACACACACAAGCAGAAGATGGGACACCAGCACCGAATGTCTGTCAGCGAATTTAACCTCACCATCTACAGAAGGTTTCTGTACAAACGGTGTCTTGATTCCTAACTGAGGAGGGCTCAGCAGACCCAACAGCAAACATGCTTCTGAACATGCCCAGGCCCAGCCCAGGCCAGGCCCAGCCCCAGGCCCAGGCCCAGCCCCAGGCCCAGGCCCAGCCCAGGCCCAAGCAATGGCGCCTGTGACAGTGTCTTTCACCATGTAGAAGCTCTGTCTTCCATAGAACCTTGGTCACACCTAATGTCTACAAGGATTTGGCTCCTCATCAGCATCTAGGACGTCTTGGAGCCCCACTGACACTTTGTTCTTCAGAGTGATGGTCCTCGCTGAGCTGCGCCAATCAGTGATGGGCCCTTCCCCTCCTCATAATCAACAAGACAGCGTTGTCTGCACTCTCCACTCCTGTTTGTATCCGTGAACGAGGACAGTTGAACAATCAATGGTTGTTCCCCTTGGTCCTGGTCTCAATCAATGGTAATTCCCCTTGAGTGGTCTCCCTCCATACCCAGGGCAGGAATCCAGTCTCTCGCCCTTAACCTTCTCTTGCTGTGTACATAGCATCCCCAGGCCATCCCTTGCATGATGGTAACATCCTGGAGGCTTACACATGACTGAATGCCCCACTCAGACATGACCATGCATCCACAGCAAAGGTCTTAATTAGGCTCAGAAAATCCATGTCCTATAACCCCCGATCAGGCTTCTGATAGTTGTCCTCCGGTGGCCTTGACAATAACTATCAATACCTAATCCTTACACTTATGTCATGGCTGTAAGCACAGTGCCTTCAATTCTGTGACCAGCACACCGGGAACATCGAGGTTAAAGGGTCTGCGTTGCTTTTGCTCAACATCCATGGCCCTTGATGTCTCACAATCCATCCATTCTGATATGACTCTTTAAGGGTCAGGAGCTCATTGGGCGGCATGGTAGCACAGTGGTTAGCACTGTTGCTTCACAGAGCCAGGGTCCCGGTTTGATTCCCGGCTTGGGTCACTGCCTGTGCAGAGTCTGCACGTTCTCCCCGTGTCTGCGTGGGTTCCCTCCGGGTGCTCCGGTTTCCTCCCACAGTCCCGAAAGACGTGCTGTTAGGTGAATTGGACATTCTGAATTCTCTCTCCGTGTACCCGAACAGGCGCCGGAGTGTGGCGGCTAGGGGCTTTTCACAGTAACTTCATTGCGGTGTTAATGTAAACCTACTTGTGACAATAAAGATTATTATTATATTGTTATAATTAAGATCAAATGCACCAAAGCACCTGAGCTAAATGGATTTTCACCTGAATGTGCACCATTAGTAAGACTGGTTGCATATCGGTAGAGGACCTCACGCTGCCTTGCAGAAGGTGTCCTTGATAACTGCAATTTAATATTTCAGTCAGTCAGATCAGAGTGGGAAACGGGCAACATTCCATTCAAACTCCTGCTTCCTCAACTGGTTTCCACTGAGAGAGGCGAGCGCAGGGAGTTCAATACCTTTTCAGTATTTGAGGGGGAATCTGACCAGAGTGCATATAGGATTTTGAGGGGGTTTGACAGGGTAGATGCTGAAAGGTCATAGGATTTACAGTGCAGAAGGAGGCCATTCGGCCCATCGAGTCTGCACCGGCTCTTGGAAAGAGCACCCTACCCAAGGTCAACACCCCCACCCTATCCCCATAACCCAGCAACCCCTCCCAACACTAAGGGCAATTTTGGACACTAAGGGCAATTTAGCATGGCCAATCCACCTAACCTGCACATCTTTGGACTGTGGGAGGAAACCGGAGCACCCGGAGGAAACCCACGCACACACGGGGAGGATGTGCAAACTCCGCACAGTGACCCAAGCCGGAATCGAACCTGGGACCCTGGAGCTGTGAAGCAATTGTGCTATCAACAATGCTTTCCTCTAGAACAAGTGGCCAGAGTTTCAGAATATGTGTTCTCCTGTTTAAGACAGAGATGAGGAGCAAAGGATAAAAGGAAATTACTGCGGATGCTGGAATCTGAAACGAAAGAGAAAATGCTGGAAAATCTCAGCAGGTCTGGCAGCATCTGTAGGGAGAGAAAAGAGCTAATGTTTCGAGTCCAGATGACCCTTTGTCAAAGCTAAAGACAGAGAAAGTGGGAAATATTTATACTGTGGAGTGAGAATGAAAGATGAGTCATAGCCACAGAAACCCAGGGAAACCGGGTGCTAATGGCCACAGAAACCAAGGGGAACGAGTGTTAATGGCAGTCCCCAGAGAGGACAAAAGATGTGAAAGGCCAAACAGCAGAGAAACTAACATCAGAGGATGAACTGTAGATGTGGGGGGAGGGGAAGGAGGAAGCAAAGAAGAGAAAGGCGAAGGAAAGGTGGATTAGATTGGGGGGGGGGGGGGGAAGAATTAAATGTATATTAAGAAAGAAAGAAATGGTAAAAGACAGTTAAAATGAAATGAAAACAAATGGGTGGAGGTGGGGTAGAGCTGATCATCTGAAGTTGTTGAATTTGATGTTGAGACCGGAAGGCTGGAGCGTGCCTAACCGGAAGATGAGATGTTGTTCCTCCAGTTTGCATTGAGCTTCACTGGAACATTGCAGCAGGCCAAGGACAGACATGTGCTCGGGAGCAGGGGTCTTGTGTTAAAATGGCAACAACGGGAAGGTCAGGGTCCTGAATGCGCAGACAGAAGATGCTCAGCAATGAGATGAGGAGCAGTTTCTTCTGCCAGGCAGTCCTCAATCTTTGGAATTCCCTACCACAGACAGAGGTGGAGGGTAGGGTCATTGAATACATTCGAGGCCGAGTTAGACAGGTTCTTGAACTATGAGGAAGCCAAATGCTATGAGGAACAGGCAGGAAAATGGGGTTGAAGCCTAGATAAGATCAGCCATGATCTTACTGAGTGGCAGCGCAGGCTCGAGGGGCTGGAAGGACCCCCTCCAGCTCCTATCTCTGAAGTTCTTGTCTTCAGTTTGTCTGCAGCTTTCTGTAACTTGCATTCACCGTGGTTGTCCATTTGAACGTTCGTTGGGGTTTTGTTGGTTAGACATGTTTACCATGTCTGTTCCTGTTCCACGATCTGTTTCAAACAGATTGTTGCTTGTTACCCGTCCCTGTTTCCCATGTGCAGAGTTTTACGTTTGCCTGCAATAATTTTGTGGCTTTGTCCCTCTCGTATATTTTGTTTCATTCATTCTGAAATTTCGCTTTTGAGCCCTGTGGTGGGGCCCATTCGTAGGGAGGTGAGTGGATATAATGTGGCAGAAAGCTCAGGCACGGTAAACTCTGGAGGTCAGGCAGCAGCATAACAGGTAATTCCGTGAGGTGATCAATTAGGGACAGATTGCCGCTGTAATTTGTACATGATCTGCAGATTTTCCTCTCATTCCCGCTGATGTGTCAACCTTTTTTCCAAATTCATTGTCAATTTCCTTCCACACAGAACAGACACTTGTCTTTGTCAATATTGTTGCAGGGAACAGACTGTTTCTTTAAGGAGATTTTTATAATACAATTAACTGTGAAATGATTGATGGTTATGATCAATGATGGCATGTTTAATCTGTGAATTGAATTCTCTCTCACTGTGTAGAGTACCAGGTGAGCTTGACTCTGGCACAAATTACATGGTTGATATCAGCAATGAAGAGCTTATTTGCTGTGAAATGTTGTACATGATTGGAATGAGCTACGGACTAATAAGGTGAAGTTACACGTGCTTTCTCCCACTTCATCATCTCATCTGTTCCTCAGCTCCAGCAGAGCATCAGGAGAAAGGGACTGCGGCAGTGTAGGGGGTCAAAGACCCAGCTGATACTTATCCGCTGGGGTCTGGCTGACAGATAGAACTGGAGCAGCCATCATTGTAGGACCTGCTTGGATCTTGAGGTCAAAGAAAGATCTTACCATTCTGCAGTAACGTCCATGTTGTTCGGATGCCCCAGAGCATCTCACAGCCACAGGATAATTTTTGAAGCGTGGTTTCCACAATCGCAACAGCCAAATTTCAACAAACAGCAATGGTGCAAACGCGCAGATAATTTGTTGTGTGACTGTGGTAAACCACTGTATTGCATTGTGTTGTTACAGCCTGGGCTTGTCCCTGCTGGCTCCGCCTGTGGCTCCTCCCTTCGGGCTCATGTATAAAGGTGGCTGGTCCCCGCCTCTGATCCAGTTCGAGATCAGCGGCCAGGAGGCTTTCTGTTTAGTGTATTAAAGCCTCAGTTACGTTCACCACTCATTGTGTGTTCATTGATGGCAAATCAATTTAATGCACTAAACAGCTAATATTAATTCATCACTCAAGCCTGATCGCCTGGAGCTGGACCCACAGGCAGCCAACGCCACTGCAACAGTCGAGCACTGGCTAAGCTGCTTCAAAGCGAACTTCGGATCCTTCACCGAAGACTTCACCGACCTCCAAAAGAAGCAGATCCGCCACGCACGAGTGAGCCCGCAAGTCTTTCTTCTCATCAGGGACGCCCCCTCGTATACGGAGGTGATAATGCTACTGAAGGGACACTATGTTAAGTCTGTGAACGAGATGTACAATAGGCACCTTCTTGCCACGAGACGACAACGCCCTCGGGAGTCACTAGCAGAATTCCTGCGTGCCTTGCGGGTACTCGGCCGGAACGGTGCGTGCCAGGCGGTATCGGCTCCCCAACACGCAGAGCTGCTGATCAGGGACGCTTATGTCGCAGGCATGAAATCGAGCTACATCCGCCAGCGATTGCTAGAAGGGGATACACTCAGCCTCCCAGAGACAGTGCAGCTCTCAAACTCGCTGGAGGTGGCATCCCAGAACCTGGAGGCCTACACCTCCGACCACGTGGCACCCTCGTGGACCTCGTGGGCGCCGCCATCGTCCGACCCGGGGTGCGGCGCAAGCCTGTGCCGCTTAGCAGCCCACCAACACCGGAAACCCCAAGTGCTACTTTTGCGGCCAGGGTAATCATCCCAGACAACGCTGCCCGGCACGGAACGCGACTTGCAACAGGTGTGGGAGGAAGGGCCACTTTGCGAAAGTCTGCCAGGCCCGATCTCCCCCTAAAGCTTCTACGCCTAGCAGTGCTGCCAGCTGCCTGTCGGGGCCGCCCCCAGCTGCCGCGCCACCCGCCACGCGTGACCCATGGGGGCCGCCATCTTTGATGCTATCTCCGATGCCATCCGTTGCGCACGACCTATGGGGGCCGCCATCTTGGGGCCACTCCGCAGCCTCCCGGGAGCCCTGCTCACCCGCTCGTACGCTGGCCGCTGCTACCTCCAACCGGCCTACCTGTCACGTTCCGAAGCTCGCCTCCATCACGCTTGACCGGTCCCGGCTTCATCACCTCACAGAATCTACGATGACTGTCCGGATCAACGGGCCTTTTCGACTCCGGGAACACAGACAGCTTCATTCACCCAGATACGGTAAGGCGCTGCTCCCTCCCAATCTTACCCGCGACCCAGAAAATCTCTCTGGCTTCCGGATCACATGCAGTAGAAATCCAGGGGTACTGTGTCGCGACCCTTACTGTACAAGGCGTAGAATACACTAACTTCAAACTCTACGTCCTTCCCCATCTCTGCGCTGCCCTATTACTGGGGCTCGACTTCCAGTGCCACCTCCAAAGCCTTACTTTAAAGTTCGGAGGACCCCTGCCCTCCCCTCACCGTCTGTAGCCTCTCGACCCTTAAGGTCACCCCACCCTCGCTCTTCGCTAACCTCACCCCGGACTGTAAGCCCGTCGCCACTAGGAGCAGACGATACAGTGCCCGGGATAGGACCTTTATCAGGTCGGAGGTCCAGCGACTCCTATGAGAGGGGATTGTTGAGGCTAGTAACAGCCCCTGGAGAGCCCAAATGGTGGTCGTCAAGACTGGGGAGAAGCACCGGATGGTCATCGACTACAGTCAGACCATCAACCGGTACACACAGCTCGATGCAAACCCCCTCCCTCGCATATCTGACATGGTCAATCAGATTGCGCAGTATCGAGTCTTCTCCACAGTTGACTTGAAGTCCGTGTACCACCAGCTCCCTATCCGCCCGGAGGACCGCCAATACACTGCCTTTGAGGCCGATGGCCGCCTCTGTCACTTCCTCAGGGCTCCCTTCGGCGTCACCAATGGGGTCTCGGTCTTCCAACGGGAAATGGACCAAATGGTTGACCAGTACGGGCTGCAGGCCACATTCCCATACCTAGATAACGTCACCATCTGCGGCCATGACCAGCAGGACTATGACGAAAACCTCCGGCACTTCCTCCACACCGCCAAACTCCTGAACCTCACTACAATAAGGAGAAATGCGTTTTCCGCACAACCCACCTGGCCATCCTTGGCTACGTTGTGGAAAACAGAGTCCTAGGACCCGACCCCGACTTCATGCGCCCCCTCCTGGAACTCCCCCTCCTCCACTGCTCCAAGGCCCTGAAAAGATGCCTGGGGTTCTTCTCCTACTATGCCCAGTGGGTCCCCAATTATGCGGACAAGGCCCGTCCGCTTATTAAATCCATCGTTTTTCCCCTGACGGCTGAGCCTTCAACCGCATCAAGGCAGATATTGCCAGAGTCGCGATGCACGCTGTGGACGAGTCCATTCCATTCCAGGTGGAGAGCGATGCGTCGGACTTTGCGCTGGTCGCTACCCTCAACCAGGCGGGCAGGCCCGTGGCTTTCTTCTCCTGAACCCTCCACGCCTCCGAAATTCGACACTCCTCCGTCGAAAAGGAAGCCCAAGCCATTGTGGAAGCTGTGCGACATTGGAGGCATTACCTGGCCGGCAGGTGATTCACTCTCCTCACTGACCAGCGGTCGATTGCCTTCATGTTCAATAACACACAGCGGGGCAAGATCAAGAATGACAAGATTCTGAGGTGGAGGATCGAGCTCTCCACCTACAACAACGATATCTTGTATCATCCTGGGAAGCTCAATGAGCCCCCAGATGCCCTATCCCGCGGTACAAGTGCCAGCGCACAAGTTGACCGAGTCCGGGCCCTCCCCAATGACCTCTGTCACTCGGGGGGGTCATCCGTTTTTTTCACTTTATCAAGGCTCGCAACCTGCCTTACTCCATCGAGGAGGTCAGGTCCGTGACCAGGGACTGCCAGGTCTGCGCGGAGTGCAAACCACACTTCTATCGGCCAGACAGAGCGCACCTGGTAAAGGCCTCTCGCCCCTTTGAGCGCCTCAGCGTCAATTTCAAAGGGCCCCTCCCCTCTACTGATCGTAACGTGTACTTCCTCAAAATTGTTGATGAATACTCAAGATTCTCCTTTGCCATCCCGTGCCCTGACATGACCTCTGCCACCGTCATCAAGGCCCTGCACAGTCTCTTCATCTTGTTCGGGTTCCTCACCGACATCCTTAGTGATCGGGGTTCCTCCTTCATGAGCGACGAGTTGTGTCAGTTCCTGCTCAGCAAGGGCATCGCCTCCATCAGGACGACCAGCTACAACCCCCTGCGAAACGGGTAGGTGGAGAGGGAGAACGCGGCGGTCTGGAAGGCCGTCCTCCTGGCCCTACGGTCTAGAAGTCTCCCAGTCTCCCACTGGCAGGAGGTCCTCTCCCATGCGCTTCACTCCATCCGGTCGCTCCTGTGTACTGCCACCAACGAGACCCCTCACGAACGTATGTTTGCCTTCCCAGGAAGTCCACCTCCGGGGTCTCGCTCCCGTCCTGGCTGACAGTCCCAGGGCCCGTCCTCCGGAAGCATGCGAGGAGCCATAAATCAGACCCCCTCATCGAGAAGGTCCTGCTCCTCCTGCCAACCCACAATATGCCGACTGGGTGAAGAAGAGGACGACACGCTCCCGGACGCGCAGCTCTCGACACCGGTGCCACACCACAGCCGGGACTGAGGCGATCACGGTGGAAGGTCAACGCCCCTGACAGACTTGATCTTTAAGTCCACTTCACCCCCGCTGGACTCTTTTTTTTAAACAGGGGGTGAATGTGCTAAACCACTGTATTGTATTGTTACATGCCTGGGCTTGTCCCTGCTGGCTCCGCCTGTGGCTCCTCCCCTCGGGCCCGGTATAAAGGTGGCTAGTCTCTGCCTCTGATCCAGGTCGGGATCAGAGGCCAGGAGGCTTGCTGTTTAGTGTATTAAAGCCTCAGTGGTAAGGCAGCACCTGTGACATTGCAGCACTCCCTCAGTACGGCACTGGGCGTCAGCCCATTTTCATTCCCTATATCTCTGGGGTGGGGATTGAGCTCAAGACCTCCGGGCAGGATTGGGAGCATTACCATTGAGTCACAGCTGTTGGCATGATGGAGGGAGTTTGTAAAATATGATTCATTTTGTCGCTGCCTTGGAATGATCTCTGGGAGTTTTTCTTTTAGCAAACTACCATTTCTTTTCTCAATGTGGCAGGGGATGGGAATCAGATTAGGAAGTTGGAGGTCAGTAAAGAGGCAGCAACTAAAGCCAGCAAGGTACTATATAATAAACTCAATGTGACTCAGGGGAAGAGTAGACAGGGAAGAGATGATGAACGCAAAGGGACAGGTGGTCTGAGGTGCATTTGTTTCACTGCGAGAAGTGTAGCAGGTAAGGCAGATGAACTTAGGGTTTGGATTAGTACCTGGGAATATGATGTTATTGGTATTACTGAGACTTGGAAGAGGGAAGGGCAAGACTGGCAACTAAATATCCCAGGGTATAGGTGCTTCAGGAAACAGTCTGCACAGTTGTTTTGTACGATGAGGGATTGGAGGAAGCTGTGTGCAAGAACATGGATCTTCTTTTCCAGGCTCTGTCGTATCAACTATTTGTGTCAAGGAATACAACAGATCTGTCGAGCTCAGTTTAGCCAATCTGCCAGAGGCGAGTGCATTGGCTCTAAATATCTGTACCACACCCTGCCTCAGAGCCAACCCAAACAGACGGGCTTACCTCCCCTCCCCCTTATTCTGTGAGAGGGATTGGTTACTGTTACGTAGAAGCAGAAAGGAAATATAAATCACAACCCTTGCTCATGACTGGTGACCCATGGGATCTGCTCCTGGATTGGTTAATGGGCTATATAAAACTTTCACATGCCTCGTTTGTGTTGGGAGGATCAGAGAAATTAATTCAAGGTCTATAATCTTCAATAATAATGCACCTTTCTTTGCTGTGGATTTGATGCTTCTTTAAGGGTTCGCATACGGCTTCACATTCCTTCATATTAATATTGCTTTCTCCTCTATACAAAGGGAAAGCACTTACATGATTACATTTGTGTTACCGTGAGCTCCTTTATCCACCGCATAGTTGTCACAACAATCAGTGAAGAGGATGGAGACAAGCTCCTGAAGTGACCTCCATCTCATCCAATAATGAAAGTGCTAATATATCACTGTGCTGTAACACCACTAAACAGCCCTACATTCACTTATTGAACTCAAGTGCGCAGTAAAATTAAATAGATATCACCATAAACCTGCACAATTTACAGAACGTTAGTCTCCTCAGCAGAATTTACACACTGATCTTTCTATGGCTGACGGTATAACAGAATTCTGCCTCCCTTGTTCTAAAGAATGGAATGACAGAGCGCAGGGGGAGCCCACTGCCTCTGCTGGCTCTTTGAAAGAACCATCCAATTAGCCTCACTCCCTTCTCTTCCCCCGAGGCCTTCACATTTCAACCATGCCCATTAGAATTGAGAAGAATGAAAGGGTGATCTTATTGAAACAGTTACAATCCTGAGGGGATTGGACGCACAGTGGATGCTGAGAGGATTTTTCCTCTTGTGGGAGAGACTGGAGCTAGCGGGGGGGGCGGGTCACAGTTCAATAAATTAGGGCTATCCCATTTAAGAATAGAATTTCTTTCTCTTAGAGGGTTGTTAGTCTCTTCCACAGGATGCAGGCTGGGTCATCGAATGTATCCAAGGCAGAGTTAGGCAGGCTTTTAGTGCTGCACTGTCAGTGGTGCTGTTAAACCGTGGAGGATAGGTCTTATGAGGAAAGGTTGAGGGAGCTAGGGCTTTTCTCTTTGGAGCGGAGGAGGATGAGAGGTGACTTAATAGAGGTTTATAAGATAATGAGGGGGATAGATAGAGTGGACGTTCAGAGACTATTTCCTCAGGTGGATGTAGCTGTTACAAGGGGGCACAACATTAAGGTTCGGGGTGGGAGATATAGGAGGGATGTCCGAGGTAGGTTCTTTACTCAAGAGAGTGGTTTGGGTGTGGAATGGACTGCCTGCTGTGATAGTGGAGTCAGACACTTTAGGAACTTTCAAGCGGTTATTGGATAGGCACATGGAGCACACCAGAACGACAGGGAGTGGGATAGCTTGATCTTGGTTTCCGACAAAGCTCGGCACAACATCGAGGGCCGAAGGGCCTGTTCTGTGCTGTACTGTTCTATGTTCTAAGTGAATCAGGGGTTATGGGGTCGGGAGGGGGGGGGGGGGGGTTGGGGGGGGGGGGGGGTGGACTTTCACCTCCCTTTCTGGGGGTGAAATAAAATCAGAATGATAGGCTGCAAAAATAAATTCCCCTCCTGCCCCCTTGATCCTTTTTCACCACAAAATATCACACTGCGAGTTGTTGTGTATTCACTGGGAGTAAGTTAGAAGAGCTGTACCTGCCGGCCAGTGAATCGGGAGCCTGTCCCACCTGAACTCTGACTCCCCAACAAAGCTCCCAAGTTTGTCAAGGAGAATAAACAAGATTCCACGGGGCCCACTGAGCATTTCCTTTAACCCCGGATTTCCTGGTATCACAATTACAACCTCACTTGGAGTACTGTGAACACATCTGGTCTCCATGTTACAAAGATGATATTGAAGCACTGGAGAGGATTTACAACGATGGTAGCAGACCGTGGGGGGGTAACAAACGGGAAGGATCGAACATGTGGTGGCATATATTCTCTCGAAAAGTGCAGATTCAAGGGTGACCCGACAGAGGTCTTTAGGACTGTGAAAGGGTTCGAAAGAATACGTTCTTTAGAAAGAACATCTAAAAGTAAAGATGCGTCTACTTGTGGAGGCGGCATTGGAAAGCTCATTAATTATTCACAGGCGAGTTCTCCTCTGAATTTCCTGGCGGGCCAACAGCTGGTTTTTCCAGCCGGAGTCAGCCAGTGGGTTTGACATTCTGGGCACCACATGTGAATACCAGCCCAACACATTCATATTGGATTGGATTGGATTTGTTTATTGTCACGTGTACCGAGGTACAGTGAAAAATATTTTTCTGCGAGCAGCTCAACAGATCATTAAATACATGGGAAGAAAAGGGAATAAAAGAAAATACATAATAGGGCAACACAACATATACAATGTAACTACAAAAGCACTGGCATCGGATGAAGCATACAGGGTGTAGTGTTAATGAGGTCAGTCCATAAGAGGGTCATTTAGGAATCTGGTGACAGTGGGGAAAAAGCTGTTTTTGAGTCTGTTCGTGCGTGTTCTCAGACTTCTGTATCTCCTGCCCGATGGAAGAAGTTGGAAGAGTGAGTAAGCCGGGTGGGAGGGATCTTTCCCCAGGCAGCGGGAGGTGTAGATGGAGTCAATGGATGGGAGGCAGGTTCGTGTGATGGACTGGGCGGTGTTCACGACTCTCTGAACTTTCTTGCGGTCCTGGGCTGAGCAGTTGCCATACCAGGCTGTGATGCAGCCCGATAGGATGCTTTCTATGGTGCATCTGTAAAAGTTGGTAAGGGTTAATGTGGACATGCCGAATTTCCTTAGTTTCCCGAGGAAGTATAGGCGCTGTTGTGCTTTCTTGGTGGTAGCGTCGACGTGGGTGGACCAGGACAGATTTTTGGAGATGTGCACCCTTAGGAATTTGAAACTGCTAATCATCTCCACCTCAGCACCGTTGATGCTGACAGGGGTGTGTACAGTACTTTGCTTCCTGAAGTCAATGACCAGCTCTTTAGTTTTGCTGGCATTGAGGGAGAGATTGTTGTCACTACACCACTCCACTAGGTTCTCTATCTCCCTCCTGTATTCTGACTCGTCGTTATTCGAGATCCGGCCCACTATGGTTGTATCGTCAGCAAACTTGTAGATGGAGTTGGGACCAAGTTTTTCCACGCAGTCGTGTGTGTACAGGGAGTAGAGTAGGGGGCTAAGTACACAGCCTTGCGGGGCGCCGGTGTTGAGGACTATTGTGGAGGTGTTGTTGTTCATTCTTACTGATTGTGGTCTGTTGGTCAGAAAATCGAGGATCCAGTTGCAGAGTGGGGAGCCAAGTCCTAGGTTTTGGAGCTTTGATATGAGCTTGGCTGGGATTATGGTGTTGTAGGCGGAGCTGTAGTCAATAAATAGGAGTCTGATGTAGGAGTCCTTGTTTTCGAGTCCTTGTTATCACCCTCTCCTGCACCGTGCAGGATGTCAGCAACCCAGAGGGAAAAGGTTGGCAGCCTCAAGGAGATGCCAGTACCTTAATTCAACCCCCCCGTATCTCCGGAGCTCATCACGTATGAGGTTCTCATGCCTAAGGTAGAAATTTACCCACCCCCTCTCAGTAAACGTTGTGCTATCCCTTTAACCCCCTTGTTTTGTGACCTTCTCGTGCATCCTTGTCAGGGTCCAGCCTCCCTCCCCTGGGTCTTCCCTTTGCTTTCATTCTTCATCGTCCTCACCCACCCCTTTGTTCCTCTGCCCACCATCGTGCCCTCTCACCCGTCTTCTCCCCCTGCCCTTGAACAGCCTTCCTTCCACATTGTCCCCTCTTATCTTCATCAGCACTCCCTCTTCCCCCACTCACCCCTCCCCCCACTCACCATGTATCCCACTCCCGGTCGAACTTCAGTCCATTGGAGTGGAAGATCCATGAGTCCCGCAGCACAGCGCAGTCCACAAAGACCAGCTCAGCACGGAGCTGGAGGGGATGAGGCGGTCTTCCCCAGCACACCAGGAATGGTGGAGTGTTGCGGCAGGTAGGCCATGTATGCTGCACTCACCTCAAAGCCTCCAGTGACCTGAGGTCCGCCTCGTGCACGCCATTCTTCTTCAAGCGGGTCTTGATGCCAAAGTGACTTCCTGCCGGCGCGACGTAAGATTGGACGGCGGGATTTCGGGGAGCAGCTGTTTTAATGAACATTCATGTGATGCAAATCGCGTCACATGATCAGGCAGCTGGGGAACCTCCCACTATTAACCCGCTGTTTGGGGAATTGCAAACTCTCCTTACGCCAGCGGGTTTGCGACTTTCCAGCTCCCGCTGGGTTCTCCGCTCCTAGCCGCCACCAAACCTGCTGCAGCTGGAACGGGGGAATCCCGCCCTGACTTTCTGACGGGTCAAGATTTTAGCCCAGCTCGGTGGTTCAAGCACCCCCGTGACAGTTTGCAATGGGACAACAATTGAAAAAGGCACAATACTGATAACAACAGGGAAAAATGTTACTATGGCAACACCTGTGAGTATCAATATAAAACATCTACAAAATGGCTATGAATTTTTGTCATTGCAAACTTAAAATACAATGAATAGATTTACTGGTCAAAGTGGCAGCCAGTTCAAGTACATTGTGAATGTGCGAGGTGCTGACGGACTCGCACTTTCATCCATTTCAATAGAATGCATCATATTCATCAGGACCTTTCATTGCATAAACCCTACTGAAACCCCTTCATTACAAGTTGGTCACAAGGCCGGGACATCAGCCAAGGTCCCACATCCGCCTGAGGTGAGGCAGTGAGTGGTTCAAACAGGGAATCCCAGAGATTGGAGGCCAAACTGAGAGAATTCTGGGTATTTCCCTGTCAAACCCCAGCATCAAATAGGACCAACCAGACATGGAGGGGACATGTTAACCGGCCTGTGAAACCTTCCACAATATCAATGGTCAGTAAGCAGAGGACAACATTTGCATGATTGGCAAGAGAACAAAAATGTGGGAATGATTTTTTTAAAAATATGCAGTCCGTTTTCTTATGTTCCGGAAAACAAAGAAGGGAATCAAAGCCCTTTCACAACCGCAGGGCATTCCCAAAGTGATTCACAACCGATGAAGTGTCGTTGTTGTTTTAGAAACCAGAGTGATCAATTTGTGCAAAGCAAGATCCTAGAAACAGCAATCAGATAATGCCGAGATAATTGGCCTTTCGAATGTTGTTTCAGGGGCAAAATATACCAATATCTCCAGCTCTGCCTTAAAACAGAGCCTGGGATCTTTCTTTCCACCTCAGAGGGCAGATACAGCCTCACTTTAACATCTCATCCGAACGACATCACCTCTGGATTCGGGACCGAGGTTCCCAGCACCTCTGACACGTTGAGGGACAGTTACTCGCTGGCAGGGCAGCAGAAGCAGATTCAGTCATAACTTAGAAAAGGAAACCTTGAAAAGGAATAATTTTTAGGGATATTGGGGGGGGAGAAGAGGGGAGTGAGATGAATTGGCCAGCCCTTCCAAAAGGGCTAGTACAGACAGGATAGGCTGATTGCCCTCCTTCTGTGCCGTAGGACTCTGTTGATCGGGATTCACCATGATGCTTGCAAATCTTATAACAGGATTCACCAGGCAGTGTTCTTCAAACACAACAGTTATTTTTAGCTGAATAGATTTGAAATATCTAGTTTTCACACAGGATAGGTTAGTGAAATTAAAACGTCTTAGTCCCATACGGCATAGGAGCAGAATTAGGCCACTCGGCCCATCGAGTCTGCTCCGCCATTCAATCATGGCTGATATTTTTCTCATCCCCATTCTCCTGCCTTCTCCCCATAACCTCTGATCCCCTTATTGATCAAGAACCTCTCTGTCTCTGTCTTAAAGATACTCAGTGATTTAGAGGTCTCAGAAGATATAGGCTGCTTTCCCCTTTGAGGGAGAGAGCTGACTGGTGGTGAGTTAACCTGAGGGTCACCACACCTCAGGCGAGGGGCAAGGCGGGTCTTCATGGTAACCTCGGTCAGCGTGGAAATGACCCTACGCTGTTGGCCTCGCTCAGCAGCTTGAACTAGCTGTCCAGCCAACTGAGCTAGCTAACCTCCAAACTGAGTAGAGAGGTGCAGAGGGTATTGAATTGTACAGACCAGTTTGACCATTAGAACAAGTCTGTAATAGTTGATCCCAAATCAGGCGAGAGCCACAAAGACAAATTATGTAACTTGTGACATTTTTGGGCAGGGTGGGTGGAATCTGTCAGGCTCTTTGCTCCCGATTATTATCCAGTCATTCTCCTGGAATTGGCGACATAGAAACTCGATAGTGCCCAAAAATTGGGATGGGTCCCATTTTCGCACAGGTTTGTTGTTGCTGTCCCAGGCAGCAAGGGAACCTCCGTGTCTCAGGTTGATAGTTAGTGCGCCCCAAGACTGATGATTTCATCCATTTTCTAACACCATCTCAGCAGACAATCAATAAACAAATAGCCATCACAACACCTGTGGTTAAATTTGACTTTGGGACTGTGGAAATGAAAATTGTGAGAAAGGTGTAGGCAGCCTAATCGACAGCTCCAATGTCACAGCAAATGACCACCTTTGCTTCTCACCATTTTATGTGTGAATATGATTATTTGGATCATATCCTCAATGATGATGTCAACTGTTGATTTTTAGAACAAAGAACAAAGGAAATTACAGCACAGGAACAGGCCCTTCGGCCCTCCCAGCCTGCGCCGATCCAGATCCTTTATCTCAACCTGTCTTCTATTTTCCAAGGATCTACTTCCCTCTGTTCATATATCTGTCTAGACACATCTTAAATGATGCTATCGTGCCCGCCTCTACCACCTCCGCTGGCAAAGCGTTCCAGGCACCCACCACCCTCTGCGTAAAAAACTTTCCACGCACATCTCCCTTAAACTTTCCCCCTCTCACCTTGAAATCGTGACCCCTTGTAATTGCACCCCCACTCTTGGAAAAAGCTTGTTGCTATCCACCCTGTCCATACCTCTCATAATTTTAAAGACCTCAATCAGGTCCCCCCTCAACCTCCGTCTTTCCAACGAAAACAATCCTAATCTACTCAACCTTTCTTCATAGCTAGCACCCTCCATACCAGGCAACATCCTGGTGAACCTCCTCTGCACCCTCTCTAAAGCATCCACATCCTTCTGGTAATGTGGCGACCAGAACTGCACGCAGTATTCCAAATGTGGCCTAACCAAAGTCCTATACAACTGTAACATGACCTGCCGACTCTTGTACTCAATACTCCATCCGATGAAGGCAAGCATGCTGTATGCCTTCTTGACCACTCCAACGACCTGCGTTGCCACCTTCAGGGTACAATGGACCTGAGCTCCCAGATCTCTCTGTACATCAATTTTCCCCAGGACTCTTCCATTGACCGTATAGTCCGCTCTTGAATTAAATCTTCCAAAATGCATCGCCTCGCATTTGCCTGGATTGAACTCCATCTGCCATTTCTCTGCCCAACTCTCCAATCTATCTATATTTTGCTGTATTCTCTGACAGTCCTCCTCGCTATCTGCAACTCCACCAATCTTAGTATCATCTGCAAACTTGCTAATCAGACCACCCATACCTTCGTCCAGAGCATTTATGTATATCACAAACAACAGTGGTCCCAGCACGGATCCCTGTGGAACACCGCTAGTCACCTTTCTCCATTTTGAGACACTCCCTTCCACCACTACTCTCTGTCTCCTGTTGCCCAGCCAGTTCTTTATCCATCTAGCTAGTACACCCTGAACCCCATACAACTTCACTTTTTCCATCAACCTGCCATGGGAAACTTTATCAAACGCCTTACTGAAGTCCATGTATATGACATCTCCAGCCCTTCCCTCATCAATTAACTTTGTCACTTCCTCAAAGAATTCTATTAGGTTTGTAAGACATGACCTGCTCTGCACAAAACCATGCTGCCTATCACTGATAAGTTTATTTTCTTCCAAATGTGAATAGATCCTATCCCTCAGTATCTTCTCCAACAGTTTGCCTACCACTGACGTCAAGCTCACAGGTCTATAATTCCCTGGATTATCCCTGCTACCCTTCTTAAACAAAGGGACAACATTAGCAATTCTCCAGTCCTCCGGCACCTCACCCGTGCTCAAGGATGCTGCAAAGATATCTGTTAAGGCCCCAACTATTTCGTCCCTCGCTTCCCTCAGTAACCTGGGGCGTCATTCTCCGACCCCCCACCGGGTCGGAGAATGGCCGTTGGCCGCCGTGAATCCCGCCCCCGCCGAAGTCTCCGGTACCGGAGATTGGGCGGGAGCGGGAATCGGGCCGCGCCAGTTGGCGGGACCCCCCGCTCAATTCTCCGGCCCGGATGGGCCGAAGTCCCGCCCAGAAATTGTCTGTCCCGCCGGCGTAAATCAGAGCTGGTATTTACCGGCGGGACCAGGCGGCGTGGGCGGGCTCCGGGGTCCTGGGGGGGGCGCGGGGCGATCTGGCCCCGGGGGGTGCCCCCACGGTGGCCTGGCCCGCGATCGGGGCCCACCGATCCGCGGGCGGGCCTGTGCCGTGGGGGCACTCTTTCCCTTCCGCCTCCGCCACGGCCTCCACCATGGCGGAGGCGGAAGAGACTCTCCCCACTGCGCATGCGCAGGAAACTGACAGCGGCCGCTGACGCTCCCGCGAATGCGCCGCATTTCCGCGCCAGCTGGCGGGGCAACAAACGCCATTTCCGCCAGCTGGCGGGGCGGAAATCCCTCCGGCGCCGGCCTAGCCCCTCAATGTTGGGGCTCGGCCCCCAAAGATGCGGAGCATTCCGTTTTTGGCGCCAGTCGGCGGACATCGCGCCGTTGGGGGAGAACTTCGCCCCTGGGATAGATCCCATCCGGACCTGGGGACCTGTTCACCTTAATGCCTTTTAGAATACCCAAAACATCCCCCTCCCTTATGCCGACTTGACCGAGAGTATTTAAACATCCATCCCTAGCCTCAACATCCGTCATGTCCCTCTCCTTGGTGAATACCGATGCAAAGTACTCATTAAGAATCTCACCCATTTCCTCTGACTCCACGCATAAATTCCCTCTTTTGTCTTTGAGTGGGCCAATTCTTTCTCTAGTTACCCTCTTGCTCCTTATATACAAATAAAAGGCTTTGGGATTTTCCTTATCCCAGTTAGCCAAAGATATTTCATGACCCCTTTTAGCCCTCTTTATTGCGCGTTTGAGATTTGTCCTACTTTCCTGATATTCCTCCAAAGCTTCATGAGTTTTAAGTCGCCTAGATCTTATGTATGCTTCCTTTTTCATCTTAGCTAGTCTCACAATTCCACCCGTCATCCATGGTTCCCTAATCTTGCCATTTCTATCCCTCATTTTCACAGGGACATGTCTGTCCTGCACTCTAAAATCAACCTTTCCTTAAAAGACTCCCACAATTCAAATGTGGATTTACCCTTAAACAGCTGCTCCCAATCCACATTCCCTAGCTCCTGCCGAATTTTGTTATACTTGGCCTTTCCCCAATTTAGCACTCTTCCTTTAGGACCACTCTCGTCTTTGTCCATGAGTATTCTAAAACTTACGGAATTATGATCGCTATTCCCAAAGTAATCACCGACTGAAACTTCAACCACCTGGCCGGGATCACAGTATGGTCCCTTCCCGAGTTGGACTATTTACATACTGCTCTAAAAAACTCTCCTGGATGCTCCTTACAAATTCTGCTCCATCTACGCCTCCAACACTGCATGAGTCCCATTCAATGTTGGGGAAGTTAAAATCTCCCATCATGACCACCCTATTGCTCCTACATTTTTCTATAATCTGTCTACATATTTGTACCTCTACTTCACGCTCGCTTTTGGGAGGCCTGTAGTAAAGTCCCAACAATGTTACTGCACCCTTCCTATTTCTTAGCTCTACCCATATTGCCTCAGTGTTCGAATCCTCCATCGTGCCCTCCTTAATCACAGCTGTGGTATCATCTCTGACCAGTAATCCAACTCCTCCACCCCTTTTACCTCCCTCTCTATCCCTCCTGAAGCATCTATACCCTGGGATATTTAGTTGCCAGTCTTACCCTTCCCTCAACCAAGTCTCAGTAATACCAATAACATCATATTCCCAGGTACTAATCCAAGCCCTAAGTTCATCTGCCTTACCTGCTACACTTCTCGCATTGAAACAAATGCACCCCAGACCACCTGTCCCTTTGCGTTCATCACCACTTCCCTGTCTACTCTTCCCCTTAGTCACATTGAGTTTATTATCTAGTACCTTACTGGCTTTAGTTGCTGCCTCTTTACTGACCTCTAACTTCCTAACCTGATTCCCACCCCCCTGCCACATTAGTTTAAAACCTCCCCAACAGTGTTAGCAAAAGCACCCCTGAGGACATTGGTTCCAGTCCTGCCCAGGTGTAGACCATCCGATTTGTAATGATCCCACCGTCCCCAGAACCGGTTCCAATGTCCCAAAAATCGGAACCCCTCCCTTCTGCACCATCTCTCAAGCCACGTATTCATTCTGACTATTCTTGAGTTTCTACTCTGACTGTCTCGTGGCACTGGTAGCAATCCTGAGATTACTACCTTTGAGGTCCTATTTTTTAACTTATCTCCTAATTCCCTAAATTCTGATTGTAGGACCTCATCCCATTTTTTACCTATATCGTTGGTGCCTATATGCACCACGACAACTGGCTGTTCACCCTCCCCCTTCAGTATGTCCTGCAGCCGATCTGAGACATCCCTGACCCGTGCACCCGGGAGGCAACATATCATTCGGGAGTCTCGTTTTCAACCACAGAAACGCCTGTCTACTCCCCTTACGATTGAATCCCCTATGACTATAGCCCTGCCAGTCTTTTTCCCGCCCTTCTGTGGAGCAGAGCCAGCCACGGTGCCATGAGCCTGGCTACTACTGCCTTCTCCTGGTGAGTCATCTCCCCCAACAGTATCCAAAACGGTATATCTGTTTTGGAGGGATATGACCGCAGGGGACACCTGCACTGCCTTCCTGCTCTTTCTCTGCCTTTTGGTCACCCATTCCCTGTCTTCCTCACCAATCCTAATCTGCGGTGTGACCAACTCACTGAACGTGCTATCCACGACCTCCTCAGCATCGCGGATGCTCCAACGTGTATCCATCCGCAGCTCCAGAGCCGTCATGCGTTCTAACAGTAGCTGCAGCTGGACACACTTCCCGCACATGAAGGAGTCAGGGGCATCGGCCGCTTCCCTGAACTCCCACATTGAGCACGAGGAGCATAACACGGGTCTGGGGTCTCCTGCCATTTTTACACTTTACCTTAACTGATTACAAATATATCAAATAATGAATATGTGAAAGGAATAAAGATTTTACTTACCAATCACAATACTTACCAACACACGAAAAGTTAAATTTCTCCCAGCTACTGCTAATTGGAGCACTTTCCTTACCAGCCAATCAGGTCACTGCTTTGCTGTGGTGTCACTCTTCAAGGTAAGTTTTTAAAGAGGTAAACTTACCTTCCCGACAGACCCCTGGCCACTGCTCCTGGCAAAAATCTGAAGGCCGCTTCTCCGGCAGCTGTGTCCCCACCGCTCTCCTCGCGCTCCTTTATCCTGTGGCCCGCCGCTCTTTTATCCTGTGTCCCCACAGCTCTCCTCGCGCTCTTTCACTGTGTCCCCGCCGCTCTCCCCTCGCTCTTTTATCCTGTGTCCCCGCCGCTCTCCTCGCGCTCTTTCACTGTGTCCCCACAGCTCTCCTCGCACTCTTTCACTGTGTCCCCACAGCTCTCCTCGCGCTCTTTCACTGTGTCCCCGCCGCTCTCCTCTCGCTCTTTTATCCTGTGTCCCCGCCGCTCTCCTCGCGCTCTTTCACTGAGTCTCCGCCGCTTTCCTTGCGCTCTTTTATCCTGTGTCCCCGCCACTCTCCTCTCGCTCTTTTATCCTGTGTCCCCTCCGCTCTCCTCAGGCACTTTTATCCTGTGTCCCCGCCGCTCTCCTCACGCTCTTTTATCCTGTGTCCCCACCGCTCTCCTTGCGCTCTTTCACTGAGTCTCCGCCGCTCTCCTCGCGCTCTTTCACTGAGTCTCCGTCGCTCTCCTCGCGCTCTTTCACTGAGTCTCCGCCGCTCTCCTCGCGCTCTTTCACTGTGTCCCCGCCGCTCTCCTCGCGCTCATTCACTGAGTCTCCGACGCTCTCCTCACGCTCTTTTATCCTGTGTCCCTGCCGCTCTCCTCGTGCTCTGTCACTGAGTCGCCGCCGCTCTCCTCGTGCTCTTTCTCTGTGCCCCTGCCGCTCTCCTCGGTCTCTTTCACTGAGTCCCCGCCGCTCTCCTCGCGCTCTTTCACTGTGTCTCCGCCGCTCTCCTCGCGCTCTTTCACTGAGTCTCCGCCGCTCTCCTCGCGCTCTTTCATTGAGTCTCCACCGCTCTTCTTGCGCTCTTTCACTGAGTCTCCGCCGCTCTCCTCGCTCTCTTTCACTGAGTCTCCGCCGCTCTCCTCGCGCTCATTTATCCTGTGTCCCCGCCGCTCTCCTCGCGCTCTTTCACTGAGTCTCCACCGCTCTCCTCGCGCTCTTTCACTGAGTCTCCGTCGCTCTCCTCGCGCTCTTTCAATGAGTCTCCGTCGCTCTCCTCGCGCTCTTTTATCCTGTGTCCCCGCCGCTCTCCTCGCGCTCTTTCACTGAGTCTCTGTCGCTCTCCTTGCGCTCTTTCACTGTGTCCCCGCCACTCTCCTCACGCTCTTTCACTGAGTCCCCGCCGCTCTCCTCGCGCTCTTTCACCGAGTCCCCGCCGCTCTCCTCGCGCTCTTTTATCCTGTGTCCCTGCCGCTCTCCTCGCGCTCTTTCAAAGAGTCTCCACCGCTCTCCTCGCGCTCTTTCACTGAGTCCCTGCCGCTCTCCTCGCGCTCTTTTATCCTGTGTCCCTGCCGCTCTCCTCGCGCTCTTTCACTGAGCCCCGCCGCTCTCCTCGCGCTCTTTCAATGAGTCTCCACCGCTCTCCTTGCGCTCTTTCACTAAGTCTCCGTCGCTCTCCTCGTGCTCTTTCACTGAGTCTCCACCGCTCTCCTCGTGCAGTTGACTTGCTAAGGGGATCGCTTAGCTCAGTCGGCTGGGTGGGGTTGGCTCATGATGTAGAGCAAAGCCAACGGCGCGGGTTCAATTCCTGCACTGGCTGTTGTTATTCGTGAAGGCCCAACCTTGCTCCTTGTCTGGGGTGTGGTGATCCTCAGGTTAAATCACCACCAGTCAGCTCTTAAAGGGGAGAGAAAACTGTGGTGAAATTTACATTTTAATCAGATACAGGCAGTGCCCATCGGCCCAACCATCTACAGCTGCTTCATCAATGATCTTCCCTCCAATATCAGGTCACAAGTGGGGATGTTTGCGGGTGACTGCACAATGTTCAGCACCATTTGCGACTCCTCAGATAATGAAGCAGCCCATGTCCAAATGCAGCAAGACCTGGACAATAAACAGGCTTGGGTGGTGAAGTGGCAAGTACCAGAAATTGAACTGGACTGGCCATACAAATACTGTGGTGACGAGAGCAGGTCAGAGGTTAGGAATCTTGCGGCTAGTAACTCACCTCCTGACCTCCCCAATGCCTGTTCACCATCTACAAGGCACAAGTCAGGAATATGATGAAATACTCTTCGCCTGCCTGGATGAGTGCGGCTCCAACAACACTCAAGAAGCTCGACACCATTGAAGACAAAGATTCCATTTGATGGCACCTCACCCAAAATTTTAAACGTTCACTCCCTCCACCACCGACACACAGCAACAGCAGTGTGTACAACAGCACTGCAGGAACTCACCAAGGCTCCTTCAACAGCACCTTATGAACCCATGACCTCTGACATCTAGAAGGACAAGGGCAGCAGACATATGGGAACAGCACCACCTGGAGGTTCCCCTCCAACCCACACACCACCCTGACTTGGAAATATATCAGCTGTTCATTCACTGTCCCTGGGTCAAAATCCTGGAATTCCCTCCCTAACAGCACTGTGGGTGTAGCTACACCAATGGACTGCAGTGGTTCGAGAAGGCAGCTCACCACCACCTCCTGAGGGCAACTAGGGATGGGCAATAAATACTGGGACGCGCCAACAATGCTCACACATGAAAGATTAAAAGAAAATATGAATGAGCCACATCTGGATTTCCAATTCACCACATGTGGACAAGTGTAGTGTGTAGTTCAAAATTTCTTACAGTATTCCAGCTGTGGTCTTA
This sequence comes from Scyliorhinus torazame, assembly GCF_047496885.1. Lineage (NCBI taxonomy): Eukaryota > Metazoa > Chordata > Chondrichthyes > Carcharhiniformes > Scyliorhinidae > Scyliorhinus > Scyliorhinus torazame. Next base: position 5,646,126 of record NC_092717.1, read on the forward strand.
CTATGATTTCAAATAGATTTATCATTATACCATGACTCCTTTATTCTGTTCCTTTTGCTATAAAACTCTGTATTCCATTAGCTTTCTTTATGGCCTTGTTAGAGGGCCACATTGATTTATAATCCCTGCTTTATGTGTCACAGGTTAGAACACGCAAGAACATTACCTTCAGCTGCCTGATGCATGCTGCAGTAGTGACCCAATTAAACCACACGATCCCTGGTTTGGTTCCCAGTATGCACTGAGTCAACCTAACCTCAGTCCTGGGAGCAGTAGAGATGGAGCCACTGTCATGGATTTAGGAAAGTAGCCAGGATTAATGTGATGGTAGAGTGTCTGAAAGAGCAATGGAGAAAAGTAGGGAAAGCAGGGCTGTGAAAGAAAGACTTGCATTTGTACAGCACCTTCACAACCTCGGAATATCCCAAAGCACTTCCCGACCAACAACGTAACTCTGAAGTGTAGTCACTGTTCTAATTTAGGAAACACAGCCTTGAATTTGTGAGCTGCAAGTTGCTGCAAACAGCGACATACAACCACCAGAAAATCTGTTTCGATGCTGTGGGTTGGGCGATAGATTTTGGCCCCAGCACATCAGGTGCAACACCCTTGCTTTACCCCCAATAGTGCCACGCAATCTTTTACATTTACCCGAGAGGGCAGATAAGGTGCCAATTTAGCGTATCCCCTCAAAGGCCGCGACATTTGACCGTGTCGCACTCCTTCAGTGCAGCACTGGGAGAATCAGGTAGGATTCGGTGCTTACTTTCTGCAGTGGGGTTTGAACCGGCAACCTTTTTGGCTTAGAGGTTGTCAGTGTTACCCATTGACTCACTGCTGCCTGCATCAGTTGCTGGGGAACATGTTCCTGTGAATATTTATACCAGAGCTGGTGCAAGAATGATTTTATTGCACTAAAATTATCAGCATAAGATATAATAGATCATAGAAACAAACATCGCTATTTTTGAATTCTTCAGAATTCACAGGGATATATGGCCAGAGTGTGAAGGTAACGAAGCATGGCACTTTGCTAAAGGAATTAAAGGGAATTTCCTGATTCACATGTAACCTTGAATTCCTTGTACCCTAGCAACCTCCCTCCCATAGTCAAATTCTGGATTATTTATATTCACCAATCATATCCTTGTGCTGAAATCAATAACCCATCCACACACACTCACCATTTTCTGTCTTCCTGAATATGGTAATGAAAGAACATAGCATTCTGCTGTTGAAACCCAAAACATGTCCACGGCAATTATATTTAAAGTTTTCAAAGAATGTATTGATATTTACAAATCTTTCTCAGGGCAGACTCCTGTGAGAGGCACAGCCTTAGAATAAAAGGGAGTCACTTTAGAACAGAGATGAGGAGAAATTTCTTCAGCCAGAGAATGGTGGATCTGTGGAATTCACTGGCACAGAGGGCGGTGGAGGCCGGGACGTTGAGTGTCTTTAAGACAGAAGTTGATAAATTCTTGATTTCTCGAGGAATTAAGGGCTATGGAGAGAGAGCGGGTAAATGGAGTTGAAATCAGCCATGATTGAATGGTGGAGTGGACTTGATGGGCCGAATGGCCTTACTTCCGCTCCTATGTCTTGTGGTCTTTTGGTCTTATGTCTTGAGGTCTGGCCTGAGTCAGCTGGTGTCCAATCATTCTTACAGCCTGGGCCATTAAACAATATTGTGAACAGCCAATACTAAAGAGAAGTGGTTGGGGGGTTGAAATTCATCGGAATCAGCCCAATGCCAACCCGAAATTGAGCCACGACCTGGTTAACATCTGTCTCCAAGGTCGGCCCTGTAGGGTTTTGTGTAGATGACCATCGGACAGACTCCCTCATCAGCAGCGGCCTGAAGGTCAGATCTAGGAACCGGGAGAGTGGGGGAGAAGGAATGGTGGCTGGGCGGGGGTTTGGAGGGAGGGGGTGAAGGGGCTGGGAGGGGTGTCGGGGGCATTGCATGGTGATCACAAAATACTTTTTGGCATCTTAGGGTTCAGGACCTTGGTCCCCGATATGGGCACTCTTTACATTTTACAAAGTGTCCTTTCTGCATCATCGTACTCCGGATTAACAGATGGTGAGGATTGGAGAGTAGAAGAGTTCCATGATATTTATATAGAACCTCACTTGAGTAATGGACACAGCTTTGGTCTCCGAATTACAAAGAGAATACAGAGGCACTGCAGCAGGTATATGTTTGCAAAGATATCAGAACTAAGAGTTGGTGGGTGTGATTCAGCAAACTGCCCACGTCCACGGAGAGGGATGTTTGGCAGGGTGATTCTGAGTCTGGCAGGGTGATTCTGGGTCTGGGTCTGGGTCTGGCAGGATGATTCTGGGTCTGGGTCTGGCAGGGCGAGTCTGTGTCTGGGTCTGGCAGGGTGGTTCTGGGTCTGGGTCAGGCAGGGTGATTCTGGGTCTCGCAGGGTGATTCCGGGTCTGGGTCTGGCAGGGTGATTCTGGGTCTGGGTCTGGCAGGGCGAGTCTGGGTCTGGGTCTGGCAGGGCGAGTCTGGGTCTGGGTCTGGCAGGGCGAGTCTGGGTCTGGCAGGGCGAGTCTGGGTCTGGGTCTGGCAGGGCGAGTCTGGGTCTGGGTCTGGCAGGGCGATTCTGGGTCTGGCAGGGTGATTCTGGGTCTGGCAGGGCGAGTCTGGGTCTGGCAGGGCGATTCTGGGTCTGGGTCTGGCAGGGCGAGTCTGGGTCTGGGTCTGGCAGGGTGATTCTGGGTCTGGCAGGGTGATTCTGGGTCTGGCAGGGTGATTCTGGGTCTGGCAGGGTGGTTCTGGGTCTGGCAGGGCGAGTCTGGGTCTGGCAGGGCGATTCTGGGTCTGGCAGGGTGATTCTGGGTCTGGCAGGGTGGTTCTGGGTCTGGCAGGGTGGTTCTGGGTCTGGCAGGGCGAGTCTGGGTCTGGGTCTGGCAGGGTGGTTCTGGGTCTGGCAGGGTGGTTCTGGGTCTGGGTCTGGCAGGGCGATTCTGGGTCTGGCAGGGTGATTCTGGGTCTGGCAGGGTGGTTCTGGGTCTGGCAGGGTGGTTCTGGGTCTGGCAGGGCGAGTCTGGGTCTGGGTCTGGCAGGGTGGTTCTGGGTCTGGCAGGGTGGTTCTGGGTCTGGGTCTGGCAGGGTGGTTCTGGGTCTGGCAGGGTGGTTCTGGGTCTGGCAGGGTGATTCTGGGTCTGGCAGGGCGAGTCTGGGTCTGGGTCTGGCAGGGTGATTCTGGGTCTGGCAGGGTGGTTCTGGGTCTGGGTCTGGCAGGGCGATTCTGGGTCTGGGTCTGGCAGGATGATTCTGGGTCTGGGTCTGGCAGGGCGATTCTGGGTCTGGGTCTGGCAGGGCGAGTCTGGGTCTGGGTCTGGCAGGGCGAGTCTGGGTCTGGCAGGGCGATTCTGTGTCTGGGTCTGGCAGGGTGATTCTGGGTCTGGCAGGGTGGTTCTGGGTCTGGCAGGGTGATTCTGGGTCTGGGTCTGGCAGGGTCGTTCTGGGTCTGGGTCTGGCAGGGCGAGTCTGGGTCTGGGTCTGGCAGGGCGAGTCTGGGTCTGGCAGGGTGATTCTGGGTCTGGGTCTGGCAGGGTGGTTCTGGGTCTGGGTCTGGCAGGGTCGTTCTGGGTCTAGGTCTGGCAGGGTGGTTCTGGGTCTGGCAGGGTGATTCTGGGTCTGGGTCTGGCAGGGTGGTTCTGGGTCTGGGTCTGGCAGGGTCGTTCTGGGTCTGGGTCTGGCAGGGTGGTTCTGGGTCTGGGTCTGGCAGGGCGAGTCTGGGTCTGGCAGGGTGATTCTGGGTCTGGGTCTGGCAGGGTGGTTCTGGGTCTGGGTCTGGCAGGGTCGTTCTGGGTCTGGGTCTGGCAGGGTGGTTCTGGGTCTGGCAGGGTGATTCTGGGTCTGGGTCTGGCAGGGTGGTTCTGGGTCTGGCAGGGTGATTCTGGGTCTGGGTCTGGCAGGGTCGTTCTGGGTCTGGGTCTGGCAGGGTGGTTCTGGGTCTGGGTCTGGCAGGGTGATTCTGGGTCTGGCAGGGTGATTCTGGGTCTGGGTCTGGCAGGGTGGTTCTGGGTCTGGCAGGGTGGTTCTGGGTCTGGGTCTGGCAGGGTCGTTCTGGGTCTGGGTCTGGCAGGGCGAGTCTGGGTCTGGGTCAGGCAGGGTGATTCTGGGTCTGGGTCTGGCAGGGTGATTCTGGGTCTGGGTCTGGCAGGGTGATTCTGGGTCTGGCAGGGTGATTCTGGGTCTGGGTCTGGCAGGGTGGTTCTGGGTCTGGGTCTGGCAGGGCGATTCTGGGTCTGGGTCTGGCAGGATGATTCTGGGTCTGGGTCTGGCAGGGCGATTCTGGGTCTGGGTCTGGCAGGGTGGTTCTGGGTCTGGCAGGGTGGTTCTGGGTCTGGGTCTGGCAGGGTGGTTCTGGGTCTGGCAGGGTGGTTCTGGGTCTGGCAGGGTGATTCTGGGTCTGGCAGGGCGAGTCTGGGTCTGGGTCTGGCAGGGTGATTCTGGGTCTGGCAGGGTGGTTCTGGGTCTGGGTCTGGCAGGGCGATTCTGGGTCTGGGTCTGGCAGGATGATTCTGGGTCTGGGTCTGGCAGGGCGATTCTGGGTCTGGGTCTGGCAGGGCGAGTCTGGGTCTGGGTCTGGCAGGGCGATTCTGGGTCTGGCAGGGCGATTCTGGGTCTGGGTCTGGCAGGGTGATTCTGGGTCTGGCAGGGTGGTTCTGGGTCTGGGTCTGGCAGGGTGATTCTGGGTCTGGCAGGGTGGTTCTGGGTCTGGCAGGGTGATTCTGGGTCTGGGTCTGGCAGGGTCGTTCTGGGTCTGGGTCTGGCAGGGCGAGTCTGGGTCTGGGTCTGGCAGGGCGAGTCTGGGTCTGGCAGGGTGATTCTGGGTCTGGGTCTGGCAGGGTGGTTCTGGGTCTGGGTCTGGCAGGGTCGTTCTGGGTCTGGGTCTGGCAGGGTGGTTCTGGGTCTGGCAGGGTGATTCTGGGTCTGGGTCTGGCAGGGTGGTTCTGGGTCTGGGTCTGGCAGGGTCGTTCTGGGTCTGGGTCTGGCAGGGTGGTTCTGGGTCTGGGTCTGGCAGGGCGAGTCTGGGTCTGGCAGGGTGATTCTGGGTCTGGGTCTGGCAGGGTGGTTCTGGGTCTGGGTCTGGCAGGGTCGTTCTGGGTCTGGGTCTGGCAGGGTGGTTCTGGGTCTGGCAGGGTGATTCTGGGTCTGGGTCTGGCAGGGTGGTTCTGGGTCTGGCAGGGTGATTCTGGGTCTGGGTCTGGCAGGGTCGTTCTGGGTCTGGGTCTGGCAGGGTGGTTCTGGGTCTGGGTCTGGCAGGGTGATTCTGGGTCTGGCAGGGTGATTCTGGGTCTGGGTCTGGCAGGGTGGTTCTGGGTCTGGCAGGGTGGTTCTGGGTCTGGGTCTGGCAGGGTCGTTCTGGGTCTGGGTCTGGCAGGGCGAGTCTGGGTCTGGGTCAGGCAGGGTGATTCTGGGTCTGGGTCTGGCAGGGTGATTCTGGGTCTGGGTCTGGCAGGGTGATTCTGGGTCTGGCAGGGTGATTCTGGGTCTGGCAGGGTGATTCTGGGTCTGGGTCTGGCAGGGTGGTTCTGGGTCTGGGTCTGGCAGGGCGATTCTGGGTCTGGGTCTGGCAGGATGATTCTGGGTCTGGGTCTGGCAGGGCGATTCTGGGTCTGGGTCTGGCAGGGTGATTCTGGGTCTGGCAGGGTGATTCTGGGTCTGGGTCTGGCAGGGTGATTCTGGGTCTGGCAGGGTGGTTCTGGGTCTGGCAGGGTGATTCTGGGTCTGGGTCTGGCAGGGTCGTTCTGGGTCTGGGTCTGGCAGGGCGAGTCTGGGTCTGGGTCTGGCAGGGCGAGTCTGGGTCTGGCAGGGTGATTCTGGGTCTGGGTCTGGCAGGGTGGTTCTGGGTCTGGGTCTGGCAGGGTCGTTCTGGGTCTGGGTCTGGCAGGGTGGTTCTGGGTCTGGCAGGGTGATTCTGGGTCTGGGTCTGGCAGGGTGATTCTGGGTCTGGCAGGGTGATTCTGGGTCTGGGTCTGGCAGGGTGGTTCTGGGTCTGGGTCTGGCAGGGCGAGTCTGGGTCTGGCAGGGTGATTCTGGGTCTGGGTCTGGCAGGGTGGTTCTGGGTCTGGGTCTGGCAGGGTCGTTCTGGGTCTGGGTCTGGCAGGGTGATTCTGGGTCTGGCAGGGTGATTCTGGGTCTGGGTCTGGCAGGGTGATTCTGGGTCTGGCAGGGTGGTTCTGGGTCTGGGTCTGGCAGGGTGATTCTGGGTCTGGGTCTGGCAGGGTGATTCTGGGTCTGGCAGGGTGATTCTGGGTCTGGCAGGGTCGTTCTGGGTCTGGGTCTGGCAGGGTGGTTCTGGGTCTGGCAGGGTGATTCTGGGTCTGGCAGGATGATTCTGGGTCTGGCAGGGTGGTTCTGGGTCTGGGTCTGGCAGGGCGAGTCTGTGTCTGGGTCTGGCAGGGTGATTCTGGGTCTGGGTCTGGCAGGGTGATTCTGGGTCTGGCAGGGCGGTTCTGGGTCTGGGTCTGGCAGGGTGATTCTGGGTCTGGGTCTGGCAGGGTGATTCTGGGTCTGGCAGGGCGAGTCTGGGTCTGGGTCAGGCAGGGTGATTCTGGGTCTGGGTCTGGCAGGGTGATTCTGGGTCTGGGTCTGGCAGGGTGGTTCTGGGTCTGGGTCTGGCAGGGTGATTCTGGGTCTGGGTCTGGCAGGGTGATTCTGGGTCTGGCAGGGCGAGTCTGTGTCTGGGTCTGGCAGGGTGATTCTGGGTCTGGGTCTGGCAGGGTGATTCTGGGTCTGGCAGGGTGGTTCTGGGTCTGGCAGGGCGATTCTGGGTCTGGCAGGATGGTTCTGGGTCTGGGTCTGGCAGGGCGAGTCTGTGTCTGGGTCTGGCAGGGTGATTCTGGGTCTCGCAGGGTGGTTCTGGGTCTGGCAGGGTGATTCTGGGTCAGGCAGGGTGATTCTGGGTCTCGCAGGGTGATTCTGGGTCTCGCAGGGTGATTCTGGGTAGCTGCTGTGTTGACAAACATCCGATTATACAATGGCATTTTGCCGTTTATTTTGGCCTTGGGGTGTTTCTCACCACCAAGAATGGCTCCTCACAGATCGCGGGCCATTTTGTCCGGCAGCCCCGATCATGTCTGCCCCACCCCCTCCCCCCAATCTTGCCCCTCCCCTGCTATGTGACCCCCTCCCTCAACCCCCAATCTTGGGGAGGCCCCAGGAAACCCTCCTCTTCACTTGGCAAGGCCCCCTCAGGCATGACCGCTGGCAATGCCAACCTGGCACCCGGACACCTTGACACTACCACCCTGCCCTGTGCCTGACGACCCAAGGGTCTCCGGGTGAATCCAGTGTCTGGATCGCACGGGTGCAGCAAGTCGGGTGACTCACGATAAGCCCAGTGCCTGGCACGGAGCTTGATTTGGGGCTCCCGCGCGATTCACCCATTGCGCCCGGATCTGCACTGGGCATAATGGGGCGCCAAAACCCCAAGGTTTTGGTAGGTCTAACATAGAGGGGAAATATACCGTAAATGGTAAAGCTCCAAGGAATATAGAAAGTCAGAGAGATCTTTGAAGGTGGCAACACAGTGGACAAGGTAGTCAAGAAAGCATACGGGCGCATTGGCTAGCACTGCTGCCTCACGGCGCTGTGGACCCGGGTTCGAATCCCGGCTCTGGGTCACTGTCCATGTGGAGTTTGCACATTCTCCCCGTGTCTGCGTGGGTCTCACCCCCACAACCCAAAGATGTGCAGGGTAGGTGGATTGGCCACACTAAATTGCCCCTTAATTGGAAAAAAATAATTGGGTAGTCTAAATTTATATTAAAAAAAGAAAGCATACGGAATGCTTGCCTTCAATGGACGGGGCACCGAGTATAAAAACTGGCAAGTCATGCTACAGTTGTATAGAACCTTGGTAAGGCCGCACTTGGAATATTGCGCACAATTCTGGTCGCCACACTACCAGAAGGATGTGGAGGCTTTGGAGAGGGTGCAGAGGAGGTTTGCCAGGATGTTGCCTGGTCTGGAGGGTGTTAGCTATGTGGAGAGGCTGAATAGACTCGGAGTGTTTTCATTAGAAAGACGGAGATTGAGGGGCGACCTGATAGAGGGTGGCAAGAGTACGAGGGACATAGATAGAGGGGATGGGCAGGTACTCTTTCCCAGGGTGGAGGGGTCAGTCACCAGGGGGCATAGGTTTAAGGTCCATGGGGCAAAGTTTAGCGGAGACGTGCGAGGCAGGTTTGTTACACAAAGTGTGGTGAGTGTCTGGAACGCGTTGCCAGGGTCTAGAGGGATACGGCACAAGGAAGTGCTGAGGGTTTTGGCCAAGGTGGTATCATGACCGGTACAGGCTTGGAGGGCCGAAGGGCCAGTTCCTGTGCTGCATTGTTCTTTGTTCTTTGTTCTAAAATGTGCCCAATAACTATGAGGAAATATTGAACAGGCTGGGGCTTATTTCTCTAAAAAATAGAAGAGGTCTTTTAAGTTCTGAAGGGGTTTGATAGGCTGAAGCACAAACATATTTCTGTTTGAGCAGGGAGACCAGAACTAGAGGTCATAAATATCAGGTAGTAACTAATAAAACCACTGGGAATTTAGGAGCAATTTCTTTACCCAGAGAGTGGTGAAGATGTGGAACTCACTCCCACAGGGAGTGAATGAGGAAAATAGTATTGATACATTTAAGGGCAGCACAATGGTTAGCACTGCTGCCTCACAGCGAGGGAGAGCCAGGGTCCCGGAATCAATTCCGGCCTCAGGTGACTGTGCAGAGTCTGCACGTTCTCCCCGTGTGTGCGTGGGTTTCCTCTGGGTGCTCCGTTTTCCTCCCACAGTCCAAAGATGTGCAGGGTAGGTGGATTGGCCGTGAGAAATTGCCCCTTAGTGTCCAGGGATGTGCAGGTCAGGTGGGGTTACAGGGATAGGGCAGGGAGTGGGCCTAGGTGGAGTGTTCTTTCAGAGGGTCGGTGCAGACTCGATGGGCTGAATGGCCTCTTTCTACACCTTAGGAATTCGAATAGATTTCGATGGAAAGGGGAAATTGGATAAGCCCATGAGGGGAAAAGGAATAGAAAGGAATGTGAGTGGTTGAGATGAGGGAGAGTGGGTTGTATGAAGCTCAGGTGGAGCATGAGCACTAGCATGAATCAGTCAGGGTCTGCTTTATGCTGCATAAATTTCTGTGTAGGGCCGGTGAGCTCATTTGGTTAGAATGTGGGGCGTCATTCTCCGACCCCCCGCCAGGTCGGAGAATGGCCGTTGGCCGCCGTGAATCCCGCCCCCGCCCCCGCCGAAGTCTCCGGTACCGGAGATTGGGCGGGGGCGGAAATCGGGCCGCGCCGGTTGGCGGGACCCCCTGCTCAATCCTCCGGCCCGGATGGGCCGAAGTCCCGCCCAGAAATTGCCTGTCCCGCCGGCGTAAATCAAAGCTGGTATTTACCGGCGGGACCAGGCTGCGCGGGCGGGCTCCGGGGTCCTGGGGGGGGCGCGGGGCGATCTGACCCGGGGGGTGCCCCCACGGTGGCCTGGCCCGCGATCGGGGCCCACCGACCCGTGGGCGGGCCTGTGCCGTGGGGGCACTCTTTCCCTTCCGCCTCCGCCACGGCCTCCACCATGGTGGAGGCGGAAGAGACTCTCCCCACTGCGCATGCGCGGGAAACTGTCGGCGGCCGCTGACGCTCCCGCGCATGTGCCGCATTTCCGCGCTAGCTGGCGGGGCAACAAACGCCATTTCCGCCAGCTGGCGGGGCGGAAATCCCTCCGGCGTCGGCCTAGCCCCTCAATGTTGGGGCTCGGCCCCCAAAGATGCGGAGCATTCCGCACCTTTGGGCCGGCGCAATGCCCGTCTGATTGGCGCCGTTTTTGGCGCCAGTCGGCGGACATCGCGCCGTTGGGGAGAATTTCGCCCGTGGTGTTTAATAGTGATTACTATTACTATTACCACGGCACCGGTTCAATCTCTGTACCGAGTAAGGTGGTTCCTGGGGTCTGAGACCATACCTTGCTGCATTGTGATATCATGGCAGCCATAGATAATAATAATAATCACTTACTGTCACAAGTAGGCTTCAATGAAGTTACTGTGAAAAGCCCGTAGTCGCCACGTTCTGGCACCTGTTCGGGAATTGAACCCACGCTGCTGGTCTTGTTCTGCATTACAAGCCAGCTGTTTAGTCCACTGTGCTAAACCAGCCCCTAGCCTGACAGAGGTGGAAGGAGGGCCATGATGAGCAACTTTCGTGAAACTGTAGATGCTCCATGAAGAGAGAGAAAATTCTATTTAAACAGTACAACCTGCACCTGGGGGATGGTGGAGCAGCGAATGCTTGTCAGGTACAGGGAGGGTGATTTCTGTATCTACTGGGTTCCAGCAGCAGGTCAAGCACTAAGTTGTGGACAACGGAGTGTTCAGGAGCTGTGAGAGAATCAGTTGAGCACATGGGGCAGGGTCAGAGAGCTGGAGAGGCAGCTGGATTCGACTCACCAAAACGTGCTCAGCCGAGGGCAGTGCGGGACTGCTCAGGATGCAGGGAGCATAAACAAGGAGAGGTGAGTGAGCATGTGTGGGAGGGAGAGAGAACACATTGTTGCTTTAGTAATCGATAGCCGGGGTTAATCGAATTGCCCAATGGATTACTGAGAACAATGGAATGGCTGCACAGAGAAAGAACGAGGGGCGGGATTCTCCGTCTCAGAGACAGTGCAGGCGCAGGGACAGAATTGTTGGATTTCTACGACAGCAAAATCGGTGCCGCTCCCGGAGCAATTCACCAACCGTTAATGGGCTAGCACCGGCACCATGTGGAACACAATCGATTCCAATGAATCGGGGTTAACACTCGAGAGGTTGACAAGCTGCAGCCGCTTGTTAGCACTGCACTCCCCCCACGCACTCACCCCAGGTGGCAGCACAAAGAGCGGCACCCGGTTTACGGATGCGGAGCTGGAGACCCTGACGGACGCCGTGGAGAAGAGGTGGGCCCACCCTGTACCCCGGGGTGGGGAGGAAGCTGCCGCCCGCTGCCGTGCGCACCGGGACTGAGTGCAGGTGTCAGAGGCCATGGGCCCCACTGCCAGGACTGGACAGCAGTGCAGCAAGAAGCTGCCCAACCTCCTCAGGGCGGCCAGAGTGAGTAGGTAGCATTGTGCCCCTGGCACAAACCCTCATCCCACCCACCCGTAACGCCCTCCCCTCCACCCGTAACGCCCTCCCCTCCACCCTGAGGGTGACCGAACCCCACCCGCCAGCAATGTGCACGCTCCCCACCCTGCAGCACATGCCTGCACCCATACTGGCCGCTGTGGCCGGGTGCCTTGGCCACGAAGGCCACTAGTTTCCCATCCCCTGTGCTGCACGTGTACGGCTGCCTAACGCTGTGCCCCTCACCATAGCGGTACAGCAGGGCAGAGGAGACACAGGAGTCCGCACCGCACACACCCCCACCCCACGGAATAGCCCGGGGGAGGAGGAGGAGATGGAGCCGTTGCCGGTGACTCCCGCAGGTGAGGTACCAGAACACCACAGCACCTGAGACTCCCCCCCTCCCCCCTGCTGTCCCTGTTACATCCGGTGGGCAGTGGGCAGAAAAGGACAGTTCCATGTCATCTGGGACACCTGAGCAGCGGCCGGGCACATCCAGGCCAGGTCCAGAGGACGGCTGCCAAAAGGGACCAAGGTCACAAGGCGGGAATCACAGCAGGCCGCCTCCACTCCTGCTGTACCATCTGGGAATCCACCTAGATACAGCGTTAGGGCCTGCAAGGCCAGAAAGGTAGACACCAGTTAACTTGGCACAGGTGCAGCACACAGGATAGCGATAGGGGCCAGGGCACAAACCTGTACATAAATGCTCAAAATAAACACCTGCGCAAAAAGTTCCTACCTGCCTCGGTGCTCTTTCAGAAGGGCGTGGGGGCTGGGCTGGACTGGACTCGCCTGGGCTGGACTGGGCTGGGCTGGGCTGTGCTGGGCTGGGTTGGGCTGGGCTGGGCTGTGCTGGGCTGGGCTGGGCTGGGCTGGGCTGTGCTGGGCTGGGCTGGGCTGGGCTGTGCTGGGCTGGGCTGGGCTGGGCTGTGCTGGGCTGGGCTGGGCTGAGCTGGGCTGGGCTGGACTGGGCTGTGCTGGGCTGGGCTAGGCTGAGCTGGCTGGGCAGGGCTGGGCAGGGCTGGGCTGGGCTGAGCTGGGCTGGGCTGGGCTGAGCTGGGCTGGGCTGGACTGGGCTGTGCTGGGCTGGGCTGGGCTGGGCTAGGCTGGACTGGGCTGGGCTGGACTGGGCTGTGCTGGGCTGGTCAAGGCTGGGCTGGGCTGGGCTGGGCTGTGCTGGGCTGTGAGGGCTGTGCTGGGCTGTGCTGGGCTGGGCTGGGCTGTGCTGGGCTGGCTGGGCTGGCTGGGCTGGGCTGGGCAGGACTGAGTTGGGCTGGGCTGGGCTGGGCTAGGCTGAGCTGGCTGGGCTGGGCTGGGCTGGGCTGGGCTGGGCTGGGTTGAGCTGGGCTGGGCTGGGCTGGGCTGGGCTGGGCTAGGCTGAGCTGGCTGGGCTGGGCTGGGCTGGGCTGGGCTGGGCTGGGCTGGGTTGAGCTGGGCTGGGCTGGGTTGGGCTGGGCTGGGCTGGGTTGAGCTAGGCTGGGCTGGGCTGGGCTAGGCTGAGCTGGCTGGGCTGTGCAGGGCAGGGCAGGGCTGAGTTGGGCTGGGCTGAGCTGTGAGGGCTGTGCTGGGCTGTGCTGGGCTGTGCTGGGCTGGGCTGGGCTGGGCTGGGCTGGGCTGGGCTGGGTTGAGCTGGGCTGGGCTGGGCTGGTCTGGGCTGGGCTGGGCTGGGCTAGGCTGTGCTGGCTGTGCTGGGCTGGGCTGGACTGAGCTGAGCTGGGCTGGGCTGGGCTAGACTGAGCTGGCTGGGCTGGGCAGGCAGGACTGAGTTGGGCTGAGCTGGGCTGGGCTGGTCTAGACTGAGCTGGCTGGGCTGGGCAGGCAGGACTGAGTTGGGCTGAGCTGGGCTGGGCTGGTCTAGGCTGAGCTGGCTGGGCTGGGCTGGGCTTGGCTGGGCTAGGCTGAGCTGGCTGGGCTGTGCAGGGCAGGGCAGGGCTGAGTTGGGCTGGGCTGGGCTAGGCTGTGCTGGCTGTGCTGGGCTGGGCTGGACTGAGCTGAGCTGGGCTGGGCTGGGCAGGACTGAGATGGGCTGAGCTGGGCTGGGCTTGGCTAGGCTGTACCGGGCTGGGCTTAGCTGGGCAGGGCTGAGTTGGGCTGGGCTGGGCTGGACTGGGCTGGGCTGGTCTAGGCTGAGCTGGCTGGGCTGGGCTGGGCTGGACTGAGCTGAGATGGGCTGTGCTGGGCTGGGCTGGGCAGGGCTGAGTTGGGCTGGGCTGGGCTGGACTGGGCTGGGCTGGGCAGGGCTGAGTTGGGCTGGGCTGGGCTGGACTGGGCTGGGCCTGGCTGGGCTGGACTGGGCTGGGCTGGGCAGGGCTGGTCTAGGCTGAGCTGGCTGGGCTGGGCTGGGCTTGGCTAGGCTGTACTGGGCTGGGCTGGGCTGGGCTGGACTGGGCTGGACTAAGCTGGGCTGGGCAGGGCATGGCTGGGCTGGGCTGGGCTGGGCTGGACTGGGCTGGGCTAAGCTGGGCTGGGCAGGGCATGGCTGGGCTGGGCAGGGCATGGCTGGGCTGGGCTGGGCTGGGCTGGACTGGGCTGGGCTAAGCTGGGCTGGGCAGGGCAGGGCTGGGCCTGGCTGGGCTGGACTGGGCTGGGCTGGGCATGGCTGGTCTAGGCTGAGCTGGCTGGGCTGGGCTGGGCTGGGCTGGCATGAGCTGAGTTGGGCTGGGCTGGGCTGGGCTGGGCTGGGCTGTGCTGGCTGTGCTGGGCTGGGCTGGACTGAGCTGAGCTGGGCTGGGCTAGACTGAGCTGGCTGGGCTGGGCAGGCAGGACTGAGTTGGGCTGAGCTGGGCTGGGCTTGGCTAGGCTGAGCTGGCTGGGCTGGGCTGGGCAGGGCTGAGTTGGACTGGGCTGGGCTGGACTGGGCTGGGCTGGGCAGGGCTGGGCAGGGCTGAGTTGGGCTGGGCTGGGCTGGACTGGGCTGGGCTGGGCAGGGCTGGTCTAGGCTGAGCTGGCTGGGCTGGACTGGGCTTGGCTGGGCTAGGCTGAGCTGGCTGGGCTGTGCAGGGCAGGGCAGGGCTGAGTTGGACTGGGCTGGGCTGGGCTGGGCTAGGCTGTGCTGGCTGTGCTGGGCTGGACTGAGCTGAGCTGGGCTGGGCTGGGCAGGACTGAGATGGGCTGAGCTGGGCTGGGCTTGGCTAGGCTGTACCGGGCTGGGCTTAGCTGGGCAGGGCTGAGTTGGGCTGGGCTGGGCTGGACTGAGCTGAGCTGAGCTGAGCTGGGCTGGGCTGGGCAGGACTGAGATGGGCTGAGCTGGGCTGGGCTTGGCTAGGCTGTACCGGGCTGGGCTTAGCTGGGCAGGGCTGAGTTGGGCTGGGCTGGGCTGGACTGGGCTGGGCTGGGCAGGGCTGGTCTAGGCTGAGCTGGCTGGGCTGGGCTGGGCTGGACTGAGCTGAGATGGGCTGTGCTGGGCTGGGCTGGGCAGGGCTGAGTTGAGCTGGGCTGGGCTGGACTGGGCTGGGCTGGGCAGGGCTGAATTGGGCTGGGCTGGGCTGGGCTGGACTGGGCTGGGCCTGGCTGGGCTGGACTGGGCTGGGCTGGGCAGGGCTGGTCTAGGCTGAGCTGGCTGGGCTGGGCTGGGCTGGGCTTGGCTAGGGAGATGGGCTGTGCTGGGCTGGGCTGGGCAGGGCTGAGTTGGGCTGGGCTGGGCTGGACTGGGCTGGGCTGGGCAGGGCAGGGCTGGGCTGGGCTGGGCTGGGCTGGGCTGGACTGGGCTGGACTAAGCTGGGCTGGGCAGGGCAGGTCTGGGCCTGGCTGGGCTGGACTGGGCTGGGCTGGGCAGGGCTGGTCTAGGCTGAGCTGGCTGGGCTGGGCTGGGCTGGGCTTGGCTAGGCTGTACTGGGCTGGGCTGGGCTGGGCTGGACTGGGCTGGACTAAGCTGGGCTGGGCAGGGCAGGGCTGGGCTGGGCTGGGCTGGGCTGGCTGCACAGGTGGGTGCTGGGGGTTGGGGCAGGAGGGAATGAAAGATGGGCCGATGTTGGAGGTGGGTATAGACAGGGGGCAGAGTTTGGACCTCCCACTTCCTCTCGCCCCAAACCCCTCCCCCTCGCCACCATCCCCACCTCAGTCACCTCAGGATTCGATGGGACCATGTGATGGAATGGCCAGCTCGCATGCAGGGATCACCCAGGTGGACGGTGGATAGTGTTACCGTGGGTAGGAGTCAGACATTGTCAAACGATCAGAGCTCATCGCAGAGCGGGTTGTCATCATCCTCCATTCCACGGACCAGACCCGCTGTTACTGCCAACCCAAGGCCCCCACCCCATAGTGAGGCAGGTAGGAATCACGGAGGGGGTTGCAAGAGGGGTGGTGGTGGGTGTTATGCAGGGAGGGTGGTCATGGGACGGGGTAGTCGGCCGGGGCGGGCGGGATGTTCATGCTGTTGGCCAGGTTCCCTAGTCGGTGAACCTGGAGGCGTAGCATCCCGTGCACTAAACCAGAGGGCCCCTCCAGAGCGATCCAGGCACCTGAACCGCATCTTCAGGAGGCCAAAGCACCACTCGATCATGCCCCTGGTCGCTGCATGGGAGTTGTTGTAGCGAGTCTCCACGTTGGTCTGTGGCCTCCGGATAGGCGTCATCAGTCATGACCATAGTGGATAACCCCGGCCACCAAAGAGCCAACCCCTAACCCGGGCAGGTCATCGTCACACACCAGCTGCATGATCATCGAATGGAACCCCTTTCGGTTTGTGTAGACCGGCCCACCATGGGCCGGTGCCCCTAGGGGGCCATGCATCCCCTTGCTCACTCCCTGGGACTGGGGCATTCCAACGATGGCGTCGAGCCCCGCTGCCCGGGCATCCTGGTGGGCTCGGTCCACATGGAATTTGATATATTGTGCCGACTGGGTATATAGGGCCTCTGTGACACGGGTGCGCCTGTACATCGAGGTCTGAGAGATCCCAGACAGGTCCCCACAGTGCTGCTGGATGGAGAATCCATCCCAAAGTTTATCTGAAATAAAAAGTGTTGGAAATACTGAGAAAGTCAGGCAGGGTGAGAAACAGAGTTAACATCTCAGGTTGATGACCTTTCATCAGAACTGGAAAAAGTTTGAGATGTAACAGGTTTTAAGCAAGCACCAAGGGTGTGGAAGGAGGGAGAGGGGAAAGAACAAGAGAGAAGGTGGTAGGGTGGAAGGCAGGAGAGATGAAATGATAAAAGAGGTGATGGTGCAAGGCAAAAGGTGCAGCAAAGATCTCCAATAAATGGCAACAGCGGAGTCGTCACCAACTCCCTGAAGAGCAATGGGAGCAATGGTTAAGATGTGAAATTTATGAACTCAATGTTGTGTCCAGAAAGCTGTAAAGTGCCAAACAGAAAGCTGAGTCATTCCTCGAGTTTCCACTGTCAGGGGTGAAGGACAGAGAGGACAGAGTGGGGTGGACAATTAAAATGGTAAGCGTGGGAGTGGCCCAATCAGCTCACCCTCTCCCATCCTGCTTATCTCATGATGTAACAATAATGGAATTGTTGACTGATCGTAACAATCAACTCGGGTAAAATACTTTCACCAAATTGTTGTGCGTTTCTCAGTGGTGACTAACAATTCCACGTTATTGATGTGTGAGGCTTCACGGGGCATCGTAACAAGAGGAGAAGTTTAGTCAAAGAACCTCTTAATTTCAAGCAGAACACAACATTTTTTTTGTTTATCCAGCACTGGCATTCTTTAATGTGACAACCAATAACTCGAAACTCCCCATTAGGAAAACATCCTCCTTCAATATTACAAACAGTGGGTGGTGTTTCACAGCTCAAGATGTTAGCAGCAGTTACGTGGGATGGCAATAAATGCTACCCATGATTCGGAGCTCAACCCCAACATTTCCACAACCAGCATGGTTACAAACTGTCTAATCTTCTCTAAACACAGAAAATGTTGGTTTTGATTAATAATGATTAATGATGACTCATTCACTGATTAATTGAGTTTTGCAGTGACCTATCTTGGCTGTTTTATGGGGGATACATCAGCCTGCTCCACATGAGTGGGAGTCGATGGCGGCTAAGGTGCAAACGGGCTCCTCAGATGGAAGAAAATGACAAATGTGTTCCGCTTACTCATCCTCGGATTCTAGTTCATGGAGCACTGTCCAAAGACAAACATCCTGAAAGAAAATGCTTATCATTCTTCATAAAATCTTGTACCAACATGTACCTCCGATAGAATTGGGGTTCAGTGCAGGGCGATAATGAACTGGGTGACATGGGAAGGGCAAATCCGGATTCCCTTTGTACCATTAACAAAAGAAAGTTAATGCGTACCATAACTTGGTTGGTAGATACAGAATTCACATCAATAAGGGGAAGGGCAGTGGTGTAATGGTATTGTCACTGGACTAGCAATCCAGACCCAGGGTAATACAATGGGCCCAGGTTCGAATCCCACCCCGGCAGATGGTGGAATTTGAACTCAATAAAAATCTGCAATTAAATGTCTAATGATGACCATGAAGCCATTGCTGATTGTCGTAAAACCCCATCTGGGTCACTAATGACCTTTAGGGAAGGAAATCAGTCATCCTTCTGGTCTGGCCTACATGTGACTCCAGACCCACAGCAATGTGGTTGATTCTTAAATATCCTCAGGAATGAGCAACAAATGCTGACACCCACATCTCATGTACGAATAAAGAAACATATCCAAAAGATTGAAAATAGATTAGAACATATTAACTGTGCCCTGTAAGATAGAGAGTAACTTGAGTCCATCGTTTGATGTTGGACCACATTTAAGTATAAATAGTTCATATTCAAAATAACATAACACGACTCGGTTGAGTGGAAAATGGTCATGAAGAGAGCAAAACTCATGCTCTGAGCAGATGCTCCTCATCCTAGAGCAGTGTACAGGTTCAGACTAAACCAAGGGACAACCCAAGTCCTTAGGTTCACGATGTGAACAATCTCACAGGCGGGTGCTGGAAGGATGTTACCTCTTGCGGGAGAGACTAGAGACACAGTTTCATTCAGGAGTCTCCCATTTAAGATGAGATGAGAAGAATTTCTTTCATTCAGCGGGTGGTTAATCTTTGGAGCTTTCTTCACCAGAGAGGGAGGACGCAGGGCCATTGAATGTTCTTAATGCCTGGCAAGGGTGTCAAAGATTTATCGGGGGTGGACGGAATGTGGAATTGAGGCCACAATCAGGCCAGCCATGAGATCTTATTGAATGATGGGACAGGCTCGAGGGGCTGAATGGCCTCCTTCTAATTTGTATGTGTGGTGGTATGTATTAGGGGTAATACGGTACACCACGTGTCGACAGGCTATTGGTGGAGGGATGCCAGGTCCTGATAGGATCTGCCACCTACTGGACTCCACCCAGAAATGCCGGTCTAAGAACCCAGCTTTTCCCTCCATTTCCCTCAGCAGCTGCATTCTGTAACCACGCTGCTGGGGATAAAGTTCTGCTTAATAAAGCCTTCAATTGACATTACCTCAACCTGCCTTGCGTCATATTGACGGTGCTACAGTATGTTTGCACAAAGTTTCTTCATTCCGTTGGGCTTTGAATCTGTTCAGTGAGGAACCCAATCTGACAAATACATTGAACATTAAAATGGTGCGAACAAGTGGAGAAAATAATCCATGTTTGACCTTTGTAGCTAGGGGGCCAGAGTACAGTGGAGGTGAAAGTTAGGTTGCAGCTTTACAAAGCTCTGGTTAAACCATACACAGAGTCACTGAGAGCAGGTCTGGGCATCAGATGTTAGGAAGATTATGTTGACCTTGGAGGGAGCGCAGCAGAGATTTACAAGAATAACGCCTGGATTTCAGGGTTAAATAGTGAGGAGGGATGACACATATGTTTGTGTTCCTTGGAGTTTAGAAGGTTAAGTTTTGATAAAAGTTTTCCAACTATTTGGGTGAACAGATTGGAGAGACTGAGAGACACAGGCCGGGATTCTCCGGCTGTTGGGATTCCCGGTTCCCGGCAGCAGCGCTCCCCCCTGGCTGTTGGGTTACCGCGGCTGGGGAGCCGGAGAATCCCGCTCGCGAGGAGTCTAGGACTAAGGAGGCAACATTTAAAATTTAGAGCCAGGCATTTCAGGAGTGAAATTAGGAAATACTTCTACACAACGGGTTCTCGGCCGGGATTCTCCCCTAGCCGGCGGGGCGGGGGGTCCCGGCGGGATGGAGTGGTGGGAACCATTCCGGCGTCAGGCCTCCCCAAAGATGCGGATTTCTCCGCACCTTTAGGGGCCAAACCCTCACCTTGAGGGGCTAGGCCTGCGCCGGAGTGGTTGGCAGAGAAGACCTCCACCCCAGCAGAAATCTCCTCCGGGCTATCAGCAAGGCGAAGGCAAGGATATCTGCCTTCACTTCCCTCTGCATCTCCGGCGAGTCCGACACCCCAGAAATAGCCAGCAGAGGACAAAGCTCCAGCTCGACATTCGGAATCATCGACACGGTGTTGAAGAAGGAGACACAAATGTTTACCATCTTGGGGTAAGACCAGACATGTGTGTGCAATTGGCCAGCCCCCCAGAACACCGCTCGCACCGTCTTCTACCTCTGGAAAATAACCTCATCCTAGTTTTGGTGAGGGTGCACCCTGTGCACCGCCTTAAACTGGATTAGAATCAGCGCCGCACATGAAGATGTGGAGTTCACCCTGCAAAGGGCCTCACTCCACACCTCATCATCACTCTGGCCCCAGCTCCCTCTCCCATTTCACACCGTAACCTTATTGATTGCAGAGAGTCGAGAGACTGAATGGCCTCCTCGTGTTCCTGAACTCTGATTCCTATCAGTGGATTTCATTCTCTCTGGATGGTCTGTATCCTGACAATAGAGGGATCAAGATGTCCGCATGTTGTCAGGTTTCCAGGGCAGTGATATCCTTCACTGTCGGTGGCAGCTCCATAGTGTAGGTCTGATCACAGCAGATGTCACACGTCAGTCATCTGCTCACTGGTGAACCTTACCCTGCAAAAGGCAGTTTCCTTCAGGCCTCCCCTGGTTGGATGGATAATGGTAGATCTGGACTGAGTGCCTCCAGTGCGAGCAAGTCTTTCTCCTAACACTAATGAAGATCATGATGATAATAGCTTCCTTATGGCACTGGATGGTGGAATTATTGATACTGATACAAGCTAATTTTATCTAGAAAGTTAGAAATGCTACATAATTGTATTTGTAAAATTCTGAAAAGCAAAGAGACATTTTAAACAAAAATTTTGGAAATAAGTGTCAAATAATGTCATTAAATTCTGCAAATAGATGCTCATTAGCCTATATTGCTCTATGAAAATGCCAGGGATATTAGTATTGATGAGGCCGTTATATCAGGCACCAGAAATGCTATTGCAGCTTCCATCGAACCATCACAAGGTATTGAAGGTTTAGAATCACCAGACTGAGGAGCAAGTGTAAATCTATCTTAGCAGCTAACAGAACAGCCTGAGGGATAATTGCAGTTAACTGCAGATGCAACAAATCTCCTCGCTTTCTGTATCTCAGTTTCACAAGCTCACCGACTCCCTCTCTCTCTCTCTCTCTGTCACCCTTTCAGTCAGGAACACAGTGAAAATCAGTGAGATGGGTTGAAAAGGCTGCGACATTGCAAATGCAGAGTTAACTCATTGGTAAACACTGGAAATCTTATCATTGGGTAGAATTTGCATTCAGCTGCGAGTGAGAGCACGGAACAAAACCACCCTGACCCACTTCCGGAAAGTGATCTATTGAGGAGATGGAGATGCCAACCCCTCCGGGTTTGGCCTGGAGTCTCCGGGCATTGATGTTTAATCTCGAGAGCATTGTTGGCAGAATAATGATCAGGATGTTAAAACAAATTAACACTTCAGATTATTGATGATAAAAGAAATGTTGGTGCTGTTTCACCAATATTAATCCAAATTGGTTAACAGCCTTTCTAATTGGCTGTGGAAAGGCAGCCCCCCCCCCCCCCCCCCCCCCCAGAGAATGGACCAATGATGGGAGTTGAGTGGAGGGGGAGAGGGGAATTGGAGTTTGAGGTCTTATGTTAATAAGACATGAAATGACATCCAAAACTGCACGTATCAAAACTTTATTTTATTTTGGTACTTTTAAAATGGACTTTCTTCTGAACCAAAAAGATGGCTGCTACAAGTCAGATGAACACATGATTGGCCCTTTGTTCTGGAAGCTACCAACAGGAGTTACAAGAAGAAAAGAATCGTCTGTCATCATTATAGAATCTTGTACCCAATTGTAAGGACGCTATAATCATGAAACCAGGGGAATTGCAGATCAGAACTTATTATTCCTGCAGAGCTATTAACAGACCCATCTCACACCTGGACAAAAGCAAATTACTGTGGATGCTGGAATCTGAAACGAAAGAGAAAATGCTGGAAAATCTCAGCAAGTCTGTCAGCATCTGTAGGGAGAGAAAAGAGCTAACGTTTCGAGTCCAATTACTCTTTGTCAAAGTCAGCTCCAAAGGAAACATCCTTTGGACTTTGACTTCATGGACTCCAGAAAACATGTGAACTTATATTAATTTCATCTTTTTATGTTGTTGTTGCCCATAGATGTAAATCTTCCCCTTTTCTATCTCCTCGTACTGTGTCTGTGTGTGTGTGTGTGAGAGTGCGTCTGTGAGTGCCTGTTATGTTTTTCTGTGTGGCTGTCTGTGTGGGTGTCTGTGTGGGCTTCTCTGTGGGTGTCTATGTGGGTGTCTGTGTGTGCCGCTCCCTCCCTCCACCCGGGTGTTTGAATGTGAATGAACCCTCTGTATTAATCATTGTTTATTTTTTTCCCAATTAAGGGGCAATTTAGCGTGGCCAATCCACCTACCCTACACATCTTTGGGTTGTGGGGGTGAGACCCACACAGACACGGGGAGAATGTGCAAACTCCACACTGATAGTGACACGGGCCGGGATCGAACCTGGGACCTCAATGCCGTGAGGCAGCAGTGCTAACCACTGTGCCACCGTGCCGTAACCTCTGTGTTAATCATGACGTGAGGGTGCAGTGAGTGATCAGTAAATGGAATCACAAAAACTGAGGGTCTGCCGCAGCCAACTTTAAAAAATAATTTTCAACCCCCCTGTTTGCGGACAGAGGCGGAAGAAGAGTTAAAATAGTATCAGATCCTCTCCTGTCCGTAACAGAGGCAACAGGTGTGATGAAATCCCCAGAAATACATCCAACCAGAAATTGGCAACTCCACCACTGGGCTGTTTCCCACGTGTTACAGGTAAGGGCGAGATTTCAGCAAGAGGCGGTGGTGGCAGGATCAGCCGAATGGGTAAAAGTGAGCTGCAGACACGATGGAGCAAGTTTTCAAAGTGAATTAACATTTTGATAGTCCGGCTTCCTCCGCACCCCCACCCCTCCCCCCACACCCCACAACAATTAGCAGTTATAACGTCAGGAACCCTCCGACCACAGTTTGGACATTTTGGATTTTCTGACCTGTGAAATCCCCAATCACCTCACAGGAAGAATGTGACATTAGGTTGGAGGAGTTGTTGGGGAAATTGATCGTGCAAAGTAGTGAGAAGCAAGCGAGTAGTCGGGTTAACAGCCTGGCTGTTTTCATTGGGGTGGGGGCATTAATAGCAAAGACAGGTGTGGGTTTGAGTCTGGTGGGATGTTAGAATGTTGTAAACCTCAAACTGGAACCCAGGCCTCCTCAAACTGGCCCTTAAATCTGGCAGTGCCTGTGGGAAGCCCATTCTACACAAAACTGTTCCCTTCACAACCTCCTCATCTTTCCTTTCAGAGTGTGGCCTAAGCTGAACATATTGCTAGTCTACGTGCCTCTGAGCTCTGAGCAGGGTGTTCTAAGCTGTGTTCTCCCCTCAAAAACAACTCGTCTTCAACGTGCATTCATTCATGACCTTCCCAAGAGCCAGTGAGAAAATAACAGACTGGAAAGGGACTCAGCAGGTGTGTGCTGAACTCCTTGTGAAGGAACATCACTACACATCCTGGCTCCTGCTGCTCCTTTCGTTCCCAATAAACAATCTCTCTCTGTGTGAAGAAACACAAGTCTATACACGTTTGCTCTCGAGTGCCTCAGAGACCGAGGTACTGCTGCATTGTGAACGAGCTGTTATTCTGCTCACTTCTCATTTGTACAAAAGCAGATGTGTCTCCTTATACCGGAGTCACTCAGCAGCAGATAGGTCTTCAACCAATGAGTGAGCAAAGGTTCAACAACCATTGAGAGGAACTTCAAAGATGCTGTCAAAAACTGCACAGAGGTATAGAAAAATCAAACACACTCTTCAAGTGAAAGATGTGTGAAGGTTGGTTGTGTGGCTTCATTTTATAGTCGGCCATCCGGACTGTTCCGTTTCCATGATCAATTCAACGTTGAAGTTGAGAACTGAGTGGGCGTGTCAACATGTCAGTGTCATACCGAAAATGACCCGGCTTCGGATAAATTCTTTCCCCAACAACGGTGATAAACCCCATACTCACCCTCACCCCTGACCCTGCTCCAGACTCCCGCCCCACCCCTGCTCCCCATCTCTGCTCCCAACACCTACTCCCCATCCCTACCCCTGTGTCCCACCATGGCCACACCGCCAACGCCTGCACGATCCTGCTCCCACCCCCACTCCTGCCCCTGCTCCAAGCCTCACCACCCCTGTCCAAATGCCTCACCCCGCCGCCCCCCACCTCTGATGCCATCCTTGCCCCCCCCCCCAGAACAAAGCCGCTCTGCTGCCCCCAGACCTGTCTAAAAGAGTCACATGCACAAGGTGGTATCTGTCACTCAGCTCCTGTACAGGACTATCTCCACCACAGTCAGGAACTGACCCAGTTCCATCTTCAGGACAAACAGGTCTAGCATCCAACGCACCATCAACACAGAGGCAGCACCCAAGACACCATCCGATAGAGAGTGAGCATCCAACGCACCATCAACACAGAGGCAGCACCCAAGACACCATCCGATAGAGAGTGAGCTCCCAACGCACCATCAACACAGAGGCAGCACCCAAAACACCATCCGATAGAGAGTGAGCATCCAACGCACCATCAACACAAAGGTAGCACCCAAAACACCATCCGATAGAGAGTGAGCTCCCAACGCACCATCAACACAGAGGCAGCACCCAAAACACCATCCGATAGAGAGTGAGCACCCAACGCACCATCAACACAGAGGCAGCACCCAAAACACCATCCGATAGAGAGTGAGCTCCCAACGCACCATCAACACAGAGGCAACACCCAAGACACCATCCGATAGAGAGTGAGCATCCAACGCACCATCAACACAAAGGTAGCACCCAAAACACCATCCGATAGAGAGTGAGCTCCCAACGCACCATCAACACAGAGGCAGCACCCAAAACACCATCCGATAGAGATTGAGCTCCCAACGCACCATCAACACAGAGGCAGCACCCAAAACACCATCCGATAGAGAGTGAGCATCCAACGCACCATCAACACAGAGGCAGCATCCAAAACACCATCCGATAGAGAGTGAGCTCCCAACGCACCATCAACACAGAGGCAGCACCCAAAACACCATCCGATAGAGAGTGAGCACCCAACGCACCATCAACACAGAGGCAGATCCCAAAACACCTGTAGTGATCTGTGTATCTGTATATACATAAGGAGTATCTGTATATACATAAGGGGTATCTATATACATAAGGGGTATCTGTATATACATAAGGGGTTAATGTACAGTCATTACAGTTAATTGATCATTAGAAGGCAACACTAATAGGAGCTATATAAACAGGCTCAATCTGTGTTCCCACCTCTCCGGGTGTGTTGCGACTAGAGAACAGAGGTGTAGGGTTAGCTCAGAGTGCAAGTATAAATACTCTTAGTTGAATCTAGTTCTATCTTGTTTAATTTAATAGCTAGTAAAAGTATTAAAGAATCAAATTCACAAGTTAATTGATTAGTTACTCAATAAATTATTTGTTTTCATTGGACAACTTTGAGTATTCATCATCATCAAGTTTAAGAACATCTCGACATAAACAAATCAGTAAACGTATCACTTCAAGTAATATAACAGCACCATCGACACAGAGTCAACACCCAACATATCTTCGTGGCCCATGCTGGCCCACCTTCGCAACACACGCCGCCTGAAATTCACAACCCACCATTATTGCTTATCTTTAATGTGACAGGTGAGCTTGCTTGGGCCTCCCAATCTCACTTGCTTTGTCATTCAATGTTACATTTCTGCTGATAACTTCAGCTGATGATTTAAGTTCTCGAGGCATCCTTTGAAAAAAATCAAGAGGTTTTAGAACAAAGAACAAAGATCAAAGAAATGTACAGCACAGGAACAGGCCCTTCGGCCCTCCTAGCCCGTGCCGACCATGCTGCCCGACTAAACTACAATCTTCTACACTTCCTGGGTCCGTATCCCTCTATTCCCATCCTATTCATGTATTTGTCAAGATGCCCCTTAAATGTCACTAACGTCCCTGCTTCAAACACCTCCTCCGGTAGCGGGTTCCAGGCACCCACTACCCTCTGTGTAAAAAACATCTACTCTAAACCTTGCCTCTCTCACCTTAAACCTATGCCCCCTAGTAATTGACCCCTCTACCCTGGTGAAAAGTCTCTGATTATCCACTCTGTCTATGCCCCTCATAATTTTGTAGACCTCTATCAGGTCGCCCCTCAACCTCCGTCGTTCCAGTTAGAACGAACCGAGTTTATTCAACCGCTCCTCATAGCTAATGCCCTCCATACCAGGCAACATTCTGGTAAATCTCTTCTGCACCCTCTCTAAAGCCTCCACATCCTTCTGGTAGTGCGGCGACCAGAATTGAACACTATAGTCCAAGTGTGGCCTAACTAAGGTTCTATACAGCTGCAACATGACTTGCCAATTCTCATACTCAATGCCCCGGCCATTGAAGGCAAGCATGCCGTATGCCTTCTTGACTACCTTCTCCACCTGTGTTGCCCCTTTCAGTGACCTGTGGACCTGTACACCTAGATCTCTCTGACTTTCAATACTCTTGAGGGTTCTACCATTCACTGTATATTCCCTACCTGCATTAGACCTTCCAAAATGCATTACTTCACATTTGTCCGGATTAAACTCCATCTGCCATCTCTCCGCCCAACTCTCTAAACAATCTAAATCCTGCTGTATCCTCTGACAGTCCTCATCGCTATCTGCAATTCCACTAACCTTTGTGTCGTCTGCAAACTTACTAATCAGACCAGTTACATTTTCCTCCAAATCATTTATATATACTACAAACAGCAAAGGTCCCAGCACGGATCCCTGCGGAACACCACTGGTCACAGCCCTCCAATTAGAAAAGCATCCTTCCATTGCTACTCTCTGCCTTCTATGACCTAGCCAGTTCTGTATCCACCTTGCCAGCTCACCCCTGATCCCGTGTGACTTCACCTTTTGTACTAGTCTACCATGAGGGACCTTGTCAAAGGCCTTACTGAAGTCCATATAGACAACATCCACTGCCCTACCTGCATCAATCATCTTAGTGACCTCCTCGAAAAACTCTATCAAGTTAGTGAGACACGACCTCCCCTTCACAAAACCATGCTGCCTCTCACTAATACGTCCATTTGCTTCCAAGTGGGAGTAGATCCTGTCTCGAAGAATTCTCTCCTGTAATTTCCCTACCACTGACGTAAGGCTCACCAGCCTGTAGTTCCCTGGATTATCCTTGCTACCCTTCTTAAACAGAGGAACAACATTGGCTATTCTCCAGTCCTCCGGGACATCACCTGAAGACAGTGAGGATCCAAAGATTTCTGTCAAGGCCTCAGCAATTTCCTCTCTGGCCTCCTTCAGCATTCTGGGGTAGATCCCATCAGGCCCTGGGGACTTATCTACCTTAATATTTTTCAAGACACCCAACACCTCGTCTTTTTGGATCCCAATGTGACCCAGGCTATCTACACACCCTTCTCCAGACTCAACATCTACCAATTCCTTCTCTTTGGTGAATACTGATGGAAAGTATTCATTTAGTACCTCGCCCATTTCCTCTGGCTCCACACATAGATTCCCTTGCCTATCCTTCAGTGGGCCAACCCTTTCCCTGGCTACCCTCTTACTTTTTATGTACGTGTAAAAAGCCTTGGGATTTTCCTTAACCCTATTTGCCAATGACTTTTTGTGACCCCTTCTAGCCCTCCTGACTCCTTGCTTAAGTTCCTTCCTACTTTCCTTATATTCCACACAGGCTTCGTCTGTTCCCAGCCTTTTAGCCCTGACAAATGCCTCCTTTTTCTTTTTGACGAGGCCTACAATATCTCTCGTTATCCAAGGTTCCCGAAAATTGCCGTATTTATCCTTCTTCCTCACAGGAACATGCCGGTCCTGAATTCCTTTCAACTGACACTTGAAAGCCTCCCACATGTCAGATGTTGATTTGCCCTCAAACGTCCGGCCCCAATCTAGGTTCTTCAGTTCCCGCCTAATATTGTTATAATTAGCCTTCCCCCAATTCAGCACATTCATCCTAGGACCACTCTTATCCTTGTCCACCAGCACATTAAAACTTACTGAACTGTGGTCACTGTTCCCGAAATGCTCCCCTACTGAAACATCTACCACCTGGCCGGGCTCATTCCCCAATACCAGGTCCAGTACCGCCCCTTCCCTAGTTGGACTGTCGACATATTGTTTTAAAAAGCCCTCCTGGATGCTCCTTACAAACTCTGCCCCGTCTAAGCCCCTGGCACTAAGTGAGTCCCAGTCAATATTGGGGAAGTTGAAGTCTCCCATCACCACAACCCTGTTGTTTTTACTCTTTTCCAAAATCTGTCTGCCTATCTGCTCCTCTATCTCCGGCTGGCTGTTGGGAGGCCTGTAGTAAACCCCCAACATTGCGACTGCACCCTTCTTATTCCTGATCTCTACCCATATAGCTTCACTGCACTCTGAGGTGTCCTCCCGTAGCACAGCTGTGACATCCTCCCTAACCAGTAGCGCAACTCCGCCACCCCTTTTACATCCCCCTCGATCCCGCCTGAAACATCTAAATCCTGGAACGTTTAGCTGCCAATCCTGCCCTTCCCTCAACCAGGTCTCTGTAATGGCAACAACATCATAGTTCCAAGTACTAATCCAAGCTCTAAGTTCATCTGCCTTACCCGTAATACTTCTTGCATTAAAACATATGCACTTCAGGCCACCAGACCCGCTGTGTTCAGCAACTTCTCCCTGTCTGCTCTGCCTCAGAGCCACACTGTCCCTATTCCCTAGTTCTCCCTCAATGCTCTCACCTTCTGACCTTTTGCTTCTGTGCCCCCCCCCTGCCATACTAGTTAAAACCCTCCCGTATGACTCCAGCAAACCTCGTGGCCAGGATATTTATGCCTTTCCAGTTTAGATGCAACCCGTCCTTCTTATATAGGTCACACCTGCCCCGGAAGAGCTCCCAGTGGTCCAGATGACGGAAACCCTCCCTCCTACACCAGCTGTTTAGCCATGTGTTTAGCTGCTCTATCTTCCTATTTCTAGCCTCACTGGCACGTGGCACAGGGAGTAATCCCGAGATTACAACCCTAGAGGTCCTGTCTTTTAACTTTCTGCCTAGCTCCCTGAACTCCTGCTGCAGGACCTCATGCCCCTTCCTGCCTATGCCGTTAGTACCAATATGTACAACGACCTCTGCCTGTTTGCCCTCCCCCTTCAGGATGCCCTCTACCCCTTCGGAGACATCCTGGACCCTGGCACCAGGGAGGCAACATACCATCCTGGAGTCTCTTTCACGTCCACAGATATGCCTATCTGTGCCCCTGACTATAGAGTCCCCTATTTCCTTGAACTTGCGCCATGCTATGTCTTCAAATACCTTTGACGGTTTGAGGGTTTAAACTTACATTTGCCAGTACTTCCCTGCACATAACACACATGGGCTTTGCATCCTGATTTGCATTGGCACAATTAATAAAGCCATACCTTAAAGAAAATCGCCTTTATACTGCTTTCAGCTGCTTCTTAATCAGTTGTTCATCAGAGACCCTGGGGCTCTCTATACAGCTCACACCAGCACTGCTTTGTCCTGCCAGGGACTCTCCTGAGAAGCTCTCTCCAGCAGATTTAGTTGTGAGATCCTGGCCTGTTTGTGTCTCTGGTCCTCCCATCCTTATAGCGAACTGATCCATCTTCAGTTCTTCACACACTCCTGTTGCTTGCTTGATGGCAGCTACAAAATAGAGGAATCTCTTCTCTGTGATTTCGCGTCCAAAGCACGGACTGCGTGACTTCAGTGTGCGTGCTGGCGCGGACCTGCTCTCTGCCACACGCTTCTGGCAGGAAGATTCTGCCGATTTAAAAAATAAATTTGTTCTTGGAACGACACGCTGACATCAGGAGGAGGCAGTGTGCCCTGCTGGGCTCTGGGCCTGCACACTGCCAGATCCTCCTGAGGAGGCACACATGTGTCTTCTCCTGTGATGAGGAATGCTGCAACCGATCGCTCCGCGACCCTCCCAACGCCCACCTGCGACCATGAACTTGAAAAACCCTGCCTCAATAGACGCACAAATCTGCCCTTTCACTATTCCAGGTCCGAATCAGTAAATGCCCAGTGGCACCTGTCAGACAGAATGTTCAGCACAAAGATCCTTGTGAGATAGGACGGGACAATCAAAGGGGCTCGATGCCATAACTGGTAGATAAGCAGATTACAAGGGAAGGTGCAGAGATTGCACTTAATGTGTTTTGATATGAGAATTTATCAAGCTCGCCAGATTTAGAGATACTAATAAACTCAGTATTGCCAACCATGAACAAGTACAAATTGGATTAAATATCCAGTACTCCTCACCCATAGAAATTACATCAAAATTAATTGGAGAAGGGCATTTCAAGATGAATAGTGTTAGACAAGATCATTGTTTTTTGAGTCAATAAAACACATTGAATCATATAATGTAGCTTAACAGATAGATACTTTGTCTTAATAAAATAATCATAAAACTCTCACTAAAAGATAGCGATAATTATGAGAAAATTCTTTGCGACATTCAGGTCAGTGGTTCATTACAGTGCACCATTTTTAAAATATGTACAAGATTTGGATTAATTTATTCCAAAACTAGCATGTGGTATTTCTCTGAAGGACAGGCAGGATAATATTGGGTTTAATTTGCTTTTCACATTCGCACAGTTGTCATGTCAAGACTGTGTTCAGCTACAATTCATTTGTTACTAATTTGCTTGCAATTTTTTACAGTGTGTCCAAGGAGTGTTGGGCTTGATGAGGAGATCTCTGGGGAATGATCATGCAAGTCTGTGCTGAGTTCTGTAATCCCTCAACTCTCTCCTTTTCCTGTTGAAACCACTCACTTGTATGATTCTGTGCCAGTCTTGATGAAGAGGTTGTTCCTCCAGTCGATTATGCCAACAGCACTGGTTCAATCCCCACAGCGGCTGAGGCAGTTCTTGGGGCCGAACTCTTTGCCTTGCCCTGTAGTGTAATCATGACATTCGCCATGTACCAGTCACTCAGTGTGGCTGCCAAACTACCCAGATGTAGTGTAACGAGTGATGTTCTGCAGCAGTACTGGGACCTCTGCTCTTCGTAATATATGTAAATGACTTGGAAGAAAACATAGCGGGTCTGATTAGCAAGTTTACGGATGATACCAAGATTGCA